>NC_056692.1:61062089-61368496 GCF_018350215.1 Panthera leo | reverse complement strand
TCCTGGATTAGAAGAACAAACATTTTTAAAATGTCAATACTACCCAAAGCAATTGACACATTCATTGCAATCCTTATCAAAATAACACCACCTTTCTTCACAGAGCTAGAACAAACAATCCTAAAATTTCTAAGGATCCAGAAAACACACCAAATATCCAAAGTCATGTTGAAATAGAAAACAAAGCTGGAGACATAACAATTTAGGATTTATGGTGTATGAGAAATCCGTAAGTATGTATGGTACGGGCAAGACAGTATGGTACAGGCACCAAAATGGCACAGACATCAATGGAATGGAATAGGGAACCCAGAAATATACCCTCAAACGTATGGCTGAGTAATCTTTGATAACGCAGGAAAGAATATCCAATGGAAAAAAAGTCTGTTCAGCAAATGGTACTGGGAAAACTGGACAGTGAGAGAATGAACCTGGACACTCTTCTTAAACCAGACACACACACACACACACACACATTTCAAAATGGATGAAAGATCTAAATGTAAGACAGGAACCATCAAAATCCTAGAGGAGAAAACAGGCAATCTACCTCCTTGATCCTGGCCGCAGCCACTTCTCGCTTGTCATGTATCCAGAAGCAAGGGCAATAAAAAACAAAATGAACTATTGGGTCCTCAAGATAAAAACTTCTGCACAGCAGAGGACACAATCAGCAAAACTAAAAGGCAACTGAATGAAATGGGAGAAGATATTTGCAGGTGACATATCAGATAAAGGGTTAGTACCCAAAATCTATAAAGAACTTATCACACTCAACACCCAAAAACCAAATAATCCAGTGAAGAAATGGGCAAAAGACATTAAGAGACACCTTAAGAAAGATGACATCCAGATTGGTCACACATGAAAAGATGCTCAATCTCACTCGTCATCACTGAAATACAAATCGAAATCACAATGAGATATCCCCTCACACCTATCAGAATGGCTAAAATTAACATCTCCGGAAACGACAGATGTTGGCAAGGATGCAGGGAAAGGGAACCCTTTTGCAATGCTGGTGGGAATGCAGAGTGGTGTAGCCACTCTGGGAAATAGTATGGAGATTCGTCACAAAAACTAAAAATAGAACTATACTAGGACCCAGCAATTGCACTACTAGGTATTTATCCAAAGGATACACTCACGCTGACTCGAAGTGGCACATGCACTCCAATGTTTAAAGCAGCATTATCAACAATAGCTAACTTATGCAAAGAGCCCAAATGACCATTGACGGATGAATGGATAAAGAAGTTGTGGTATATTCATACAATGGAATATTACTCGGCGGTCAAAAAGAATTAAATCTTGCTATTTGCAACAATGTGGATGGAACCGGACTTTATTATGCTAAGCAAAATATGTCAGAGAAAGACACACATCCTATGATTTCTCTCATCTGTGGAATTTAATAAAACTGATGAACATAGTGAAAGGAACGCAAAAATAAAATACAAACAGAGAATCAGACGGTAAGAGACTCTTAAATACAGAGAAGAAACTCAGGGTTCCAGGAGGGTTACTGAATAGGGCTATGGGCTAAATGGGTGATGGGCATTAGGGGCAGCACTTGGGATGAGTATTGGGTATATTTTGTACTTGATGGATCACTAAATTCTACTGCTGAAACTGTATTCCACTATAAGGTAACTAACTTGGGCTTAAATTTTAAAAAGAAGAAATATTAAAAACAAGTACAGAAATGTACTACCAGTCAAAAGAAAAGAATATTTAAATCGGGCTCTTTGAGTGGAAATGAAAGACTAAAAGTGTTACAGACAAGAATGGATCAGAGAAAACATCAAGAAACAATGGCAAAACAACTAGTAGAATGGGACTAAATATATACCTATCAATAATCACTCTGAATGTAAATGGACTAAATGCTCCAATCAAAAGACATTGGATAGGACATCAGAATGGAGAAAACAAACAAAATCAAGACCTATCTAGACGCTGCCTACAAAGCCTTATTTGGACTTAAGTCACCTGCAGATTTAAAGTGAGGGAATGAAGAAGCATTTATCATGCCAATAATGTCAAAAGAAAGCCAGTAACAATACTTCTATCAGGCAAAATAAACTTTAAAACTGAGACTTTATTTTGGTATGCTTTGGGTAAATACCTAAGAGTGACATTGCATGCACCCAATATTTATAGCAGAATTATCAACAGTAGCCAATCTATGGAGAAAGCCCAAGTATCCATCAACTGATGAAGGTATAAAGAAGTTGTGTGTGTGTGTGTGTGTGTGTGTGTGTGTGTGTGTGTGTGCGTGCACGTATACGTATGTATACGCATATGTACATATGTGTATGTTCATATATACATACATATGTATATACAATGAAATATAACTCAGCTTCAAGAAGAATGAAATCTTGCCATTTCAATGATGTGGATGGAGCTAGAATGTATTATGCTAAGTGAAATATGTCAATCAGAGAAAGACAAATATATGATTTCACTCATGTGGAATTTAAGAAACAAAATAGATGAAAACATGGGAAGGGGGCAGGAAAAGAGAAGAGTGTTAACAAACCACATGAGTCTCTTAATGTTAGAGAAAAAAACTGAAGGTTGATGGAGGACGATGGGTCAGCGCTGGGCTAGATGGGGAATGAGTATCACGGAGAGCACTTGTGACGAGCACTGGGTGTTGTATGTAAGGGATGAATCACTGAATTCTACTTCCGAATCCAAGAATGCAC
This sequence comes from Panthera leo, assembly GCF_018350215.1. Lineage (NCBI taxonomy): Eukaryota > Metazoa > Chordata > Mammalia > Carnivora > Felidae > Panthera > Panthera leo. The sequence goes on along the minus strand of NC_056692.1, from coordinate 61,365,782 downwards.
TGTATGTCAACTAAGACTTAAATTAAAAAAAAAATAATAAAGCTATAACAAGAGATGAAGACGGACACTATTTCACACTAAAGGGGACAGCCAAACAATATCCAATGATTGTAAATTTTGATGCACCCAACATGCGATCACCAAGTATATAAAACATTTAATAACAACCATAAAGAAACTCATTTGTAATAATATAACGATAGTAGAGGACTTTAACACATCACTCACATCAATGGACAGAACCTGTAAACAGAAAATCAACAAAGAAACAATGGCTTTGAATGACACACTGGACCAGATGTGTTTAACAGATATATTCAGAACACTCCATACTAAAATGGCAGAGTACACATTCTTTTCAAGCGCACATGGGGCATTCTCCAGAATTGGTCACATTCTAGGTCAAAACCAGGCCTCAAGAGGTATCCAAAGACAGAGATCAGACCAAGTATCTTTTCTGACCACAAACCTAGGAAACTTGAAGTCAACCACAAAAAAAGGGGGGGGGGGCACAAATAAACGGAGGTTAAATAACATGCTACTAAATGAATGGGTCAAACAGGAAATCAATGAGAAAATACACTGAAACAAATGAAAATGAAAATACACTGGTAAAAACCTTTGGAATGCGGCAAAAGCAGTCTACGATGGAAGTATACAGCATTACAAACCTACCTTAAAGAGCAAGAAACATCTCAAACAATCCTAACTTACAACTAAAGGAATGAGAAAAAGAACAGCAGAAGGAAAGAAATAATAGAGATTAAGGCAGAAACAAGGAATATAGAAACCAAAAAGACACTAGACCAAATCAGTGAAACCAGGGGCTGGTTCTTTGAAAGCAGTAATAAACTTGAAAACCTCCTAGGCAGACTTTTCACAAAGAAGAGAGAAAGGACTCAAATAAATAAAATCACAAATAAGAAAGGAGAAATTACAGTCAACACCACAAAAATACAATAAGAAGATAATATTATGAAAAACTATATGCAACAAATTGGACACTCTGAGAAAAATGGACAAATTCCTAGAAACACACAAACTACCAAAACTGAAACAGGAAGATACATAAATTCTGAAAACAGAAAGAAATCAAATCAGTAATTTAAAAAATCTCCCGCCAACACAAGAGTTCAGGGCCATATGGCTTCACTGATGAATTCTACCATACATTTAAGGAAGAGGTAATATGTATTCTCCTTGAATTATTACAAAAAATGAAAAAGAAGGAAAACTTACAAATTCATCTTACGAGGCCATCATTACCCTGATACCAAAACCAGATAAAGCCTCCACTAAACCTGAAAACTGCAGCGGTGCCTGTGTGGCTCGGTCGGTTTACTGTCCAACTCTTAATTTCGGATTAGGACATTATCTGCAGTGCATGGGTTCGAGTCCCACGTTGGACCCTGCCATGACAGTGTGGGGCATGGCCAGGATTCCCTCTCTCCCTGTCTCTCTGCCCCTGCCTCACTTTTATGTACTCTAAGGAAAGAAATAAACATTTAAAAAAATGTTTAAAAATTTTTAAATAAAACTGCAGACCAATAGGCTGATGACTATGTATGCCGAAATTATCATTAAAATACCTTCAAATTAAAGTCAACAATACATTAATAGAATCATTTACCATAATCAAGTGGGATATATTCCTGGGCTGCAAGGGTGGTTCCACATTCACAGATCAATCATCATGATGCACCACAGTAATAGAAGAAAGGATAAGAACAATATGATGCTTTCAACAAATGCAGGAAAACCATTTGACAAAATGTCACATCCACTCATGATAAAAACCCTCAGCAAAGTACATTGAGACTCAACCTACCTGCACATAATAAAGGTCATCTAGGAAAAACCCACAGCTAATCTCATCCTCAATGGGGAAAAATTGAAAGTTTTTCCTCCAAGGTCAGGGACAAGACAGGGATGACCCCTCTCACCACTGTTATTCCACATAGTACGGGAAACCCTAGCCACAGCACTCAGACAACAAAAAGAAATAAGAGGCATCCAAATCGGCAAGGAAGAAGTAGAGCTTTCACTATTTGGAACTGACATGATGCTCTCTATAAAAAACATGAAAGACTCCCATAAAACTTGCTAGAATTGATATATGAATTCGACAAATCACAATATACAGAAATCAATGTACATAAATGTATTGCATTTCTATAGATGAATAATGAATTAACAGAAAGAGGAAGTAAGGGATCAATCCCATTGACAGCTTCACAAATACCACAAGATACCAGGAATAAACCCAACCAAAGAGGTGAAAGACCTGTACTCTAAAGGTTATGAAACACTGACGAAAGAAATGAAAGAGGACACAAAGAAATGGAAATACATTTCATGTTCATGGATGGGAAGCACAAAATACTGTTAAAATGTCTACACTCCTCAAAACAGTCTACACATGTAATGAAATCCCTATCACACTAACAAAAACACTTGTCACAGAACTAGAACAAATAATCTCAAAATTTGTATGGAATGACAAAAGTCCCCAAACAGCCAAAACAAACTTGAAGAAGAGAAGCAAAGCTGGAGACATCACAATTCCAGAATTTTGGTTATATTACAAAGCTGTACTGATCAGAACAGTATGGTACTGGCAAAACAACAACAACAACAACAACAACAACAACAACACACAAAGGCATAGATGAATAGAATGGAAACCCAGAAATGAACTCACACCTATATGGTCAATTGATTCTCAACAAAGCAGGAAAGAATATCCAATGGAAAAAAAAAAAAAAGATAGTCTTGGGACACATGGGTGACTCAGTCACCAAAGCGTGTGATTGTGGATTCAGCTCAGGTCATGATCTCAGGGCAGTGCAGAGCATGCGTGGGATTCTCTCCATTTCTCTCTGCCCCTCTTTTGCATGCTCTCTTGCTCTCTCTCTCAAAAATACATACATAAACTTAAAAAAAAGTCTCCTCAATATATGGTTTTGGAAAAACTGGACAGCAACCTGCCAAACAAAACAAGACCAACAACGGACCACTTTCTTACAACATACACAAAAATAAATCCAACATGGATAAAGACCTATGTGTGAAACCTGAAACCATAAAAATCCCAGAGGGTAATTAACACAGGCAGTATCTTTTTGACATTGGCTGTACAAACATCTTTGTAGATATATCTCCTGAGGTAAGGGAAACACAAGCAAAAATAATGGGACTTTGTAAAAATAAAAAGCTTCCATCACCAAGGAAATAATCAACAAAACTAAAACACCTACAGAATGATATTTGCAAATGACATCTGATAAAGGGTTAGTGTCCAAAATATATACAGTTATACAGCACCCAAAACAGGAGAAACCCGATTAAAAATGGGCAGAAGACACAAATAGACATCTTCCCAAGGAAGACATACACATGGCCAAGAGACACATGAAAAGATGCTCAACGATACTGATCTTCAGGGAAATACAATTCAAAAGTACAATGCAATAACACATCACATCTGTCAGAATGACTAAAATCAATGAAGGATGAAACAGCAGGTGTTGCCAAGGATGTGGGGAAAGAAGAACCCTCTTGCACTGTTTGTAGGAATGCAAACTGGTGTAACCACTCTCAAAAACATCATGGAGATTCGTCAAAAAAAAAAAAAAAAAACAATTGGAAATAGAACTACCTTACCATCCAGCAATTTCACTACGAGGTATTTCCACAAAGAATACAAAAATAATTCTTCAAAGGGATACCTGCACCATGATGTTTACAGGAGCATTTTCTACAAGAGCCAAGTTACGGAAACTGCCCAAGCATCCATCAACGGATGAATAAACTGAGATGTAGTATATGGAGTGTAATATTATTTACCCATAAAAACATGAAATCTTGTCATTTGCCAGGAGGCGCATGGAGAGAGAGAATGTTATGCTGGGTGAAATAAGCCTGTCAGAGAAAGACAAATACCCGATGATTTCACTAATACATGGAAATGAAACAAAACAAAGGGGGGCGGGGGAGGAGACAGTGACAAACAAACAGACTCTTAACTAGGCAACAAACTGAGGGTCCCACAGCGAGGTGGGGGAAATGGGTGAAACAGCTGCTGGGGATTAAGAAGTGCACCTGGGATGAGCACCGGGTGACGTGTGGAAGGGTTGCTCTATATGAGACACCTGAAGGTAATATTACACTGTGTCTTCACTCACTGAAATTTAAATTAAAAGATAACATAAGGTTAATGAGACTTACCTACCAGGTTTTCTGTAGTTTTCAATCACTTCACTAGGTTGGAAAAATAACCATGAAATTTTTAAAAAGCATGTATGATGTGGGGGACAGTTTGTGCCCTTACCTCGGTCTCTGGTTCCAGCAGGACTCGGAACGTGGGTCCCAGCTCGTTCTTCTAGAAGGTCCTGAGATGAGCATTTCATGTATTCACGTCCTAACTGAATGCAGCTCCCGTTCTTCTGAATTTCTGTCAGGGTTTCTTCCCGGAAACAAGCCTGAATCTGGAACAAACCATCAACTGCATCTATGAGGTGATGTCGTGGGACCCCGCAATCCACGAGTCCTTTAGTAACATGCGTCGTGTTCAAATACTGTCCGGGAAGGGGAGGAATGAAACACAGGAAAAGCCCAGAAAATGCAAGGGCCTGTGCTGCTCAGCAACCAGCTTGCCCAGGGAAGCCACCCAGCGCCCCCTCCTCAGCACTCAGTACAACAAGGCAGCTTCTCTCTGGCGACTCAGCAGACGCCAAGTTGCTGCAAATGTCCCAAGGTCTCCCCTGGGTCGGGCGGCAGAACCCGCTGGAGAAGCAGTTCTGCTCTCTGTCCTGAGGCAGCGGCAGAAGCCCTGCGTCCTGTGGGAGCAACAGAAGCCCTTCCTGCTCTCAGGTGTCCTGGGTCAGAAAAGCCGATGGTGCGCCCTCTGCTGGCCATCACTGCCCGGCAGAGGAACCCGCCCCTCCGGGTCTGTGGTGCTCGAGCTCTCTCTGCTGGCCACCATGGGAATTACTTCAATGTTGAAGGCCCTGGTTGCTCAGCTGAGAGACTGAAGGTGCTCTGGGCAACTAAGCCTGTTCTCCACATTGGGAAGGGTTTTAGTGACAGGGCCTGGGACACAAAGAAATCTTTTCCTTCTCCCTTCTTGTGAGTGAAGAATGAAACCGGATTTATTAACGTAATGACATAATTTGTAATGTTTTAAGCAATGTTCACAGAAAAATAGACTGCCAATTTACACATGCTGAACAAGAGGTAATTGTGTTTACCACCAAAATACTTAGGTTAGATAAAGAATGGACACCTCTGAGAGAGAGATACCGGCGTCCAGCTATGGAATGAATGAGTCCTAGGGATACAAGGGACAGCCAATGGAATGGAGTCAATCCTGTAATAATACTGTTGCATGCTTTCACATGATAGCTACACTTGTGCTGAAGTACAACATAATTTATAGACATATGGAATGACTGCAATGCATGCCTAAAACTAATACAACAAATGTGTAAACAATATTTCAATTAAAAATAGACATCCTTGGGGCGCCTGGGTGGCTCAGTCGGTTGAGCATCTGACTTCAGCTCAGGTCACGATCTCACGGTCCGTGAGTTCAAGCCCCGCGTCGGGCTCTGGACTGATGGCTCAGAGCCTGGAGCCTGCTTCTGATTCTGTCTCTCTCTCTCTCTGCCCCTCCCCCGTTCATGCTCTGTCACTCTCTGTCTCAAAAATAAATAAATGTTAAAAAAATTTTTTTTTTAATTAGACATCCTTTACACTATCTTTAATTTCTCCTTCTTTGCCAATAAACTATCATTCCTGGGGCGCGTGGGTGGCTTAGTCGGTTAAGCGTTCGACTTCAACTCAAGTCATGATCTTGCAGTCCATGAGTTTGAGCCCCGTGTCAGGCTGTCCTGAGAGCTCAGAGCCTGGAGCCTGCCTCAGATTCAGTGTCTCCCACTCTCTCCCCCCTCCCCAGCTCGGGCTCTCTCAAAAAAAGAAAAAAAGAAACATTAAAAATGAAAAATCATTCCTCATTTAGAATCTGTGAAATTCCAATTATACCAGATTCTCTAACATGACCATCTTGATGTGGAGAGCTTATCTGAAAAGTCACTAATATCTTTGATGACACATATGTGACAAGGTCAGAATGCAACTTACAGGGAGGTACACATCTGTTGTGAATTTACGGTGTGTATCCTTGGCTAATATTTCCAACGAAATGTGCTTTAGGGATAAGGATGGGTGAAATAATGTCCATCAATCATATAGGTCAATTTCCTATAGGACCATTATGCCTTCAATTACTAATTACCATCTCTTCAGAATTAAAAGAAAGCTGCGACAAGAAAATGTCTTTGAATTTGATGTAAGAGAAGACTATGGTGTTTTAAAGGGTTCACCTACCTTCTGGAATCCTCAGATTGGTTGTGGACAGGAGGATGGCAACCCACGATTTGGATGCACACCGCTAGTCCCAGAGGGAGGATATGGACCTTATTGTCAAATATTCTTTTATCAATATCAGCAGTCCACCTCTGCCAGGTCCAGACTGCAGCACCTGGGGGCAACACAATGCCTGATGCCTGGGTTCAGAACATGAGGAAGGCCAGCTGGTGGGGGGAGGGGGGGAAATCCAACAGGGCCTGGGGCAGTGAGGAAGATGGCCCCAGGACACCTCCCCACAGGGCAGGCTCTGGAGTTTACCTGCCAAAGAGGAGCACACTCTCCCTCAAGACATCCCTCCCCATGACAGAACATGAGGCTGAGCCTCACAATTCCAGAAGAAATGAGGGATACCCATCTTTTCAATTGCAATGGCCTCTGCAGAGCTTGGAGCCAGGGATGTTGGAGTCTTGGGGTCATGGAACTCTGTTGCCCATGATACAAGCCCTTTCTGCCCCAGCACTCAGAGCCACCTCATACATCCCCTCTCCCCTGGTGCATCTCACGCCGTCCACATACCTGGACCAGGTCTCTACTTTCCTCCTTGTACTTCCTCTTTGTCTCTGTTTCTCTCTAACCACATCTCTGTTTCTTCCTTTCACTCTCTAGGGAGTGGTGTAACATACAGTGCTAAGCTTGATTCTTATACATGTGAATATCCAATTTTCCCAGCACCAGTTATTCAAGAGACTACTCTTCTCCACTGTGTATTCTTGACTCCCTTGTCAAATACGAGGTGACTGTGCATGCATGGGTTTAGTTTGGGCTCTCAATTTCTGTTCCATTGTCTTGTGTGTGTGCTTATGCCAGTGACATAACTGATTTCTTTGTGTTAGAATGAAGCCTGAAATCAAGAAGTGTGATGCCTCCTGTTTTGTTCTTTCTTGCGTTGGCTACTTGGGGTCTTTTTGTGGTTCCAAATACATTTTAGGATATGATTTTCTAATTGCATAAAAATTGCATCGGAGTCTTGATAGAGATTGCACTGAATCTCTAGATGGCTTTGGGTAATATGGACATTGTATCTATATTAATTCCTCCAAAAGTTGGACATGGGATGGCTTTTCACTGACTTGTGTGTTCTCCTGTTTCTTTCACCCAAATTGAATTTCTTCCATTCCTGCACACAGGTTTTATAGTTTTCTGTAGAGAGATCTTTCACTTCCTTGGCTAAATTTATTCCTATAAATTTTATTGTTTTTGATGCTATTGTAAATGGGATTGTTTTCTTTACTTCTTCTCAGATAATTGGGTTAGTGTATAGGAATGCTACAGAATTTGATATGGTGACTTTCTATTTCAGAACTTTACTGCATTTCTTGATTAGATATTAACAGGTTCTATTACATTAAACTTTTTATTTCAGTCCTTTACATTATTTTTAAAAAACATGGTATTTGGGAATAGCTGACACACTATGTTACATTACTTTCAGATGAACAACAGAGTGATTGGACAAATGTATACATTCTGCTATGCTAACACAGGTGTAGCTATCATCTGTCACCATGCATCACTACTCCAGTACCATTCTCTATGTCCCCTATGCTATATCTTCTATCTGTGATTTATTCATTGCATAACCAGAAGCCTGCATCACCCAATCCCCTTCACATATCTAGGGCATCCTTGTCTTGTGCCCGATTTTAGTGGAAAATCTTTCACAATTTCACTATTGAGTATGATATTAGCTGTGGGCTTCACATACATGGCCTTTCTTATGTTGAGATGTTCCTGCTACACTGAATTTTAAAGAGTTTTTTAGCACAAATGGATACCGAATTTTCTCAGAACATTTTTTTTCTGTGTCTATTGACATCATCACATGAGTTAACCTTTTATTTTTTTAAATGTTATTTATTTATTTTAGTTTAAATTTATTTATGTATTTCTTTAGTGTTTATTTTTTCAAGTTTTTATTTAAATTCCAGTTGGTTAACATACAGTGTAATGTTAGTTTCAGGTATAGAATGTAGTCATCCATCACTTACATACAACACTCAGTGATCCTCACTACTAGCGCCCTCCTTAGCCCATCATCCATTTAACCCATCCCCCTGCCCACCTCCCTTCTAGTAACCCTCCGTTTGCTATTTATAGTTAAGAGTCTTGTTTCTGGTTGATTTTTCTTTCATTCAGTCATGTGAGGGGTCACATTTATTGATTTGAATTTCTGAAACATCCTTCCTTTACAGGGAAAAAACACTTCATCATGGTCAGTGATCCCTTTAATGAGCTGCTGAATTTGGTTTGCCTGTACATTATTGGGAATTATTCATCTAATTCCACCACGGGGATACTGGCCTATAGATTTCTGTTCAGGTAGTATCCTTTTCTGGCTTCCTACCAGGGTAATTCCAGTCTGATGAAATGAGTTTGGTGGTGTTCATTCCTTTTGAATCAGTGAGATGACTGCTATTAGTTCTTCTACAAACGTTTGGTCAACTTCACCAGTGAATCCACCTGTCCTGGGCTTTTCTTCCCTGGGAGAACTTCGATTACTGATTCAATTTACTTGCATTGGTTATCTTCTTGTATTGATACAGTCTTCCTTTAATGGGTCTGTGCAAACCTTCTATTTCTTCCTGGTACAGTCTTGGTAGGTTGTGTGTTTCTAAGAACCTATCCATTTCTTCTAGGCAGGCAGTTTGCTAGCATCTAATTTGGCCATAGTCGCCTCTTTGTCTCCTTTATGTTTCTCTGGTATAAGGCGTAATGTCTTCTCTTTTATTTATAATTCTTTTGAATTGGGTCTTCTCTTTGTCTTATCATAGTTTATGTATAGTCTTGACAATTTGGTTTCACTCTTCTGAAAGCCCACTGTTGGTCTTCTTCATATTTTCTATTGACTTCATGGTCTCAGTTTCATTGGTTTGCACTCTCATATGGATTACTTTCTCCCTTTTGAGAACATTGGACATAGATTGTTGTTTTTTTCTAGTTCTTTGAAGTCAAAGGTAGGTTGTTCATTTGAGTCCCAAAGCTATCCTCCACGCATGCAAATCCAGTGGCTCATCAGAGAGCCTTCAATAGGTCTTTTCTGTCCTACTTCTCATTCTCAGAACTCTGAGAAATAGAACCAGAAAATTTATTTGAAGACACAATAGATGAAAACTTCCCTAATGCGGGGAAGGAAACAGATCCACAAGCAGGAAGCACAAAGAACCCCCAATATATTCAACAGAAGCAGATCCACACCAAGCCATATAGTAATTAAAACGCAAAATGTCGTGATCAAGACAAATTTTCACAGCAGGAAAACAAAAGACGACATTTGCCTACAAGGGAAACCCCATAAGGTTATCACTGGATGTTTTTCAGAAGAAACTTTGAAATCGTAAGTGACCAGCATGGTATGGTAAAGGTGCTGAATGGAAAACATCTGCAGCCAAAGAGAGTCTATCCAGCAAACTATCATTCAAATGGGAGGAGAGATCAAGAAGTTCCCAAATAAATACTAAGCGAGTTCACAACCAACAAACCACCCCTACAAAAAATGTTAAAGGGGACTCTTTAAGTGGAAAAGAAACACCTAAAGTGACAATATTAAAGTGAGAAACGCAAAAGCAATAAAAATGAGTACATCTGTAAAACATCAGTCAAGGTATTCACGATATTAAAGGTTTAAAATAGGAACACTACATAGCTACAACACGGGGAGGAGAGGAGTAAAGAACTGGTTCAAACTTAAACAATTATCAACTTAATATAGGCTTCTATATGCAGAAGTGGTTAGGTGCAAACCTAATAATAACTACAAACCAAACACCACTAATAAATATGCAAAGTATAAAGACAAGAAATTTCAACTGTGAAATTGTGAAGAAACCCAGCAAACCAAAAAAAGAGAAAGAGAAGAAAGGATCAGAAAAATTCAGAAACAATCAACATCAAGTAATAATAGGACAAGTATATGTCTATCAATTACTTTGAATGGTAACAGAATAAATGCTCAAATGAAAGGCACTGGGTGACAGATAGGGGCAACTGGATGGCTCGATCGCTTGAGATTTCGACTCTTGATTTCGGCTCAGGCTATGATCCCAGGATCATGGGATTGAGCCCCAATTGGGCTCTGCACTGAGCATGGAACTTGGTGAGGATTCATTCTAATTCTCATTCTCTCTCTCCCTCTCTCTCTCTCTCTTTGTCTCTCTCTTTCCCCATTCCCCCACCCCACCCTCCCATGCCTGTGCTCTCTCTCTTCATAATAAAAGGCACTGGGTGATACAATGAATAAAATATAGGACCCATCTATTTTCTACCTACCAAAGACTAATTATAGAATTAAAGTATCAAAAGAAAACTGCAGTAACCATACCTATATCAGACAAAATCGATTTAAAAATAAAACTATAACAAGAGACAAAGAAGGATACTGTACTAATAAAAGGTACAATCCGACAAAAAGAACAATTGTAAACATATATGCGCTCAACCTGAGAGCATCCAAATACACAAAACAGTCCAAAACTAAAGAATTGATAGTCATACAATCATAGTAGGGCACTTTAACACCCCAATGACATCAATGGAGACATCATTCCATCAGAAAATCAACAAGGAAGTAGTGACTTTGAATGATAGAGTAGACCAGATGGACTTAACTGATATATTTTAGACATTCCATCCTAAAACAGCACAATACACATTCTTTTCACGTGCACATGGAACATTCCCCACACTCGATAAAATATTAGATCATAAAACAACCCAAAACAAAATCAAACTGATTGATGTCATGCCATGTGTCTTTTCAGACCACAATGCTATGAAAGTAGAAGTCTACAAGAAAAAAAATCTGGAAAAGGCACAAAAACATGGAAGTTAAGTAACATGCTACTAAACAGTCAATGGCTCAACCAAGAAATCAAAGACAAAATCCAAAATGACATGGAAACAAATGAAAATGAAAACACAGCAATCCAAACTTCTGTAAAGCAGGAAAACTGGTTCTAACAGGGAAGTTAATAGCAATACAGGTCTGTCTTAGGAAAAAAAAAAAAAAAAAACCCTGAAGTAAACTCCATAACATTATAACTATAAAAGCAAGACGAACGACAAAAAACAAAGCCCCCAAACAGCAGAATGAAGAAAATAATTAATATCAGAGGAGAAATATGGGGCGCCTGGGTGTCTCAGTCGGTTAAGCATCCAACTTCGGCTCAGGTCATGATCTCGCGTTCCGTGAGTTCGAGCCCCGCGCCGGGCTCTGTGCTGACAGCTCAGAGCCTGGAGCCTGTTTCAGATTCAGTGTCTCCCTCTCTCTCTGACCCTCACCCATTCATGCTCTGTCTCTCCCTGTCTCAAAAATAAATAAATGCTAAAACAATATTTTTTGAAATATCAGAGGAGAAATAAATGATATAGATATAAAAACTATGTACCCCATGCACCAAAAACGGATGAGGCAGTATGTGAAATCCTACCATAACGAGAGAGGGCAGGGTGACGGTGTGAAATACTCCAGAGCCAAGCTGGAATGGGGCGAGGTGAGAAGAACCTCCAGTGCAGAGAGACAGGGGCGAAAAATGAACCAAATCCCTCCCAGATGGTGGGCAATGTCCACGCATGAACATCCTCCCGCTCCAAGTGGGAGTGCAAATATGACCAACTTCTTGCCCTAGCCCTAACCCTAACACTAACCCAAATCCCATCACCTAAACTTAACAGCTAACCATAACCATAACCCTAATACTGAACCCTGCCCCTATCCCTAGGCGTAATCCACCCTAACCATACCGAACGGTAAAATTAAACATAAACCGAACTAACCCTAACCTTGACCCTAAACCTCTAACCCTAACCCTATACCTCTAACCCTAAAACTCTAACCCTAATGCTCTAACTCTACCCGCTAACCCTAAATTATAAAACCTAAAACTAACCCTAACCCTAACCCTAAAATTCTAACACTAACCCTAACGCTAACCCCTAACACAATCCCCTAACCCATAACCCTAACCCAAGTCCTAGAGCCAGACCTTACCTTATCCCTAAACCTAATGCATAACCCCAATGCATAAACCTAACTCTAACCCCTAACACTAACCCCTAACACCAACCCTAACCATAACCCTAACCCCTAACACCAAACCCAATCCCAAACCCTAACCCAACGCACACGACACACAGGAATGGTGTCACCTCGGCATTGGTGAAGTCCCTGGACAGAACATTAACCCTAGTTAAGGATCTCTCTGGATGGGGACCCAATTCCTATCTCTGAGAGCACCACAAAGGGCCCAGAGCGGTGCAGGATTACTCAGCATGGAACATGGAACATCATCATGACATTTCCAATGCCTGCATGGAGCTGCACAAGGCAGTTGATGAGGCCCAACTGAAGATGGCACACACATAAGGCTGGCCCTGGCACACAAAGACTCAGCCTGAACAGCCTGCTCTGATGAGGCCTACACTCAATCCTCTGGGAAGACCACTACCCTGCTGGAGTTTCAGCGCTTGGAGCTTCCTGGGACCTAACCCTAACCTTAACTGTGACACTCACATACCGCTCAAACTAAACCTCACCCCAACTCTAAACCTAACCCTACACATGACCCGCACCCACGCATGGACCCTCATTCAGCCCTCCAGGGTGATCACAGCACTGGTGTTGCTTTGGCCCTGGCAATGTCCCTGGACCGAACCTTAACCTTGGCTAAAGCTTTCCCCTAATGGGGACCCAATTCTTAAGTCTGAGGACATGATGGACATGGGGCCCAGAAGTGGAGGAGGATTACTTGGCATGGAACCTGGAACATCACCATGTCATTTCCAAAGACCAGAAGGAGCTCCACAGGGGACTTCTTGAGGTCTAACTGAGGAGTGGCCGTGGCACCCAAAACTCAGCCTGACTGGGACCCTCCTTAGACCCCTCTACTCAGCCCTGCGGGGAGACAACTGCCCTACTGGGGGTATAGTGCCAGGAATCTCCTGTGACCGAGCCCTAATCTTAACGGTGACCCACAGTATACACGTGAACCTAAACCTCACCTCATCTTTAACATTCACCCTATACCTGACTCGCACCATGCTTCACATCATCAATACAGGGAGATCACAGGACTGGTGTCACTTCAGGCCTGGATTTTTCCCTGGCCCAAACCGTAACCGTAGCTAAGGCTTTCTCCACATGGGGACCGAATTCCACACTCTGACAACAGCATGCACAATGGGTTGAGAAGCGGTACAGGATAATTCAGTGTGAAACGTGGAACATCACCACGTCACTTCCAAAGCACAGCTTCTGATGCACAGGAGGATTCCTGAGGCCTACTGAAGAGTGCAGATATAGGTGTGGGGCCTTGGAGTGCAAAGACTAATGCTGACCGGTACCCTCCCTTCTGCACTCCAGTCAGCCCTTCAGGGAGACAACTGCACTGCTGTAGGTTCAGGGCCTGGAAACTCCTGGGAACTAATCTTAACCCTAAACAGAACCGTAACACTAATCCTAAACCTAAACCTAACACGATCTCTCAACTAACTCTACACCAGACCCACACCCACCCATGTGCCCACATTTCAGCCCTCCATGGAATTCACGAGAATGGTGTCGCATCGGCACTGGCGACGTTCCTGGACCGAACCCTAACCCTAGCTAAGCCTCTCTCCCCATGGGGACCCAATTCCAACATCTGACAACAGCACGCACACGGGTTCGAGAATCGCTGCAGAAATACTCAGCATGGAACGTGGAACATTACCATGTCATTTTCAAAGCACGACTGCAGCTGCACGAGAGGATTCCTGAGGCCTACCCGAAGGATGGGCCATACATTTGTCTGGCCTTGGAACCCAAAGATTAATCCTGACCGGCACCCTCCCTTGTGTACTCCACTCAAACCTTCGGGGAGATAACGCCTCTGCTGTGCGGTCAGTACCTTGAGCCTCCTGGGACCTAACCCTAACTCCAACCCTAACCCTGACCAGAACCCTCAACCGAAACCTAACCCTATCACACTAACTCTAAACCAGACCCACAGCCACGCATGTGCCCTCACTTCAGCCCTCCATGGATTCACAACACTGGTGTCACTTGAGCCCTGGCGACGTCCCTGGACTGAACCCTAACCCTACCTGAGGCAAACTCCCCATGGGCACCTAATTCCAAAGTCTGACAACAGCATACACACGGGTTAGAGAATCAGTGCAGAAATACTCGGCATGGAACATAGAACATCACCATGTCATTTCCAAAGCGCAACTACAGCTACAACAGAGGATTTCTTAGTCCTACACGAAGAGCATTCCATACACTTGTCTGTACTTTGAACCCAAAGACAAATCCATACTGGAAACCTCCCTTTTGTACTCCACTAGCCCTTAGGGGAGACAATTTCTCTGTTGTGGTGTCAGTGTCTGGAGCCTCCTGGGACCTAACCCTAACCCTAAACATAACCCTCACCCTAAACCTAACCCTATCTATCTCACTACATCTACACCAGATGCACAGCCACGGATGTGCCTGCACTACAACCCTTCATGGAATTCACAACACTGGTGTCGCTTTGGCCCTGTTGACATCTCTGGACTGAACCCGAACCCTAGCTAAGGCTCTCCCCCCATGGGAACCCAATCCAAAGTCTGACAAAGCACACACACGGGTTCAAGAATCGGTGCAGAAATACTCAGCATGGAACACAGAATATCACCAGGTTATTTCCAAAGCGCGACTGCGCCTGCACGAGAAGATTCCTAAGACCTACAGAAGGGTGGCCCATACATTTGTCTGGCCTTGAAACCCAAAGACTAATCTAGACTGGCACCCTCCCTTGTGTCCTCCACTCAGCCGTTCAGGGAGACACTGCTCTGCTTTGAGGTCAGAGCCTGGAGCCTCTTGGGACCTAACCCTAACCCTAACTGTAACCATAACCATAACCCTCGCCCTACACCTACCACTATCTCTAACCTTAACCCTACACTTGACCCGCATCCTCACATGGGCACTCAATTCAGCCCTCGAGGGAGATCACCAAATTGGAGTCAGTTCGGCCCTGGCGACATCCCTGAACTGAACCCTAACTCTAGCTGAGGCTCTCTAACCATGGGGACCCAATTCCACAGTCTGACAACAGCACGCACATGGGTTCGAGAATCGCTGTGAAAATAATTGGCATTGAACGTGGAACATCACCATGTCACTACCAAAGCGAGTCTGCAGCTACACGAGAGGATTTCTGAGGCCTGCCCAAAGGGTACACCATATTATAGACTGGCCGTGGAAGCCAAAGACTAATCCTGACCAGCACCCTCCCTTGTGTCCTCAACTCAGACCTTCGGGGAGACAACTGCACTGCTGTGGGTTCAGCGCCTGGAGCCTCCTGGGGCCTAACCCTAACCCTAACCATAACCCTAACCATAACCCACAACCAAACCCTAACCCTATCTCCAAACCTAACCCTACATTTGACCCGCGCCATCACATGGGCCAGCACTTCAGCCCTCGGGGGAGATCAGGAGTCTGGAGTCGCTTCGGCACTGGTGACGTCCTGGACTGAACCCTAACCCTAGCTAAGTCTCTCTCCCCATGGGGACCCAACACCAGAGTCTGATAACACCACGCACAAATGTCCAGAAGCGGTGCAAGATCACTTGGCATAGGACCTGAAACATCACAATGTCATTTCCAAGTCCCACTGCAGCTGCCCGAGAGGATTCCTGAGGCCTACCCAAAGGGTGTCCCATACATTTGTCTGGCCTTGGAACCCAAAGACTAATCCTGACCAGCACACTCCCTTTTGCACTCCACTCAACCCTTCGGGGAGACAACTGCTCTGCTGTGAGGTCAGTGCCTAGAGCTTCTTGGGACCTAACCCTAACCCTAAGCGTAACCTTCAGCCTACACCTAACCCTATCTCGAACCCTAAACCTACACTTGACCCACACCATCATATGGGCCCTAACTTCAGCCCTCGAGGGAAATCACGAGACTGGAGTCGCTTCAGCCCTGGTGATATCCCTGGACAGAAAACTAACCCTAGCTAAGGCTCTCTCCCATGAGGACCCAATACCAAACTCTGACAACACCACACCCCTGGGGTTCAGACACAGTGCAAAATCACTCGGCATTGAACCTGGAACATCACCATGTCCTTTCCAAGGCCCGGCTGCAGCTGCCCGAGAGGATTCCTGAGGCCTACCCGACGAGTGGCCCATGCACTTGTCTGATTAGATCACTAATACCTTTAAATATACCAATTAAAAAAGATTGTGAAAGTGGATAAAGGAACATGATCCAACCTTGTCATCTACAAGAAATCCACTTTATTTTTTTTTTAACGTTTATTTATTTTTGAGACACAGAGAGACAGAGCATGAATGGGAGAGGGGGAGAGAGAGAGGGAGACACAGAATCGGAAGCAGGCTCCAGGCTCTGAGCCATCAGCCCAGAGCCCGACGCGGGGCTCAAACTCACGGACCACGAGATCGTGACCTGAGCCGAAGTTGGACGCCCAACCGACTGAGCCACCCAGGCGCCCCCAAGAAATCCACTTTAAACATAACAATTCATAGACTAGAAGTACAGGGATGGAAATTTCTACCATGCCAACACTAATAAAAAAATAAGCTGACATAGATCTATTAATTTCAGACAAAGCAGATAATCAGAACAAGGAAGATATTAAGAGATAAGACAGGACACAAGTAATAATAAAAGGATCAATTTTCCAAGAAGGCGTAACAGTCTAAATGTGTACAAGCAAACCAGTGTCAAAATGTATGAGACAAAAACTCATAGACCTGAGAGGAATAATATACAAATCAATGATTATGGCTGGAGATACCAACATTCCTTTCATTAACTGATAGATAATGCAGGCAGGCAGAGAAATGCAGTATCTTTTGATGATTAAAACTGGATGATACAAACCATAAGAACTGTTGGCAGCCAGACTTCCTGTTACATGGAACTTAAATATGCAGGAGAAAAAAATCATTACACAGAGACGGCAGAGGTGAAAGAGGAAGAGAATATCTCTATGTGCTAGGGTTCTGTTTCCACCTGCTCCAGGGACTCAGACACACTCTTGTCTTTAGATGCCATAAGACATCCTAGCAATCTTGTAACAAAGAGCTTTGTTAGACTAAACTGCCTCTAAAATACCAATAACTGCTATACATGGTCTCTTGTCAAGTGTGGGGTCTTATGCTCATCAAATGGCAACCAAGTATTCACTCGCAGCCTATTTGCATTAAGTACTATGCTGGACACTGTAGAAGATACAGAAAGAATATCATAGCCAATTTCCTCAAAACAATATACCTTTGAAGCTAAAGTTAACATCCAAAAAAAAAAAAAAAAAAAAACAAGATAAGCTACATCATGAGCTGCAGACGACTCATTTAAGAATTTAAGCAGAAAACAGAAATGAAATTGGTGCCTAGAAGGGGTACAGAGTTCAAAGGAAATTTGTATGGATTTGTGCCACAGTTAGACAATTAGTAATGGCAATACACCATAGAGAGAAGGCCGAATATCGAGAATGGGAAAGCAAGAGATTAGCTGATATTTTGGGTCTAGACTAGAAGACAGATCGGTCACCAAGAAGGTATACAGGGTCCAAACACAACAAGCTAATAATTCGTATGGAACAGGCACTGTACTGAGTTATTTAAATGCATTACTTTATGTAATACTCAAACCCTCTGAGGTAGATCCTGTTATCCCCATTATATAAATCAGGCAAACAAAGTGTAGAGAAAATAGGTAACATGAGCCACCTGTAAATGCCTGAGATGAGCCTCAGACCTGGTCATTTTGTCTTCAAATCCCAAGCTCTTAACCACTGTATTATATTACTTCACACTGACATCTCATATACATACTACACCAAAGGACAGACACAAACAGCCAAGGTATGCACAGACATATCTAACCCAAGGAGTTTCTACATCAAAGACTTTCCGGTAAAAATGTGTTCAGTTGGGTTGTGGAAATAGTGACTGTGCATGTGTATCATATATTCGAAAAGGGTTTTGTTGGGCAGCAACTCTGGGTCAATCAGTCTGTTGGAGCAAAGATTAATTAAACAAGGTCCCTTCCCTGAAGGAGCTTACAGTCTAGTAAGAAATGCATCTAACTCTATATAATGTACCAAGTACTATAACAGAGGTAGTGCTGGGGAATTGTAAGGGCAAACTAGGGCAATAATAAACACTAAGGAAGAATCATGTTGAAAGTGTTAATAAGCACCTGGAGGCCAGAGAATAGCTCAAAATCTAATAGCAATATCTGGTGGGAACACACTTAAGATCAAGACCAGGTGCCAGTGAAATTTCCATTAACTAAGAATGGGAAATCAATAGGAGGAATCAGACACAAAAATGATCAGAAAGTAAGACTGAAGTAAAACTGCTAAATACCAAATGAGAATAGAAATTAAAAAGTCATGCAAAATAGGCTTCCAAAGTGCAAAACAGTTCAGCACAACTAGTTTAAGTAGCAACTGCCCTAACAGTGGGTCTAAAGACCTAACAGTGTTTTGAAATTAGCTAAGTTCCCAGTCCCACTTGGGCTTTCTCTGCCCATGCTGAGGAATAGTGCTTTTCGATGCAATTTCTACCTGAATTCTGTCCCAAGAATGGACGAGGGCAGAGGGTAGGTTGATTACCACTGATAAAAAGCCACTCTGAGCTAGAGTATAGAAGTGGGAAACTAGATTCCAGGTTTCATCTTTGGACACAGTCTAACAAGAACACAAGTCAGCTATGTTTATGGTGAGTTGAAAATTTGTATGCACACTAAACTTCTTCATCTCTTTGACTAACACATAATGGTGGTGGTGAACATGAGTGATTAAGGTCACCTGGAATGGAAAGAAACATATGAAAAATATGGTGGATTCTGGAAGACTGGAAGATACAGGCAGTAACAAGACTTGCTTTGGAGTCTCAAAACACCAATGAACTTTTTCATTTCATTCAGTGGCCCAACCTTTTAGATGATCAGGTTGAAAGAACAGGTGGATACATAAACCAAATTGCCAATGTGGAATGATTCTCATGACATTGTATTATATTATGTTATTCATATTTAATCTCAGACTGATGAACCAGTGGCATTTTGGGCAGGTATATCTGGGAAATATGGCTGAATATATTGATTCCTATAATTGTTTTTAATAATGAGGAATCCCTGAAATGAAAGATGAGAACATTTGAATCAGGAACCTTTGGTGGCAGAAAGCAGCCTTTTATCATGGATTAAGGTCTGGAGGAGATTCCCAGGGAGATGGAGCATCAACCACAAAAATCCAGGATAGATGTAGGAAGGTTGCTATAATCTATTGAAATTGCTGCTTACAACAGCCTTGGTTTGGGGAACTTATATTAGAAATATTATGTTCTACTTTATCCCAGGATAAAATAATATCTATTCCTAGATATTATGACTTTAGGCAGAGGAGTGGGTGACATGGGTAAGAGACCTGTGATCAAAAAGTCAGAGTAGGTCATGAAAGGATGAAGTGGTCCACAAAATTATAGAGTCATTAGGATGACTCTAAAGTATGAAGCTGCTGATGTCTGATCAGCGCTGAACTATTACCAAATGCTTTTCCACATTTATCACATTTAAAGGGCTTTTCTCCAGTATGAATTCTCTGATGTTGAATAAGGTGAGTGCTCTGGCTAAAAGCTTTACCACATTCATTACATTCATAGGGCTTCTCTCCAGTATGAATTCGCTGTTTAGTAAGAGAGGAGTTTTCAGGGAAGCCTTTCCTTTCCCACATTCACAGCACGTATAGGGTTTTTCTTCAGTGTGAATCCTTTGATGTTGTGTAAAAGCTGACTGGGCAGTGAATGCTTTTCTACATTCATTACATTTATAAGGCTTTTCCCCAGTATGATTTCTCTGATGCCGGATAAGGTGTGTACTTCGTCTGAATTCCTTCTCACAATCGTTACATTTATAGGGTTTCACTCCAGTGTGAATTCTCTGATGTTGTGTAAGTGATGAGATATCCGTGAAGGACTTCCCGTAAATAATACATTCATAGGGTTTCTCTCCACTATGAATTCTTTGATGTTGAATAAATGATGAGTAGTCACTGAAGACTTTCCCACATTCATCACATTTATAAGGTTTCTCCCAGTATGAATTCTCTGATGCTGAGTAAGATATGAATTTACAGTGAATGCTTTTCCACAGACTTTACATTTCTAGGATTTTTCTCCAGTATGAGTTTGCTGATGTTCAGTAAGAGATGAACTCTGGCGAAATGCTTTTCCACAGTCATCACATTTATAAGGTTTCTCACCAGTATGAATTCTCTGATGACGAAAAAAAGTTTGGTCACTAAAATGTTTTCCACATTCACTACAAGTTTTCTTTTTAGAATTTCTTTGCCTTTTAATTGGAGATAAGTTCCATTTGACACTTTACCCAAATGGATCAAATCTCAAATTCACTGAAATTATGCCTATTTTCCTGAAGGGCTATTTCTTCATGGGCAACTACTACTTGCTGAAAACCAGTGGTTTGAGCAAGACATTTTTTTGAAATTTTGCCTATAGTGTCTTCCCTTTGCTTTTCTACTTTAGCCTCACATTCACAGCCTTCTTCAAATAAACATCATGGGGACACATCCCTTCTGAGCCTTTTCATGATGACAGTGATGGAGCTGCTCACTCAAAAGCATATTCTAATGGTCTTCTCTTTGGTATCTTCTCTGGTCTTCAAATCTGAAAAGAATAAAAATTATAAAAACACCTTATCTGTGTTGGGATAAGGGAAACTGCACTCTGGAGAAAGAAAACAACTGTTAAAGTTCATGCACATTAGAATACACAGTTTTATAATCTGGGAAAATAATAAGAGTCAGTGCAGTAGAAATAAATAGAGGTAGGAGTGGTAGGAAAGAGCCTGGCCCAATAGGAAATTTTACAAAGACTCTTGAAGCTGGGGGGAAAAGGCTTTAAAGACAGAAGATGATTTTAAAGATGAACAAGTTTAGAACTAGAGAGATTATGTGATTACCCTAAAGATACAGAGGTTATTAATGGAATGGTGACAAACAGAACTTAGGCTTTGTCCACTATACACCATAGTAATCTAAGACTAGACAGAGCTTAAATGACAGAATGGACAAGGACCTAGTCAAAACACAAATAATGAACGTGATGTGTGGCAATATCAGAAAATGAGCAATCTAAGGGCGCCTGGGTGGCTCAGCTGGTTGAGCATCCGACTTCAGCTCAGGTCATGATCTCACAGCTCATGGGCTCGAGCCCCGGGTCAGGCTCTGTGCTGACAGCTCAGAGCCTGGAGCCTGCTTTGGATTCTGTGTCTCCTTCTCTCTCTGTCCTTCCCCATCTCTCTCTCTCCTTCAAAAATAAATAGACATTTTTAAAAAAAAATTTTTTAAAGAAAGAAAATGAACAAGAAGAAATGGCAGAGTGACAGGCCATAGAGAGAAGCTACCGAGGACTGTAAAAACAGCATGTGGAAAAGCAACGTAGAAAGGAGTAACCGATGATAGGTCAAAAATCTGAACAGTGGAACAGAGGAACATAAGGCATTAGGGAGAGCTCCTTGGACAACACTGTAGAGATTCCACTCTTGTACCCAATCACTCCTGAACTGCACATACAGATTTATCCCTCATCGAATGAGCGCCTCTAGAGACCTCAGATCTCACAGGATCTCCAAAACTCTCTCTTGGGCAAAAATTGATTTTAGAAACTGAGAAATCTGCTCATGGTGGGGGGTGGGGCAAAATATATAACAAAGTCAGTGCTGTGGTTACTTAAATGTAATATTTTGAAATTTCTAGAACACTAGTACTAGCAACTTTGAAAACATTTAAGCGGAGTCTCCCAACAGTCCTTATGTTGGAGGACAAAGACTTACTGAATCCTCCAGTCAACAGAAAAGACAAAATAAATACCAGAGAAGACACGGAGACTCGGAGGTGTTTTCAGCGTGGCTGGGAAAGGCAGGTCTGTATTATAAAGGTGACCTCAGATCAGGGTCAACGTTTGGGTAGAAATACTAACGAGAGGGAGGCGTTCTGGTACAAGAGAAATGCTGAGGTAAGGCAATACAGAACTGTTCCTCTTTCCTTTTGAACAAATAGAAGGAATCTCTGAGAATCCCAAATGAATGCTCACTTAAATTGTGGAAGCCCATACTTTGCTTCCTTAATTAAACAACGATTTACCTACTCAAATAATTTTCAGCAAGTGTTAAGAAAACCTCGTAAAGCTGTAAGGTTAAAGGTAGGTTGAGTGTAAGGATAAAGGTAAGTACTCCACAAGTCCTCCAAAGAAACAACTATTTCAGGTTAAATCTGGGGTCTCCAAGCAAACATCTTAGCGGACTCACAATCCGGGGTCCGGGGTGCAGGCCCAAGATTGAAGTTCGGCCCGTTGCACCAAAGCTGCTGTCAAACAGTAAGAAACTCAGGCTCCGTTCAGGTTTCCCTTTAAGCAATTCTCTCCTGGAAATTCCTTTCCCCTTCCGCCTCTCCTCTTCCTCTGCGCTGGGGGCGCTCTGGGCCTCCGGAATCCGGGGGTCCGCTTCCCCGTCAGGCCACAGCTCGGAGAGCCCGCGGCTCCTGGCCCGAGCGAAGATACGAGAGCAGGGCCCGGCTCCCTGCGCCGCGTCCCCCATGCCGCACTGACCCCACGAGAAACCACGTTCCAGCCAGACCTCCCGGGACAGCGGCGATCAGCCCGCAACTCCCCGGCGGCTCGGCAGCTGCATCCAAAACGGCGCGACGGCGAACTACCACTCCCAGAAGGCCTGGGACAGCGTCCGCTGGAAATCTCGGCCCCTCTGGAACCCGCCCACGGAGCTGAGCGGAGGAGGCGGGGCCCGAGGTGTCTCAGCCAATCAGAGACGCTCACGGGGAATCTCCATGGTAACCACCAACCGCCCAGAGCTCCCTCCCACGCGGTCTGGGGTCGCTGAATAAGCGCCGGGCCTGAGTTCCGACTGCTGGTCTAACCACACTGTGCTCAGACAGCGGCCTCATCGCGGGAGGACAGTATAGGAAAATTACAGACACTAGGGCACTCTGGTCCCTTGGTAAAAAGACAGTTTGAGACAATCAGGCACATTAGATAACATTAAGGAATTATTGTGAGTGAACATCACATGCGCTATTTCTCAGCAGACCCTGCAAAAAACCACCTAGAGGTCGGCTGTGCATGTATCTTAAATGTACAGCTTGGTGAACTATGTCAAAATGAACACACCTATATTAACTACCACCTGGATCCAAAAAAAAAAAAAAAAAACGAAGAATATTACCATCACTCCAAAAGACCCCTTCCTAATTACCACCTCAATCAAAAGTAAACACTGTCTGCCTTCCAACTCTATGGATTCATTTTGTCTGCTTTTGAACTTTGTAGAGATGACATCACAATATGTCTTGGGTTTTTTGTTTTGTTTTGTTTTGTTTTGTTTTGCATTTGACTTCTTTCACTCAACACAATTGTTAGGTCTCATCTGAGTTGTCGCATATATCAGTAATTGGGCGTTTGTGTGGTAAAGTCATGTTCTATTGTAAAAATATACCACAATATTTTTAAGCATTTTATGTTGGTGGACGTTTGGATGATAGATTTTTGACTATTCCAAGTGGTAATGCTTTGAACATACTTTTGGGCAAAAATATGCAAGCATTTTCACCGGGCATATACCTGGGAGTGGAATTGCTAGCTGATAGGATGTGCCTTCTCACTAACACTCGGGCATCTCACTCTTTCCAGTATTAATCATTCTGAGAGGTGTGTAATGCTATCTCACTCGGGTCTTTATGTTCATTTCCCTGATAACAAATAAAGCTTTTTCATATATTTATTGACCATTAGGATTTCCTACTTGATTTACAGGAGTTCTTTATATGTTCTGGATATGAGTCCTTTGATTATCACTTACTTGCCTTGCAAATATTTTTTCCCATGATACGACTTGACTTCTCACTGTCTTAATGGTGTGTTTTGGTGGGTTAGGGTTCTCAATTTTAATGGAATCTAACTGATTAGTATTTTACTTTAGGGGGGTGATTTCTGTGCCCTATATAAGAAATATTTTTCTGACCCAAGGTGATGAAGATTTTACTACATATAGATACTAGAATCTTCCTTATTTTACCCTCTACATTTAGATTTTAAATCCCGCTAAAAAAAATTTTTTTTTTTGCATGTGTTGTGAGGCAAAAATCAGGTTTCTTTGGGGAAATACAATTTACCCGGGACCGTGTGTTAAAATATTAATCTTTCCACCGTGACTGTGCAATGCCATCTTTGTCAAAAGCAGGTGACTTCCATCTGTTACATTGGTCTCTTTTAGGAGTCAGCAAACTTTTTTAAAGGGCCAGGTGTGAACTACTTCAGACTTTGCAGACCACACGATCTCTATCACAACTATTCCACTCTGCGGTCGTAGCATGAAAGCAGCCATAGAAAGTACATAAACAAATGGACATGGCTGTGTTACAACCAGTAAGACTTTACTTATGGCCACTGACATTTGAATGTCATATAATTTTCATGTGTCGTGAAATACTCTTCTTTTTATTATTTTCAACCATTTAAAAATGTAAAAACCATTCTTAGTTTGTGGGCCACACAAAAGCATAGAGTAGGCCAGACTCGGCCCATGGGCAGGCCAATGTTTACTGACCCCTGGTCTCTTTATTTCTCCACGAACCAATAACATACTATGCTAATCAGGCTTTACTGTAAGTCTTGATATCTGATGGGGTAATTTCTCCCATTTTTCTTTTAAAACATATCTTGGCCTTTCATAGCCCTTTGCCTTTCCATATTGCATGTTAGAATTAGTTTGCTGATTTCCACCTCCAAAAAAGCCTACTATAGTTTTAGTGAGGTAACTAGGGGTTGGAGGAGCAACTTGAGGAGAAACGAGTTGCTTGAAAGCTAGTTTTCAGAAGGGAATGCAGTGCAATGTATCCCATTTTATCATCTCCTTACGAAACCTTATGTCAAATATAAAAACCACCTGGACCTTTGGAGATGAGCTCACTCTAAGGCTAAGAGGAGGACAAGGGGCCAAGGATGGGGGGAGCAGAGACACATTCTGGCTGTGTACAGGGGCATGACACAGAGGCCACTGTCTGCTTTGCTACAGGGTTGGGGGAGACCCTGGACGGTGTCAGCTGCACTGTCAGTGGGAGTGTTCCTTTCTCGTGTACCACAAGCCATGCTCAGTGTGGCATATACCTCCCCTCTCCGATAGTGGAGAAGCAAAAACTGATGAAGAGAGGGGTTGGTTTAATTGGCCCTCCAAGCCCTCTTGGCCTCTGTGACCATTTTTTTCCTTCAACAGCCTCATAAAATCACATAATTTGAGTCCCCATAGCTCCAAAACAGGTAAGATTGCCAGCAGACATGGTCATCAGTTCTCACCCCTCCCTCCAAATAGCCACATAGATGTCATTGCCTTCACCCCACCTCTCCAGGGACAGCCCCTGTCAGGAGCTCCCTCAGCACAGCTCCCCAGGCAGGGGCACAAGGCTGAGGCTGATTGTGCACTCACAATGGGGCCCTTCCTCTGTAACCTCTGACCTATGGGTGGCCTCCAACCCAGGAGGCACAGCATGGGGAACCGACCCTCCACCCTCCCCATGGAAATATATTCTGTACTACCATTCACTGCCCCTGGTTCTGCCCAGCACAGGACAGATAGGGTTCAGAAAAGACTTTAGATTTTGAAGTGAGACCAAATCCTATTTGAATGTTGGTTCTGCACTTCTCTCCTCAGAAATCTTCTCTGAACCTTGACCTTCTCATCTACAACAGACAGAACAACAATTACCTTGCAACCATGAGGGCACACAGTTGCCCTGCGGGCACTGTGGCAGTGACAGGTCAGCAGGTGCAAGGACCAGGAGCCTCCAGGTCCAGAAAGCAGTCCTAGGAACCTTGAATTGCATGGTGGGAACACACTTCTTGCCATTCTCCCAAATTTCAGTTAAAGTTTGGTGTATGCTGTAGCAGAGGCGCAGATGCCCTGGGGAGGGAAGTGTAAGCATGCAGAGTCACAAACCCAGGAAAGAGGGCTCCCAGGGGAGACTGTTCCATACGCTACTTTCCTGGTGAATTGGTTCTGGACCCAATTACAGTGTTGGGGGGAGGGGGGCAGAGTTTCTCCCACACAATTTCCACCAAGCAATTCTCCGTAGTAACAGCTGTGTGTCCCACAACTTAATTCTGACACAATCTCCCTAGAAGTAGTGTCACTTCCTACAGGTTAAGGGCTCAGTCCTACAGGACTCCTCCCACCCTACTCCAGACACCAACCACAAGTACTCCAGTACTGCAGAGGCCTCACCACCCCATCTCCTCCGGCCTCCTCCTAACCTGCTTAGCTTCCCCCGGTGACCCCCTCAGGCTCTGGCTGTTCCCTCTGCCTGGGAGCCACTCTTCACAGATAGCCACCTGGCTGGCTCCACTCTTTCAGGCCTTTGCACAAATGCCTTCTTTTCAGTGGGGGCTCCAGAGTCTAGGCTGTGTCTGACACATAGTAGGTGCTCAACAAACATTAGTTGAAGGAGTGAATGTGTGGGTTGGATCAAGGAGTCCTCTGTCCCCAGAGGAACCTGGTTTGGAGTCCCGACAATACTGGGCATCACCATTCACAAGTAGTAACAAGAACAAAACTCTGCCAATTCAGTAAGTGAAAATGAAGTCTTTTTGTTATAATTTGTCTTTCTTTAATTACAAGTTTTTTGAAGATATTTTCATGTGTTGTTGCATGTTCATTCATTTAAGAAACATTTGGGGTGCCAGTGACTTGTTTTCTGGGTCCTTCATCAAGTTTGGACCATGTTGTCTGCCATCTCTTTGGGGCACAAACCCTCACAAAGGGTTTAGATGTGTAATTCTGGAACATACACTGCAAATGATTTTGTAATTTACATTTTATCTTTTTTGTTCGTGATTTTTAATGACTAATTTTAATTGTTACAAATGCATGTCAAAAATAACTTTTTCTTTATGGTTTCTGACTTTAAATTTGTGCCATAAGAGCCTTTTCTCCTCCAATGGCATAGAAGTATCCACCAATACAGCCACAGTTTTATTTTTTACATTTAAACTTTACTCCAATTGGAAGTACATTTTGGTGAATGCCCTAATTGAGGCAACTTTTAAGTTACTTCCTTTATCAAAAGGCTAAATGTGGTAGGTTGCAAAAAAAACATGTGCCCACAAATTGCTCCCTAACCTCTCATGTACCTTTTGCCTCCTCTCTCTTGAAGAGATGGGGTTCATATTTCCACCCCTGAATCTGGGCTTGGCCATGTGACTTGCTTTGGCCAATGAGATATTACAAATGTGATGGACTGAGGCTACAGAGTGTTTGTGTATTAGAACTTGATCTCTCTGGCTGCCTTTGGAGACCAGCTGCCATTTGACGAAGCCAGAACCAAACTGCTGCATGCTTGCCAAACTTGGGTAACCCTGCTACATGCTGGGGGAAAGTGGTCACGCTGCCTCTATCATGCAGCCAACTACCAGATGCACAGGTGAAACCAGTAAAAATCACTGTCCTATTGAGCAAAAGCCAAATTGTTCACCCACAGAATCATGAGCACATGAATGATTGTGCTAAACCGGTAAGCTTTGTGGTGGTTTGTTAAGGAGCAGAAGCTGAAGTAGCAAACATTTATCCCAGTGCTGTTTATCGAGCCTTCTGCCCCTTCTCCTATGGATGTGAAATACCCCCGCTACATCTAGTATGTTTTATAAATGAGGAATTTGCGCTTGGAGTTCTGTTGTGGTCCCGCCCAGGCAGCTTTATAACCTTCTGGCCACATCCCAGTTGCAATTGGGAGGTGTTTGCACTCATCCCTGAGCCTCAGGAAATCAAGGCTTGGAGTGAAGACACCCTCCCAATCTAAAATTTAGATTCTTGGATCTTCTTCTGAAAGCGGGGGGGGGGGGGGGGGGGGGTGTTGGTTCTTTGCCTTGGAGTACCCATGGGTGTTTTCACAAACTTGGGCCACATATAAGCAGATTCTCAAAGGGTTACTTGACCCCAAAAATGTTGAGCTGAGGCTGAAGGAAACTGATGTGGTTTCTGGTCAGACTCCCCATGGGGCACTGGGTGGCAGCAGATAAGCAAAGCTGTATATCTCCTCTGTGTTATAGCAAATTAATTCAGTTTCGTTTGGCTGTTGCTGTGGTGTGTTTGGTTTGTGCTGTCCTGTTTCTTCTCCTAGAAGCTTTGTCTGGGAAGGCTTTGGACCCCCAACTCTTGGCTTCAGTGAGGTGCTCTGAGCCTGGAACAAGACACAGTTTTAGCAGAGGCTACATAATCCGAATCCTGGTGAAGTGGCTTCAACCAGCAGAGGACAGGTGGTGGTGCTCTGTGACTGAGTCATGGTGGATTTGGAATATGCTGTAAACGTGGGGCCACCAGGAAGTCAAGGGTGGATGTGGGTTCATGAAAAAGAGATGATGCTGGAATTTTGCCCTAAGCATCTGGAAACAGAGATTCAGGGTGGCTGGAGGGCTCTATTTTGAATGTCCTGGGAGAGGAGCTAGGAGTAGGGGAGACTACCCAAGGTGGTGAGCCCAGGGACACCCCAATATTGGAAGGTGGGGGAGTAGGTACCTCCAGCAGAGGAGGCTGAGGAGGAGCCAGGAGAGGTGCTCCTGGCACCCTGTGAGGAAGCATTGGGAGCGCAGTGCTGGGCTGTCCTGCTCAGGACACAGAGCTGTGGGTGGCCCTCCCTCCTCTTGTCTGCTCCCCACTGCTGTGTATCTGCCCTCCTACCCCGCCCCACTCCCAGGGGGCCTCTGAGAATGGTACAGCCAAGCTGTGCTCTGGCATATTGAGTTTCTGGCGGCCTCCTGGGCCACCCAAACAGGACAAGCAGGAAAAACTGGCTTGGTCTTGGAGCCGCAGCTCCAGCTTTGCCCCTGGGCCCTGAGGAGGGGTTTCACAGGCTATCACTCTGGGGGGCCTTTCCTCTGAGGAGGGGGTAAGTTTCAGGCTTGGCATCCAGGAAACCATCCCTCACGTGGTCCGAGAGCCTCTGTCAGCAGCAGAGATGGCCTGGCAGCCCTCAGCCTCCTCCAGGAGCCCTTTCCTGTGGAAAGACTCCAGCAGGACACAATCCGTGGAGGGCAAATTAACTTGTTATTTGGATTTTTCCACTAAGAAAGAAGAAGATATAAGGCATGGCACTCATGTCCCTTACAAACAGGCACATGGGGCGTGAGTGTGTTCTACAAGGCCAAATAGCCTAACCGACAGATCTGTTCTGGGCAGAGAGGGACACGGGCAGGAGCTCTGTGAAGCAGCAAGGGGGCAGATGAAAACACCACGGTGGGGAGGGGAGACAACAGCTCACACTGCCCCAAAGTAGCCTAGGCCAGAGAGGGGGAGACAGGGACTGGGGTGGAGGAGGTCAGAGAGACAGAGGCATCAAGCCACACACTGGAGGTTTGGGGTCCATGAGCCACGGCATATCCTCTGTGGCAGGTTCCTTGATCTGTCTTAGTGAAACCTCTTAAAAGCATAAAGTTGAACAAAAATCAGAATGGCTGCACTAATGTTTCAGCGAACCTCAATTTTAAAGTAAGCTTTTTCCTCCCTGACGAGGGAGCGTGTTGCAAGCTGTGGGCAAAATACAGGCTGGCACACCCCCCAACCCAAGTGGAGTATGTGCGATATTCCTTGGACACTCCTGGCTACCAAAGAACATAGGAAAGGAATTTAAGTGCTTGCTATGGTTATGTGGGAAACTAAGGCAAATGAAAAATTAAATTCTCTTACTGCCTAAAGCCCATTGACAAGTCCTTGAAACCTCCCTCTAGGATGATGACACTTTGCTAGAGGCAAAAGAGAACCTTATCTTAACATAATCGCAACCTTGAGGACCCTATAAGTCTACTTCCTTTATCTCAGCTGCTCCAAGTATCTGTTGGCAATCATACCCCAAGCTTATGGCCCCCAATACACATCTGAAGGGCCTCGTGACTGAGGTTTTATTAAACGGTAATAAGTGGCATCCCCCTAGCAACAGCTGGGTCCTCAAGGTCCCGAACGTTGTTTCCAAAATACCTCCGAGACTTACTCTGTCCCTGACCCCCTCCCAACCTGAGGGTATATGAGTTACCCATCACAACCCCAGTGCAGCTCCTCCTGCCTGTGGGTCCTGTCCCCATGCTTTAATAAACCCACCTTTTTACACCAAAGACATCTCAAGAATTCTTTCTTGGCCGTCAGCTCCGGACCACCCCACCATCACCCCAAACCTTCATCACTCCCTTCCTCATACCTCCCTCCTCCCTCCTTGGCCTTTTGTTTCAGGAACCCGGGGGCTTGAAGATCATAGCTGTAACCTCCTTCATCTGACAAAGCAATAAAGCTACTGTCCCTTTTCATCCCAAACTCTGTTTTCATGTTATATTTTGGCTCCAAAGCACAGAGGTCTGTTTTGGACAACATTACTTACCTATTTAATTCATTACCTTCACTTAACTAACTATAAAACAGGCCACTGTGAGGGTGACAAGGACACACTCCTGGACCAAACTCTGGTCAGGCCCCCTCACCCTCTCTCCTTGCCTAGGCCTCACCCGTGGTCTGCTGAGCCGTGTTGGCAAGGATTCCTCCACCCTGACCCTAACCCAGCCCCTCCCCCTATTACTCCATTCACAGCCTCACCTAACAGCTTGAATTCAATCTCTCCCCACTCTTGCCATGGTCTTAAGTGAAGTCGCTCTTGCACTTTCCAGAAAGTGTCTGCTGAGGAATTTCCTTACCAAGGGCCGTGAGGGAGAATGCCACGAGTGGCCGGCAGTGCCCGAGAGCACACAGGCCCCTGGGCACTCGCTGCTGTCTGCTAGCCGCTCTCAGTGACTTCCACTCCAGCTGGGCATCTGGTCTGGAGAGGGCCACAGACACATGCACGGACCTTGAAACAAACGGCGACGCCCACAGACAAGGGGGCACACCTAGGGACTTCCGCAGCAGCAGGCAAAATCCTTAGATGCCAGGTGTGTTTTTTGAACTTTAGGCAAATATATAAATATCATCTCTCAGTACAAGTCCTGTGGTAAAGTCAGGAAAAAGTAAGTGGAGTGTCAGACCTCCCACCTCTGGTGCAGAAACATGGAACTCGGCGGACACTGAGTTGTGCTAAGGCTGCCCTCCTCTTGAGGCCTGTTAGCACAGGCGACGTTCAGTCTTGGGAATTCCCCAAGCCTCCAACATCAGCAGCTTATTGGGGAATTATCTGGGGGACGCAAGCATATTCAAAACCCTGGCCCACCCAGCTAACCTGCTCTCACGAGAAGAGAACGCAAGCTAATCGTTAGGGATCACTGTGTAAGTAAACAAGTGGTGGCTTGTCTATGCATCTACTTTTAGAATAAGGGTCTGGGTACCTGTTGGACCCGTAACACACTCAAACCGAAAGTCTAGTTGTCAACAAACCCAGGCCTAATAGATGGTAGAAAGACGTATTCTTCACATTGCAGGTTAGTAAGAAAGCCCTGCAGCTGAGGATGATGAGGCCACACTGATTGTACTTACAAAGCAGGAATCGCGGTTGACAGCCCTGAGGTGAGGAAGCTCCTCCCTGAGACGGGAAAGTGTGCGGGTCCCAGCAAATGCCAGGCCAGGCACATGCCCCAGTTAGAAGCCCAGGAGGACGTCTAACAGGAGCCCACAGTAAGTGCCAATAAAAGTGCTTTTTACAAACACAAGTTTCATAAGTAAGTTGCTGAGTGGTGCACAGCCCTGAGATACTTAGCGATGAAAAGACAGCAGAATAGTCTCTAAATGTCCTGAAGAAAGGACGGACTCACACTTTTGAGTCAACACTCTCCTAGGGTGCCCTATAGGAACATTTGCTCGATAAATAATGAACAGAATATCTGTGCCTCCCAGGGGCCCACAGGCTGCAGTTGGGCTGCACAGCCAGCAGCCGAACATCCCTCGCCCGCTCGGAAGCGGCGGGGGGGGGGAGGGGGGGGGCGGGGGGGGGGCGGGGGGGGGGGTTACCCTCAAGAAGGTCTTTGTCAGACGCAGGTGCAAAGCAGCTTTCAAAACAGTTTTCTGTTCAGAGTGTGGTTTAACTGTTCAGGGGGAGCGTTCAAAGGAAAACCACCTGGAGGAAGGGGGTGGAAAAGATGCACGTGGGGGGCCAGGGGCTTCCACACCAACCTCAGGTCTGGCACAGGTCAGGGCAGCGGGTCTCTCCTCCCACATTCCACAGCTCAGCGGGCCACAAACAGAAAAGGGTACCTGAGACCACAGAGATGCTCCCGTGGATCATTTGCACGCTCCCGGGTAAGTGGTGAGGTGGGCTAAAGGCAAAAGCCCTCCCAAGAACAGAAGCAAAACAGAATCCAGTTAACATTTGGGCAGGAAAAGACAGGGCCACCCTCTCCTGCTCTCCGCATCTCTGTCGGAAGCTCTCCGATGTGCAGACACACCCACACAAGCCCATCGATCCACTCTGTGTGCGACTTAACCCAGAGATACAGAAACAGCAGCTTAAGGAGAGAAGACAAAAGGGAAAAAAAGATGCACACAGCCACCAACACACCCTCAACACGCTACTCCCCACAGGGCCCGGCAGGTAACAAGGCTGCGGCTCTGGTGAGTCAACGCCTGGCCGGCTGATCGCCCAACAGAAGAGAAGAGGGCCAGAGAGCAGCAGTGTCTACCATACTCCACTGGAGCCAGAGATGCAGAGACACAGCTGGCGGCCGAGCGGAAGGTGCGTTTCGATCATCCCCTGACTCCTATGTCTCGGGGCACAAATCCCAATGAAAGGTTGAGGTCGACAAAGTGGTAGTGAGTTGGCCTGTTAAGAAAATGGTACAACATCTGTTTTTCCATCAAGATAACAATTCCAAACAATTCTACATTGGATTGTGCCATTACTACACTCAAAAGTAGGTCATATGCAAAGCGTTCAGTAATGTAGATTGTTTGAAAATAGGATAGTCAGTGTCTTTCCAGAATTTGGGAGGTTATTTGGGTGGCATGTGGTATAAGAGCCCATAGAAGAGGCCAAACACCAAGGAGCCCTTGAAAGGACCAGGGGACGAGGCCTGTTGTCAATGGCACCCTGTGCTCACCTGACCTCAGCCCCCCATGCCCTACAGATGACATGGTACAGTGACCCCAGGAAGCAGTGGGGTGGTACCCAGGAACAAGGTGGAGCCATGTGGAAGGACACTTCCCTCCAAACGCTTCCCACCGGCAGCTGTTGTTCTCTGATGTGGTGTCTTACCATGAAACTGTTTTAGAGGGAAAATCTAAAGATGTGGATATGTGTTTGTCCTTAGCCCCGTCTGAAGCAAGGCCAGGCTCAGCTGCTGCAGGAACAGGGAGCTCCAGAGACCCTGGCTGGAGAAACTTCACTCGGCACGACTCCCTGCTGGTGTCACCACTGCTCCTTGGGGTGGAATAAGAGCTGAGAAGAACCAGGAACTAGTAAGCCTGAGGGAGACAGGGGGCACAGAGCCGTGGCTTCTAAACCTTGTGACCATGACCCTGGTCAGAAAGACATTGTACGCGAGGGAAGAAGGCCCACGCACACACAAGCACACGTACACATGCATGCAACACTCTCACAGGTACACACACACATATGCACGTACAGTACATGCAGGTGCACACATGTGCCTGCTCAAGTGACAGAATTGCTCACCACTCGCTCCCGGAGGTGGCTGCTCTCTGTTTACTGATGGGGTTGCCCCTCTGTATTGCTCTGTGCGTTTGGGGAAGAGCAGTGTCGTGTGCGTGTGTGTGCAGCCCTCCCACGAGCCTCCAGAGTGAGAGTCAATGATGCCAGCTCTCTCACTGGCACCCACCCTGTGCCCAGTGATGGTCTCTTCACTGAGGTCATCTCACCTGATCTGTTACAGAGCACGAAGCCCAGGCTCCGATGGACAGCTCTGGCTGCATCCACGTTCCTGAGTCTCTGTGTGCGGTGCTAGATTGCCCTGGAGCAGGACACAGTGCTGGGACTGCCATGACTTATTTACCTCTTTCACTTTACATGAGCAAAAGCTATTGTGCCCAACTTTTCTTCTGTTGTAAATAATGCTAAAGGAAATACTTCCGCCCAAATCTTTCCATACACGTTGGAATATCCTTCAGATGAAGTCCCAGAAATGGGGAGGCTCCACTGAAGGGTGGGCATTTCCAACTCCCTTTCAGGGCATTGCCAACTTGCTCCCCAGAACAGCTCGGCCGATTTACCTGCCGGTGGCAGGTGGGAGAGGCCATCCCACCCACCTTTGCAGCCCGACGTCCTGGCATCCTCCGCATCTCTGACACTGCTCAACCCACACTCAAAGCATATTTCCTTGCCTGGGCCTTGGAGTCAGGCAAGTCTGGGACACACACCGGCTGACCTTCCCCTCAGTTTTCTTATATGGAAACAAGTGGAGGTTCGCAGCCCAACAGCACTGAACTCATGTCAGCCAGAGCTGTTCTGCAGATCCCCCTATGTCTCAGCTGGGCTTGTTGCTGCTGAGGCCCACCAGGTGAGAGCCCTGGGAGGCCAGACACCACCCAGACGCCTTGGTGCTCTCCAGAGTACCTCATGGAGGAGGCTTGGTTAAAACAAAATCGGTAAAAAAAAAAAAAAAAAAAAAAAAAATCACCTTCGACTCTCAGATCGATGGGTTGCTATTGTCACGTGGGGGCTTGAGTGTCTCCACATCACTGCTGGGTTGCTCCCTGCACCCTGGGGCAGGGGGCCCTATGTGGGAAGCTGTTCCTCCATCAGGTGCTGCCGGGCAGGAGTGGGTGGGGCAGGGGCATAACTAGTGCTGAGATGCAGGGCGGGGGGGGGGGGGGGGGGGCGTGCCAGCTGCACAGGTGCAGCCCTAATATCAGGTGTTTCTCCAAGGAACCTGGTTCCTTTCACTGAAGGTACTGTTTAGAAACTAAGATCTGGGCCTCTGCAGGGCCTCAGATGCACTCTGGAGAAGAGCGGGGTGCCTGTGGGGCCATGAGACATGGTTTTCAGAGTATGTGCTAAAGGAGGCCTGGGGGTGTGTGGGGATAAAGAACTGACCCTCCAGTGTCCACACATTGGGAAGGACTCTGGGCCCCAAGAGCCAGCCTCTCCTCCCTCCTCCAAACTCAAGAAACATCCTGAATCCCAAAATGCATCTCTTCCCAAGGGTGTGGTGGGAAGGGTTGTGGCCCTAAGTCACATTGGGTAGTGAAGGGGTTATGGTTCCGAGGTGATGCTTAGCAGGAGAGAACAGGGGCAGCATCCTCAAGGCCCCTCAGGGTCTCCTCGCTAGCACAGAGGTGGCCCACATGTGCCCAGTGTGGGCTGGGAATTTGTCATTGCAGCTGGAGGCATTCTGATAAAAAATCCACGCCCGTGGCACACAATTCTGTAGTAAAACACGACTAAGGCACTTTTTAACCTGCTAAATTGGTCATTAGGGTGAGGAAGATTTAGTATTCATAAACTAAAATTGGTGGATTATAGGAATTATTAAGGATTTTGGTTCTATATTATCCTAAAAAATCTGGCTGCCATATATGCTATGATTGGAAATCTCCTAGTGCACTTGCATACGTAAATCATATACACACTCATGCACATACATCCACACACTTGCACGTGTACACACCCACACAAACCACACACACATGCACACACTCAAATCATACGTGCTCATACACACACATTCACACGCAACTCATATGCACACTCGTGCACTCCCACATGCCCAACTCTTACACACATTTAGACACACACGTGCACAAAACCCTCACACACAGGGGCACAGTGATGCTGATAAGCACAGGACACAAAGTTGCATGAAGTCCTCACGTCCACTCCTCTTTTGATCTGTGACCATTTCTGATTCCTTCTTGGTTTTTCAACCTTTGACACCTTTGAAGAGAACTGCTCAGGTGTTTTGTAGAAAGCCTTTCATTTTGCATCTGATGTTTTCTCGTGTTTGGATTGGGATTGTGGATTTGGGGAAGAATACCACAGAGGTGAAGTGCCCTTCTCATCACACCACTTGACATCACATCAGGATATATGATATTGTCACAACTTAACACAGGGACGCTGACCTTCACCACATGGTTCCCCACCGTGAAGCCACGCTTCTGTTCACATTCTGCCTGTTTAGAAGTGAGTCACTAAATGCAGCCCACACACAAGTGGACAGGGTGACTGGGTTCTGTCCCCTAGAGAAAGAAGGATCAGGGAATTTGTGCACATGTGTTAAAACCTCTACATGGTACACCTGGGTGGCTTGGTCGGTTGAGTGTCCAACTCTTGATTTCTGCTCAGGTTACGATCCCAGGGTCATGGGATCAAGGCCCATGTCAGGCTCTGTGCTGCTTGCTGCTGAGTGTGGAGCCTACTTGTGATTCTTTGTCTCTCCCTCTGCCCCTCCCTTGTTAGCATGTTTGTGCTCATTCTCTCTCTCTCTCTCTCTCTCTCTCAAAATAAAACTTCTACATAAATTAACAATATTTTGGGGCAATGCTTTGAGACTATGCAAATATCTTATTCCTCCTGAAGTTCTGCAAGCTAATTTTTAGCATTGGTCTGTGGATCCGTAGCACTATTACTGTGGGAATCTGATGGTGATTTTCTATTTCCCTTCTACATTTTTTGTTTCCTTCAACATTTATTATTTGGAATTTGTCTATAAGGAATATTTTTTCCTTTCTGCTAGTTTCTATTTCTTTGATCATTTATTTGTATCAGTACGAATTCATGGATATTTACTTTATTCTTTGGGTTATTGTCCAGTCCTTTTTAATTTTTATTATCATTTTTTAGCATTTCTTTATTTTCTAGGACTGCAAATGGTCCTGGCTCATCCTGCATATTCTCTGCCTCAGCCCTAGTATCAGGCATTTCTCTAAGGAACATGGTTCCTTTCACTGAAGGTGCTGTTTAGAAACTAAGATCTGGGCATGAGGTATGCTATTGCTTCCAGGCCTTTCAGAGAGCAAAACTAGAAGGCATGGACATGTGGACTAACCCACACGTACACACATGTGGACACTGACTTTTCTCCTGTCTACCTATCTGTGACGGAAACATGAGTCCATACTGACATGACCGACTACGCCCGGTACCCAAGTGTTCCTTCCAGCCTTGTCCCCAGGCTCATCCAAAACTTCTTTGTCCAACCGTGAGAAGCCTGCTCCTGTCTCTACAATGTGTTTACTTGTGAGATCCTCACATACATCTGAAGTGGTTCAGAACTGCTAACTAGTGGGAAATAAGTTTCCAACCAGAGCTCAGTGTCGTTTGTGTGGAGGTTTTCCTTCACAGTATTCAGTCAGAGTACTGCTTTGCAAAGTTGCCCAGGTCAGTTCCTTTCTGTTGACTCTCTCACTGAGGGTGTGTCCTCCACTTAATACCCCAGGTCCCATTTAGCCTACACCTGCCCGGGATACCCCCACATTTCAATTGTTCTCGGTCTTGTTCATGTAGCCAAGGTCACTCTTTGCGGTGTCCTTTGGGGTTTCCTAAGTTCATGGGGTCACATACCTCCACCTAGAACCACACAGAACAATTTCATCACCCTAAAACTTCCCTAGTGTAACCTTTGGGGACATACCCTTCTCTCCTCACTCAATCCCTGGCAACCACTTCTCTGTTTTCTGTCCTTATAATTTTGCCTATTCCAGAAAAAATAAATAAATTTTAAAAATAACATCTGGTAGTGAGGTACTCTTCCCTATTGACTCTGGGAAATGGCACAAGTTGGGGAGGCAGAAACATAGGGTCCCCAGTGGTAAGAGATCCACATCGCCCACACAGCTGAGACCCAGTAGGTAAACCCGAGTTAGGCACCACACTAGAGCTGAACAGGTGCCATGGAAGTAGCAAGAGGCACCACCAAGCCAGGTGGAGACAGGCCCCTCTGCATAAGAGCAGGGCCCCAGGCAGGGTAGCTGATGGGGTGAAGCCGGGGGTCCCCTAGGAACCACCGTTGGCCTCAATTCTCATAAGGGCTTTCTCGGCCTCTCTCCCCTCCACCTCTCCCTTCTTCCTTGCTTCCCCTCTCACTGTTGTAGCAAGAATAGGGCTAGTTTTCGTTTGCTGGGGTTGTCCAGTTTCAGGTTCTGGACTTTGTTTATTTTTATTTTTATTTATTTTTGAGAGACAGATGGGGGGAGGGGCAGAGAGAGAGGGACACAGAAGATCCCCAGTAGGCTCCATGGAAACTGACATGGGGCTTGATCCCACAAACCATGAGGTCATGACCTGAGCCAAAATCAAGAGTCGGATGCTTAACCGACTGAGCCACCCAAATGCCCCAGGTTCATGACTTTAAAAAATAGATGCAGGAAATGTGTGGCTGTGTCACTCAGAAACGTCACCGACACAAGTTACTTTTCACTGATGTGGCCTCTGGTGTTTTCCGCTGGGTTTCTGGACTTTGTAGACAAAGCCAGCCCTCCACCCGACTGACCTCTGATGTGTTTCTGTGGCACAGAGACCCAGGAAAGGTGTTTAAGGTCTGAAGCACACACTCATCAACCCCTCAACATCCTTCTGAAACACGGTGTAAGGGAGCCATTGGTCACGGCAGCTGAACTGACTGTCCCTCCAGCAGGGAGCTCCAGCTGAGCAAGGTGGATGGAGCTGCTCTGGGCCTGAGTCCTCTGCCCTCCTGCCCTGGTCCAGCACCTCACGGCAAGAGCCTGCAGTCTTGTGAGAGCCGCTGCTGAGTTTTGGGGTTCAGGGTGCCCATCGGCTCAGTTCACAAGGGAGACACAGAGACACAGAGTGGTTTTTGCTGCCCCAAACAGAGCCTGGAAGCCGACCTGGAGAGGAGAACCGAGCAGACCAGAGCGATGGGGACCTAGAAGGGAGGGTGCGAGATACGGAGAAGGAGACAGAGACAGAGACACAGAAAAGGAGAGGGAGCCTCTCGCGGTCACTCTCTGTGCCTCCACTGTGGTCATATGCTTCACCCCAGTCCCCCCCCCTGCCCCCACAGAGGCTCATCAGCCGCCCACCCCCTCAGGGCATCCCCAACTCACCCTCCTCTCTCCCTCCCTTGACCTTATCCTCTGTTCTCCCGCTACTGACCGCCTTCCTCTCACCTTGCCCCTCCAATCCCACACCACCTCTAGTAAAAATAACCTGCCAGAAGTGTGAATGGGATCCCAGCCCGGCCCCTGGTCGGCCCACTTGTTCCTTCACCTCACAGTCAGGTTGCAGCCCGGTGGAGGGGCCCCAGACCCCCTCGGCCCACCCTGCACACTCCCCTCACCTCAGATGCTGGAAGTGCTCACTCACCCTCCTCCAGCAGCACCTGTGAGAGAAAATGCAGGTGTCCCTGCCTCAAGGGTCAGATAGTCATTAGAGAGACAGGCAGCGGGCAGCAGGGAAGAAGCGCGAGGCCAGTGTGTGCGGAAACCACAGTCTGCAGAGGGTGGGCCCACACAGGAGACAGGTTGGGGTCTCCCCCTGCGCAGGAAAGGGCGCTCAAGGAGGAGGGGACCTGGACCCTGCAAGTGAGGACTCTTGTCCAGGGAATATGGAATGGCACCAGAGGTTTTTAAAAAGGGGAAGCTATGAGTAATGTCTGCGTTTCTCAATGATACGAGAAAAATCAGACGTCAACGTGCAAAAAATGAACCTTAACTTAAACCTCACACTTTACATGATAACTGAGACACAGTGGATCAGAGATTTAAATATAAAATGATAAAACTTTTAGAAGACAACAGAGAAAATCTTCATGAACTCGGGTTAGGCAGAGTTCTAGATATGACATCAAAAGTACAATCCATAAAAGAGGGAAGTCACAAATTGGATTTCATGAAAATTACAAACTTTAGCAAAAGACAATGTGAAGAGAATGGAAACAGAAGACTAGGAGAAAATATTTCCAAATCACGTATCTGACAAAGGAATTGTATCCAGAACACATAAGGGACTCTCAGAATCAAACAATAAAAAGACGAATTACCCAATTACAAACTGGGCAAAGCCTTGAGCAGATGCTTTGGTGGACTGCCCACCCACCCACACGGCTTCAAGTAACCAGTGGACAGTGCCGAGTGCCCGCAGGGACAGCGCTGAGTGGCCACATGGGGACACTCCCGAGTTCCCAGAGGAGACAGTGCCGAGTGCCCGCGGGGACAGCGATGAGTGGCCACATGGGGAAAGCACCGAGTGCCCACAGCTGAGTGCCCACAGGGGCTCCCACTCCAGGCTGAGGAGAACTAAATTTGGTATGGCTACCTTCGCAAATAGTTTGGCACTATTTCACCGTGTCACTCAGCAATCACACTTCTGCGTGTTTGCCCAAGAGAAATGAAAACTTACATTCACGCAAAAATCAGTACACAAACGTACATGGCAAGTGTATTGAATAATCACCCAGAGCCAAAAACAACAGGAACCTCCTTCAGTCGGGTAAGTGATTAAAACAGACAAACAGAGGCACTTCCACACAGCGGGGTGCTCACCTCCAATAACCAGGAATGAGTTGCTGAAACCCCAATGACCTGGAGGGGCTCAGAGTCAGGACCAGTGAATGGAGCCCGTCTCAAGGGTCCAACGCTGTATGAGCCCACGTGCAGAAAAAAATTGGGGGAGGGGGGATGGTTGCCAAGGGTTGTGTGGGGGATGGTGTGACTATAAAAATAATTTGGATGTGTGATAGCTGTTCTGAACCCAAAATGTTATATGGATCATCAACTGTGTTGAATTCACAGAACTTTACACCAAAGAACTGTAATTTTACTGAATGTTAAAGAATTGATTTCTAAAATGACAATGAGCAACTTTACAAGAAAAGCCCAACCTGTTTCCCATGGAACGGCACTGTGAGCCTGGTTCTGCTGCCCCACGGTCAGAGTCCATGGTCAGAGGTACCTGGAGTGTGCTCACAACATCCCAGGGCGCCCTCCCAGCAGGTTCCACTCAGACCACTGTGCCCGGGGTTGGCCCCAAGGGCAGCCTCCTCTGACCCACCTGGCGTAGGTTTGGGTTGTGTCTGGAACTCTTCCCTCCAGGACACCCTGTGGAAAATGAAAGAAGCTCAAGGCTTTGGATGGAAAAATCCTAGGTCGGAGGCTGAGGGTGTGTTATGGATTCTCATCCTCCTCCTGCAGAGACAGAAAGGCTCTCCCAGGTCACGCAGCCCGTTTCTGGAAGATCCTGGCCCTGACTCGGTGATTCCCAGAAAAGGGGTCAGCTGGAGGCTTGTTTTCTTGTTCCA
Source organism: Panthera leo (assembly GCF_018350215.1). Taxonomy (NCBI): domain Eukaryota; kingdom Metazoa; phylum Chordata; class Mammalia; order Carnivora; family Felidae; genus Panthera; species Panthera leo. Next base: position 61,324,154 of record NC_056692.1, on the reverse strand, counting down.
CACCAAGCAGGCAGAACTGAGCCACATTGCCCAGGGTCAGACTTCCCTGGGCATTGGGGAAGCAGCTTGTGGTTTAAGACCAGCTTCTGGCAGGGTCTATCTTCATAAGCCTGTGATGGGTGATAGGCAGGGTAAGGAGGAGAGGCCTGGGTGAATTCACAGGAGGACAAAGGATTGGAGCCTGGAAGGGACAAAGTCAGCCAGGGTCCAGGGTCGGGGGAGGAGAGGGTTCACATCAGAGGAAAAGGGGGAATGGGCTTTTCAGAGACCTCACATGCTGGCCTGGGAAAAAGAAGGAAAAGCACAGAACATTCGCATCTTTGGAGCCTCCCTCTTCTTGTGAATGCAGGGGAGAATGAGGAGGGGTCCCCTGTGTCTGCTTCAGGCATCAGCTGCTCCAGACCCCCTAGAGAGATGTCCAGCCCCAGGAGCGGGCCCCGGGGAGACTTGCACCCCCTCAGAGACCATGAGGCCTCCACAGAGCTGAGGACCTGGCTGCCTAAGCTCCCCCCTCCCCTGTACCAGAGCCCCTGGGAAAGCCACATGGATGGGGTCCACACACCAGTCAGGTGACCCAAACCAGAGACAGCATCACTTGAACCACAGGACCAGAGAAATCCTGCTACAATTCCACCAACACTTAATTCCAGGGACACCCAGATCCTCAGGAGTTCCTAGAAGCACGTGGTGTTGGTACTGGTGTCCAAGTTCTACTTTACCATGTTCTTTATTTTGTGTCTCTTGCAGACTGACGAGGGATGGGGAAGAGTCTAGGTAGGTGAGTGAAGCAGAGAGATGCTGACAAAAGGGACTTAATTCTGTACAGAGGAGGGAGCAGGGAGGGAGGGGGCAGGGGAAGACACTCTTCCTTGCAGGTGGGTGTTGTGGGCAGCATGGGGCGTCCACAGAACCATCAGAACAACGTTTGTTTTGTTCAGGTCCCAGAAGTTGTCAGCCACAAAAGAGGCCTCCTCTTCCTCCTCCTGGGCCCCCATCTCAAGGACAGGAGTGCTGTCAGCACTCAGGCCCAGCTCCCTGGTTATTGGGGGTTAGTACAGTGACTTGTGGGATCCTCATATCTCCCCCCATTCCCACACTGCTGGTTCAGGCCTGGGCCTGGCTCCGCAGCCAATGATCTCTATGCACCCATTTATCCATCTATCTATCTGTCTATCTATCTATCTATCTATCTATCTATATCTATCTATTATCTATCTATCCTTGCATCATCTATCTATCCATCTATTATCTATCTATCTATATATTCATCTATCATCTATGTATCCATCTATCATCTCTTTATCACCTATTAGCTATCAATCCATCCATCAATCTGTTATCTTCATCTATCATGTATCTACCTATCCAGTTATCATCTATCTACCTATCTACCTATCTTTCTGTCATCTATCTATCCATCTATTTATCATCTATTATCTCTCTATTATCTATCATCTATCTATGTATCATCTATCCATCTATCTTCTATTATTTATCCATCTATCATCTATTATCTTTCCACCTATCTATCTATGTATCATTTATCTATCCATTTATCTATCATCTATTATCTATCTATCTATCTTTTATCTCTCCATCCATCTATCCATCTATTATCTATCTATCATGTGTCTATGAGCATGGCTTAACCAACAGGCTTTAAAGTCAAATCGTCACATAGCATATTTTTTACTCATGTGCACGTGAGTAAGTGAGACAGAGGAGAGGAGCCGGAAGAGAAAAGACAAAGAAACTGTGTTAAAATGGGGTTTTGTCTTGCCTGCTCCAAGGGCCTCCCTCACCTATGTGGCAGGTTGTTTCCAAAAGTGCCACCAACAGCTCCAAGATGTGTGTGAGTAGGAGGCACCTCCTGGCCTTCCACGAGGTGGGTGAGGTGGGTCTCCCTGGGACCAGCTGGCAAGAGAGGCTTGTGAACTAACGTGTAGCCTGAGTAGCTGGCAAGTCTCACTTAGAGCAAAGAAGCTGCCGGAAAGTCATGTCTGTACCAGGGAGGGAAATCTGGGATTTTTCAACTCCAAGAGGAACTCCAGGTAAGGATAAAACTCTCTTGCTGGGGCTGGGTTGAGAAGTAGGTGGCTGAAGTGAGGGGTGGAAACAGACTCCGCAGAGTGGCCCGTTGTGGCTGAGTCTTGGAGGCTGGAGATCAGGCTCAGACTTTTGTAGTTTTTTTTAGGTGAACTGTTACATTCACACTGTTGTTTTCGGTTAGAGTTAGCTTTTCTAGAGAATTACACCAAGTTCCTGAAGACTGGGATGAAGGAAAAAGGCCCAGGAATGTCCCCAGAGGAGGGAGTGGCCACTGTCACCTGGGTCTGAGGGGGCTTGTAGAGCTGAGCAGGTGGTGCTTCAGGCAGAGGGATCAGGAAAGACCAGAGGCAGAGAGAATGTGCAGTTTGGTGTAAAAAACACACTAAGCGGTAGTTGAAGTATACTTACAATCCACACAAAATGTGGAGCAGATTCCTCAAAGTATCTCTTTTCCATGGTCTACAGCCTGCTCACCCTCTCAGAGCATCCTACCAAGGATCACTCCTTGGAATGGAGTTCAGGCCACTCACCCCTTCCTCTGAGCTCCTGGAGTGTCTGTGGGATCAGCTGGCCCACTCCATGGGAGCCTGTGTGCCATGGTTTACAAGACCCATGAGAGGGGCGCCTGGGTCCTCGGTTGAGCGTCTGACCCTTGATTTCAGCTCAGGTCATGAACCCAGGGTCAGCGTGGAGCCTACTTGGGATTCTCTCTCTCTTCTCTCCCTCTGCACCCCCTCCCCAGCTCAAGCTCTCTTTCTCTCTCTCTAAAAAAGAAACAAAAAACAAACAACAAACAACACACACACACACACACACACACACACACACACACAACACATGGGATGGTGCTTTGCCTTACCCGCATGAGATGCCTCAACTCATGGGGTCTACAAAGGGACTAGGAGAGGGGAGGGAGGGGATGGGCTGGACAGGTCGCTATGGCTCAGCTTCCAGCCCTCCAGCACCTGTCCACTCCCCAAAGTAAGTCTGGGACAGAGCCTCGTATCTGGCACCAAACCTTTGCTTCTGTCCTTCCTGACTCCCTAGAAACTGGGGACCAGGTTCCTGGCCCTGGCAGCCTGCACCCCACCCATTGTCTGAAGGTGTCCTGGGGCTCTGTGAGCCCTGGTTCTGTGAAGCCACCCAGGGCTGGTGCCTGGCCAGCAGGCGGCAGTGCAGGAGTGCTTGAGAGGCAGCAGCCTGGGCTTTCAACCAGTGGGACCCCCACCCATACAGCCCTCGCTGGAAACCCTTGCAAGCTGGGGAGTGTGGGTTCAGCGGGAGAGGCAGGCAGTGATGCAGAGAGGGCTATGCCATCAGAAGCCATCCCCAGGCAGAGGCTGGAGCTCAGGGAAGCCATCCACAACTTTCCCATTTTGTCTTCTCCGTGCACATCCCAAGCCTAATGCTTTGGGTGTGGTTCCATTTAAGCAGCATGGACAGCCTTTGACTCCCGTTTCACACATGAGAAAGTAGAGGCTCAGTCAGGGGCAGGACCCAGGTGCATGCAGTGCTGTGCTAGACCAGCACTGGCGGTGTTTCACCATTTCCTTCCCCAAGTCCTGTGGTCTCAGGTCGGCCAGGGGCCTGTCCACAGGGTGTGCGTCATGCAGACACATGAGTGTCTGTGTACGTGTTGTATGTGTGAGAGATGGGGGTACGTTCTGTGTGTGTGTGTGTGTGTGTGTGTGTGTGTGTGTTCTGGGTGCGTGTGTGTATGTGAATTATCTGTGTGTGTAAGTATGTGTGTGGTGAGTGTGTCCGGGTATGTGTGTGCCAGGTGTGTGTGTCTGTGTATCGGAGTGTGTGTGTATGGTTCCTGTGTCTATCTGAGCCTGTAAACTTCATCTCTGCCCCTAAGATATTCAGACAAATTGTCTCGCGAATATGTCCACAAGATGGTTCTAACCATGTCTCCTGCACGAGGGGAGCACCAGCATCTACTGACAGCGAGGTTGTGGCTCTTCATGTAAGAGACCCTCAATGCCATCTTCGCTGACACTGGAGGTGCCCCAGACATGGTGATGGTTCTTGGGAGGGATGCTTGGTGAAATTCGTCACCTCCCCTCTGCTTTCAGAAGCAGCAGTAACTTTGCTCACATTCAGCAGAAAGCCCGAGCTGTCTCGGTTTGGATGTCATGTGGCCAGGCTTCCTGGAGCCAGAGGGTGACTCAGCATCAGAAAGCTCTGAGCTGTACCCCACCCACCCACAGCCCCCAGAGGCCTGGCACACTGTGGGTGTGCCTGGCCCAGCACACACATTCTGTTCCCTAGCTGCCTCGCCTGACATCCCCAGGACACCCTGCCACCTGCTGCCCTTGCCAGGGTGCCCCCAGCACCTCATAGCCTTCAGGAAACACGGGGCATGGGGGAAGTGGCCTGCAAAGCTCCCCCATAGGCGATTAGGACTCGGCACTGGCAGTAGATGACTCAAGCCACCCTCTCCAAGGAGCCAGACAATGCCGTATTCTGACACATCAAACATTCTGGATGTCCCTAGGGGAAGCACAAAGGTGGTGGGCGCTGGCATTTCAAGGGATGAGAGAGGAGGGGCTGGAGGGTCACTGAGCCAAGACCAAGGGGCCATGGGACCTGGCAAGCTGGCTGGTCTCCTGGGGGTCGTGACACCCTAACACAGATGGCATCCCTACCTATGTAGGAACAGGAGATCTGAGCTGCAGGCCCTTGGTCAGCCTGTAATGAGAGATGTTTTAAAATACACGCCAGAAGAAAGGTATGAGAAAGAAACTCCAGGAAGATCCTGCTATAAGAGAGGCCCCCAGATGTGTGTGTTTTGTTCATGGAACCAAGCTCGATGGGGATGGGAGGCCATGAGCAGAAACCTGAACACAGTTACAGGCCCTGCCAGCACACCCAGAAAGTGAAACTTGAGGGTGCCGTGCCCCAGGTTACCCCGAAATTTGCCTGGTGGGTAGGTAGCAAGCAGGCTGTGGGCACCCTGCATACCTGCCATGGGACTACCTCCTCAGATCTCAGACTTCATCCGCTCTCAGGATAGGACTGACCCAAACCTGCCTGTCTGGTCATCTCAGGGTCCAGAGGGTCCAGAGCTCTGGACAACAAGTGAGTGGGAGAACAGGGCCTCACCCAGACCTCCACCCAGCCCAGACCCCCTCACTCACACCTCTCTGCCCAGACCTTCACCCTACCAAGACTCTCATCTACACCTTCCTGGGGGGTTCTCCCCAGTGGCTCTGGCTACGTGTCCTACACTCTAGCCCAGCTTGGGTGTACCTCAATCACGTGGCATTGGGTGTGCTGCTCTCTGGGGAATGCAGGAAGGGGTATTTGAGCCCAAAGTGTACCCCTGCTCTACATGGATGAGAAAACTGCTGTCCATTAGGACAGGGCCACTCCTGGCCTCTGAGAAGATCTACCTTCCCCTCCCCCTCCCCCCCCCCCCCCCCGAGCCAATGTCTGTTCAGGGGAGCCCAAAAGGATGCTCAGCATCAACACTGTCTCCATCAGGCTAACAGAAGTCAGTGCTGCCTGGCCTACCCCTTCTCGCAGGAGGATGGCTGGGGATATGGGTGAGAAATGAACCCTCTGTGTGATACTCAATGCCATCGCTCCACATAAACTAACCAGGAACAAGCTATATGCAGCCTGTTGCAAACACAATGAGGTGTCCGGGTGCACTCTGCACACCTTACACCGAGAACCTGTATCCACCTGCCCTGGAAGCAGGTTACCACCCCCACAGCCAGGCTGCTCTGGCTTTGGAGTCCCTGGCATGTCTGAAGGGGCTCAGCCCACAAGGTGTCGAGGACCCTACAGAGGACGCAGGGGTCAGCACAGCAAGCCCTGCTTCTTCCAGACCGTGAGGTCCCCGAGAGCTGAGACAGCAGGGCAGGGGCTGGCCCCCACTGCTGTGACCTGCTACCGTCCTGACTCTATGCCCTCTCTGTTGGTGAGCAGCCATTCCTGTGCATAGCGCTGATCTAGCTCCACTAGACAGAGAACATGTACTCTGACTGAATGGCCCGTTGGTAGCAGGGCCCAAAGTCTCACTTGCTGGCCACCACCTCACACGGGGGCCCTTCCTCAATTTGCAAAATGTGGCTTTGAGAGTTGCAGCCACTCCATACAGAGCCAGAGTGCCTGCAGGCCACCTCTGCAGGCTTCAGGCACTGCCCTCCTGCGCAGCCAGAGAGAAGATGCTGGAAGCAGTGAGTGCTGCCAGAGGGATGGAGAAGGGACACCTCTGCACTCACCTAAGAGGCTGGGGTGGGGGGGGGGGGCTCCAGGTTACGTATAGAGGGTCTCCTCCAGCAGGAAAACTGGCATCTCAGTGGAGTTGTGGCTTCTGGAGGCTACAGTAGGGGAGTTACTGTCAGGGCGAAGGTCATCCCAACCTTGCCCATCCACTTCACCTACTGTGATGCTCATGGCCATTCTGGGCGAGCTGGGCTGCTGTTCTGCTATCTCACAGCCCCTAACCAGGAGCCAGGCGGGTCCTGCCCTTATAGGGTGGTCAAGCAGCATGAGTAGTGCCCAGCTTGTCCTGGCTGGGCCTGTCCTGACTCTGAGGACTCTGTCCTCACATTCCCTGCTGTGTGTCCTTGGGAAAATTCCTCCACTTCTCTGCCTATGTCTTCATCTGTAGGATGGGCACCTTCAGAGGATCAGACATGATGACCCAGGACCCATCAAATGCTTGGCACAGGGCCCAGTGTGAACTCTTCCTTCCTGGAGCCAGGCAAGGCTGCATGAGCCCAGGAAGATGAGGAGGTGGTGGCTGTGGCAGCAGGTGTGCGCCCTGGTGAGGAAGTATTTGGGGAGAGCTCCCTTCGTGCCCTGAAGTTTTGTCCTTTTGTGCATTAGCTAGCCAGCACAGAAATAGCCACTGTGTGCGGATCCACATGATGAGGGTTCTGAACCCCAAGTTATGCACGTTAGAGCAGTAGTCCCTCAGGAAGCAGTCCACCAGGAATAGGTAGGTGTGGGTCCGGTGACCCAGAAACAGTGCAGGAATCGTTTCCAAGGAAGACGGGGCCCAGCTCACTCTCCCGTGGCTGCACGGCCCACAGTCTCATGTCACCAGTCAAAGTTGGTGCGGCTCAAAAATCCCTCTCCAGCCTGTGCCAGGGACAGGGTTCTGGGCTGTGAAGCCTCTCAGGGACCTACCAGCTGGGAGCTAAAAGCCTGGAGAAGCACGCTGTGTTTGGGAACTGGTCTCAGATGCTGTGCCATTTAAACTTTTTTAAAGGAAAGCCATCCATCCACATACTTACCACATGGAAAAGTCCGCAGCCAGTCGGGCATCATGGACAAGCAGACACTGGGCAGAACTATGAGGTATGGGGCAGCAGGGGTGACACTTACATGTTTCATGAAGCTTCCTGTTCCCTCGCTGTTTACTCAAAGATTCGAAAAGAGCAAGCCACTTTGCAAAGCTCAAACACATCTTTCCATCACCAGGTCAGCGAGGCTCTTTGCTGAGACCAGGCCCAGGAGGGGCCATTACAGGCATGGAATGGGGACGGCTCACCAGAAGCAGGTCCTGGCCTCTGCTCTGCCCAACAGTGTCCTACAGGAGGGACTTGGGGAGATGGTGACCGCCCCCCCACCCCCGGCCATGGTTCTCAGCCTGTCACAGATGCTGGGGGGGAACCCTGGCACCGTCTAAACACCGGCAGACCAAGGGATAGCCTCAAGTCAGCCAAACCCTATGTGTACTCCTAAAAGCCCTTGCTCATCCAGGGTCTGTGGCCAGAATCTCTGGCCTGGTCTCTGGATACAGTTACCTGGGCTTGGAATGTTTAAGAGCAGTAACATCCCATGTCCCTGAAGATGCCCTCTATATCCAGGGGCCAAGCACTGGTGCCCTTCCCTGAGCTCAGGCCATTCAAGATGTTTGCACTCACAGACATGGGGAGGAGCAGGAGGGGAAGTCAAGAGTGAGAAACTAGGCATCGGCATCCCAGCCGATGGAGACAGTCAACAAGCCTGGGTGCTGGGAAGGGTGCCTCATGACACAAGGGTAAAAGGCCAGAAAGAAGTCTGTACCTGGAGGTGGAGACAGAGGAGAAGGGTCTGACTCTCGGGACCAGCTGCCTGCTTAGGGGCACACCCCACCTCACCTCAGGAGACCAAAGCCAGCCTGGACTCTGGGTAGCACCGGGAACAGCAGCAGTGGAAGGGATGGGGCCACTAAAGCATGAGGAGACGTCGCCCCTCCCAGGAGACCACAGCTGTGCTGCCACATCCTGGAGAATCCCACTGCAAATAGTAACATGCCTTCTGTAGACCTGAACAGAGAAGGCACTCAGGAGCTGTGGACAAGCCAGAGCCCCTCTGAGCCCAGCCCTCCAGCCTCAGCTATGTGGCTTCACGCCCTCCAGCCTCAGCTATGTGGCTTCACTCCCTCTCTGCCTGTAGTACACAGAGCTAGGTGCCTACCCTCCGTGTCCTACCCTCACTCATCTGTGTGGTCAATAGTCCCCGGCAAGGTGAGAGGAGCTGGGGGTTCAGAGGAGAACAGGACTCTTCCCTGGCCTCTCTTAGCCATCCATGTGCACGTGTGCATGCCTGTGTGTGTGTGTGCGTGCACATGTACACACAGACAGGGGTGTGCGTGTGCACACTCATGGATGTGCATGCAAGCACAAATGTGTGTGAACGCATACACACACGTGGGCATGGGTGTGCTCACGTGTGAGACGGCAGAGGCTGCTCTTTCTCCTGGACCATGCCGACCATGCCAAGCAACAAGGGCAGGCTCTCCCCCCTCTCTCTGAGGGCAGGTCTGGAACTTCCTTGTTCCTTTAGCCATCAGATGCTAAAGTTGAGAGCACAAGGTTCTTAAGCTTTTAAGGACCTATGAAAATGTTGCAACTGGGGGAAATACCTTTTATTGGATCCAAAACACGAAAAGAAAATTGCTTTTGAGTTTCTGGGCTACTCTGTAAGGACACCCCACAGGTGTTTGTTTTAGGGATTTCTTGGGAAGGGCGTGTTCCCAAATATGCTTCCGCCCCAGCGAGGTTCCTTCTCGTTGCCCCCCTCCCCCAGGGTAGGCTGGCCTACCCCCTTAGCTGCCTTCCCACTGAGCTGACCCGGATGTCCGGGAGAGATGCCTGGGATGAGCTGGACCCCCACCAGCCTCCACAAGCCAAGTACCTCAGGCTGAGAGGCCACTGGGGAGCCTCGTCCTTCCTGTTCAGGCCCGGGGACTTGGGAGGAGGTCCAGCCCAGCAGAGGTCCCCCAGGCAAGTGCCCCTACCCCAGGGAACGGGGGGTAGAAAACACTCCAGACTTCCTCAGCTCTTGCTGGCCTGGTTTATTTGTCCTCTTAGGGACCTTTCAGTCAACTCTGAGCTGAGTTTTTCTGAGCTTCACATTCAACACTGATGGTAGTGATTTGCCTGCTCTGCAGCTAACTGGCTGGTGTTGGGTGGCCCTAACCCTCCACCCCGCAAGGGAGAAACCTGTGGCCAGTTGGGCTCGTGCTGTGACAATGCTCACCAGAGCTCAACCTAAGCATCACCTAAAGCCCCTGGCCACTCCTTCTAACCTTCCTTGGTGATATCTGCCTGGTAATTCAGGGTCACACTAAGGTGGCACAGCCTTCAAGGGCTATAACATCCTCAACACCTGTTGCCCTGCAGCTCCTGTCACAGCAGTTGGGACCCTGAGGGTACCTGCCTCACCACCCTCAGTGCTGACACCCTGGGTCTCCAGTGACTGTAGAGGATGGGTGTGAAATTTCTGTGCAGTGCTCGTAGGTGTTGATCTTCACAAGTAAGCCAGAGGCCTTGCGGTGCCCAGGGTGACATGGGCTCCGTGCGGCCGCTAACAGCCCACCAGGCAGACCAGCCTGGACATCCACCAGAGTGTCCCTGGGCTGGGCAGCCTGGCGAGGTGCTTGTATGTGTGTCTCTGGGATGCTTCTGTAGGGAGTAAGGAGGTCTGAACCAGGAAGTAAACACCCAGCAATGAGCTACATAGGCAGACGCACAGCCAGCTCAGTTTTAGCCATCCTGCTGGGGGCCCCTGCCTGGGCCGGGTATGCGGTAGGGCCACAGGGACCTGCCTCCCTGAGCCCCCTGAGGAGGGGCCCGAAGACCGTGGACTCTGCCTCCACTTTCCTGTCAGTGGGGATGAGCCTGATTCACGTGCTTCCTGTGACAGCCACGACATCATCACATCCGCTCAGGGAACTATTTTTAACTGATTTATGTATTTCGTATATGAGGAAGACATCAACTTCTGTTTTAGTCCATTTTACAGGAAAGTGTTGCAACCATGCTCAGCTCAGCAATATTAATCACCACGGAGCAGCAGGGGAAGCCCGTCTCGGCAACAAAGTCTTGCAAAAATTAATGAAGTTGGAAATGTCAGGCAGGCTTGATGCCACTCACATTGTCACGAGGGAAACTCAACATTAACTCCTTCTGTGGGACCCAGCAAGCCCGTTTTGAGAGGGCGCGTTCCCTCTGCTGTTGCTTCCAGACCTCCAGCACCGTCCACATCCAGCTGCTTCCTGCACTTAGGCCACAGTGACTGGCAGGGCTGCGGGTGACCCAGGGGCCAAGGGTCACCTTCAGTGCCTGTCCTTGAGGCAAGGGTCTCTTCAGCACATCCCCTCCTCTTCCAGACAGAGAGAGGCTCAGGGCAGGGTTCCCACCAGACAGTTTGGGTCTGTGGCTCCCGCCTTCTGGTCGAGTTCTGTCCCTCAGCAGCCCAGGCCCACCTGGTGTGCTCCAGGCAGTGGTGGCCCGGGAGGGTCCTGACTGCATCTCCCCAGTTCACACGCCCTTAGCTCCCACTCTCAGCCAGGGCCCTACTTCTCTCACTTTTCTTAACCCCTCCCCTTACTCACTTTGGCCCAAATTAACAACCGCTTTTGGTTTGTTTGGGGGTTTTTTGCCACCCACTTTCTTAGCCCCAGGCTCCCTGCCACAGTCCTCCACCAGCAAATGCCAGGCTGCTGGGCAGCTCTGCGCGGGGAAACAGCAGGCAGCCGGAGCAGCAGGGAAAGAGGAGCCAGAGGAAGGCAGAGAGGCTCACGGGCCAGTCCCAGAGGCTGTTCCGAGGAAACAGGGCACACTCTCAGGAAAGCAGGCAAGATGCAAAATGTGAGGGTTAGGGTTAGGGTTGCAGAGGTCAGCCCCGAGGCAGTCCTTATGCACCTGGGCGAGAGGCTGCTGCGTAGCCAGGGGTCAGACCAGAGCATGAGGGGCCTCAGGCAGGAGGGTGTCCCCCAGGAGTCAGACCCCAGGGGAGGGTGTCCACATTATGCCTCCAGCCCCCAGAGCTTGGCCCCCAGGGGCCAGTGGCTAGCTGTGCCAGCCTGTGGGGAAGATGCAGGTGCTACCTGCCCACAGAGCAGGGAAGGTTCGTGCCATTATCCAGCTTTGACAGGTGAGAAGACTTGACCCTGGGGTACCAGTCAAAGACTACCCGCAGCAGCCCTGTTTCTGCCCCCAGCCCCATGCTCTCTCCTTATATCCATTTCCGGTTCTCAGGACCTCTCTGGGCTTATCAAACTCTGGCTGGGCATGACCGCATTGTGACTGTTTTCTCCTCAGATGACCCCAGCAGCCTGGTGGGGACATCTCTATCCTGAGGCCGTCAGGGTGCACACAGGTGATGGTCTCACTTACCTGGAGGCTGCGATCTTCCCTTCCCAGCCCTTCCCCACCCTTCTGTCTTCCGGAAGAAGCAGAAAGAGGTGGAGACCCCAGGGTCTGGGAATTGCTTGGAGGCTGGGGGGACCCCAGAACCTGAGGGGCACAAAGTTCTTGTTCACCCTATACAAGAACCTTTTTGGAGACGAGGAAACTGAGGCTGGAATTGGCTCAGCAAATGGCCAGCACCCCACCGTGTGGGGCAAGGCATGGATTCCAGCCGGGAAGCCTGGCTCCAGAGCCTGAGCTCCAAGCCCCTACGCTATAATTTGTGTCCTCTGGGGCTCCTGATATCTCAGATTTAATGTGGAAAAATGGTTCCACTCTGTCTCACCCCATGCCCAAAATAAACTCAGATAGATTAAAGGCAAAAAGTATAATTATAAAAGAACTGGAAGAGAATGCAAGAGAAAAGTGCACACTCTCAGGAAAACAGGCAAGATGCAAAACCCAGGCCTCAAGGAAACAAGTGACAGCTTTGACTACAAAAAACTTGAGGACTTGTACATGAAAGAGAAAATACCATTAGAAAGCTAAAATGTTAAGCAACAGCCTGGGAACAAATATCTGCAAGGTAAGAACGAGTGCCGGTATTTATCATATGTAAAGAGCACCCACAAATCAGTAAGAACCCAATAGAAAACCCAATAGAAAAGTGGCAAAGGAGAACAAAAAACCTACAAAACATCTTAATGAACACAACAGATTATTCCGTCTCCAGATTAATCACAGAAATGAGAAGTTCAAAAACATTTGATGGCAAGACCCGGTGTTGGTTAGGTGAGGAGAAGGGGCACATTCACAAACCACGTGCAAGGATGTAAGTCAGTGATTTGGAGCCTCTACCATAAATTTAAATGCACGTAATCTGAGACCCCAGCCCTGGGGAAAGATGTCTGTGCTGGGATATTTAAGGAACACTTCTGGATAGAGTGAAGCCCTGAGAACAGCCCCTTCAGGACAAGCCCTGAGCTTTCACCTTCTGGGAAAACCAGGTATCATGGAGAGCTCAGAGCCCTGAGTAAGACAGCCTGTCTGACACCCTGGAGGTCCACCCAGGCTGGATGCCTGGCAGAGAGTGTCCCCACCTGTAAACCCTGTGTCCAGCTTCCCTGAGGGGCTGTGGAGGCATGGCTGGGACATGGTAACCTGCCCTCGACTCTGAGGGGCCACTGTCAAACCTGGAGACACATGCTGGGCAGTAGGACCTAACCCTCCTGGTCTCGGGAGCTAAGTGTCCTTCTGCAACACCCCACTATCAGGGCAGGCATTCAGTTACCCCACCTACCCCTTCCTGTTTTGTTTCAGGATCCCCCAGCTCACCTGGCGCCTCCAGGCCAGGTTCCTATCCTAGTCCTTCACTGATGGGCGCCCCCACTATCTCTTCCCTCAAGCCTTTCCATGGCCACCCACCAGACCACTGTGTGTCCTTTGTCCTTAATGTCCTGGACCTTTCCAGTGGGTTGCCCTCCCCTCACTGCCCCAGCCAGGGCTTCTGTGCAGCCTCTCACAAGGACCTGATGAGGAGATGAAGGCCCAGAGAGGGTTAAGAGGCTCAGCGAAGTCACTCAGCAAGGAGGCGACAGATGAAAAGCCACACCTGCCTCGCGTGGGCCCAGTAGACACTTAAGGGTTGGCTTGGGGCCTGGCCGCAGTGAGGGCTCAGGGCACTGACTCAGCTGTGTTCTGCAGGCAGGTCCCCCACCCCCCTCCCACCCCCAGGCCCTGGCACTGTGAGGTCTGTCACTTACTCCTCCCTCTACACTCAGGGCTCTGTGGCCACTGGGGCAAAGCTCGCATGGACAGCTCATGACCCTTCTCTCTGGGCTGATTAAAAAAAATTTTTTTTAATGTTTATTTATTTTTGAGAGAGAGAGAGAGAGAGAGAGAGAGAGAACGTGAGCAGGGGAGGAGCAGAGAGAGAGGGAGACACAGAATCCAAAGCAGGCTCCAGGCTCCGAGCTGTCAGCACAGAGCCCTATGCGGGCTCATGAACTGTGAGATCATGACCTGAGCCGAAGTCGGATGCTTAACTGACTGAGCCCCCCAGGCGTCCCTCTCTGGGTCGATTTTAAATCTCAGGGAGCCATGGCCCCTGCTGCATACATCACACTGGAATGAACTGCGGTGGCTCTGCCTTCCGGAGAGTTCCATCTCTAATTTATACACGCTATCAGCCAGTTATTTGATCCAGATGCCTGCAAAATGTGCTTTGCACTCAGACCATCCTGCACAGCGGTGGGCGGCCTGGGCAGCGTTCCCATCTCATGAATCAGGGAGCGGGGTCTGAGGAGGGGCGTGGCCCCCTCCCTGGGAAATAGCGTGGGACTTGTTCCAGGTGCTTTTCCAGTCCCAGTTCCACCGGCCCCAGGGAAGACTGGTGGGGGAAGTGGTGGGCTGTGGAGGGGCCTGAGGGTATGAGGGAGGGGCTGCCGTCCAGCCTTCCTCCAGCCCAGGTTCCTGACCTACATGTGGGACACTGCCTGTCCCTCCTCATTTGCTCAAGTACCATGGGGCCTGATCAGCCCAGAAAGGACCCTCTGCCCACCAAGGGCCTAGGAGGCTATGGGCCAAACCCTCAGTGGTAGGTGCAGAGGGGGCAACCTTGGAACACTCAGCCACATCAGGCCCTCCTGCCCCTTAGAAGGTGAGTCCATCCATCTGTGGGGCCCTGAGGCGTGACGGGTACTACAGGACCACCCTGTACTCCTATTTCCTCTATTTCCAACTTGGACCTCAGGATACTTCCAGAAGCTGTCCCTTCCCTCCACCCTTACCTATCATCTCTCTCCTGGAGGCCTCCGTGGAGTTTTCTCCATAGGGAAACCACAGGGACACTATGAACATCCAGGCCAAACGGCATCTCCTGTGCTGGCTGCCTCCCCAGGACCCCAGGTCAGAGTCAAAGCCACACCCCTATAGCCTGGTGACCCGCAGGACCCCACACATCCCCCATGGGCCTACACTGCCACCAACATCCCCCATGACCCAGGGGCCCACAGGAACCCCACACACATCCCCCATGACCTAGGGATTCACAGGAACCCCCACACCTCCCCCATGACCCAGGGCCCACAGAAACCCCACACACATCCCCCATGATCCAGGGATCCACAGGAACCCCCACAAATCCCCCATGGGCCTACATTACAACGAACATCCCCTACGACCCAGGGGCCCACAGGAACCCCCACACACATCCTCCATGGGCCTACACTACCACCAACATCCCCCATGACCCAGGGACCCACAGGAACCCCCACACACATCCCCATGACCCAGGGACTCACAGGAACCCCCACACATCCTCCATGACCCAGGGATCCACAGGAACCCCCACAAATCCCCCATGACCCAAGGACCTACAGCACTCCATACATCCCCCTGTGGCTCAGGGGCCTGTGTGACTCCCCCTCCCACCGCACTGACTGGGCCTGGTCTTCATGGCACAGCTGGGTTTGAGAAGGACATGCTGAGGGTACTTCCCTCTGGCTGCCCTGGAAGCTGATCAGGACCACCAAGGGGGCACCACCACTTGATGGGCTAGGGACCCACCCCCTGTACACACTGGCCAGCTAGAGGGTGAAGGCCCCAAGGATACCAGTGCACTGACTGCTTGGGCCTCACTCACCCAGGCCTCACCCACCTGGGAAGCCTCCCTTCCTCCCTACATCCCTCTCTCTGTGGTTCCACTGTCTGGCCTGCTCCACTCACCCTGCAGATCAGACTGGTCCCCTCCTCACAAACAGCCTGTGGCAGTCCTTGAATGACACCACCACTGCCCTGATCACAAAATTGTGAGCTGAATCTCTGGATGGGCCGCTGAAGAGCCTACTGTGTGCCCATACCTGGCCAGACAAAGAGCGCCTGCACACACAGCCTAACCCAAGACAGAGGGGATCCCTGAGGGGAGGCACTGAGTCAGGAGAGGCAGCCCTGCAGTTGGGGGCATAGAGTAGGGCACTCACCGTCCCCACATGCCCCCCCTGTCCCTGCCCAGCAGAAGGTACAGTCCTTCCCACTGAGTGACCCCAGATCCCCACCCCTCTGCCGAGCAGCTTCAGTGGATAAGGGGTGCCTGGCTTCCTGTCCACCCCCAAGTCAGGGCACCCCAGGCCACCTCACCTGGTGTTCTCAGATGAGACAAGTCTCAGAGCCACCAAGGGTAAGCAGGATTTGGCTGGGCCTCAAACATGGTCCTGGAATTTTAGCAGTAAAATACCACTTAGGTTAACGTGGGCCAGAGCCCATTTCCCACCCCAACCAGGGTCGAGGGTGACCTCTTGTCCCCAGCTACGGGTGTGTCTGCAAAGAATAACCACAAACTGGGGTCATGTCCCAAAGACACAGGCCCCAGTTTCCTCCAGTGGCAGAGACCACAGGGCCTGGGGGAGGGGTGGGGAGGACTGGGAGAGCCCCAAGGGGTGAGCACCGGTGGTGCCCCAGGCCTGGGTTTCCTGTTAGGAGCACAGAGGGGTCTGGGTGTCTGAGGGCCTGGAGGCTGAGATTCCTTCCTGAGGCCACGTGGATCCTTCCACGTTCACGAGCTGTTGGAGCCTCTACAGTGTTCAGTCCTGTCCCCACAAACCCACTCCCACCCCACCCCCCACTGGGCACAGACCAGCCCTGCCCTTGGAAGGAGCCCACAATGGCAGCCCGCCCTGCCAGGCCACACTGGCCCGTGGTCCTGAATTCCATCAAAGAACAACAAACAGACATTCCAGCTAAACCCAAACCAGCCTAAATTCCCACCCTGGAGCCCATCTCAGGTTCCCTGTCCAGGAGGAAGGTGCTGGCCTCCAGGCAGAAACAAAGACCCCTGGCTAGCAGGGTCTCCACGCTGAGGTCATACCCTGGCCCCCACCCTGGCCCCCACCTGCACCCAGCCTCCTCCTGCACCTCGAATGAGCCTCACCGTCTTCCCCGGGCTCCTGACCCACAATCAGGCAAGTTTTTCCAGCAGCCCAGACACAATTGCAGTGGGGCTGGGGTCTCCCAACCCCACCCTGCCCAGCACAAGAAGCAGATGCTCCCGTAACTGGCCTAGCCATTCTTGCAGACCTTGCTTCTCACGCCCAAGGTGAATGACCCCTTGCAATTGTGGAGGTCTCTCTGGATCCTTGCCCTGGACTTGATCTCAAATCTTCTCCCACCCCAGCCAGAAAACCCCCCTCCTCTCCCATGCCCTGCCCATTCCCAGGAGGCTTCCGGCCTCACCAGGGGCAGATCCCCAACTAGCTCATCATCACCGGGTCTTGCCCTGTAGAGGGGTGGTCATGCTCAGCTCACCCGACAGGTGCCCAGGCTGAGAGGGGTACAGGCTTTCTGGGAAGTGGTTTATGAGCTCATCCCAAAAGGGTGTATCCATGGGCCTGCTGGATCTAGGTGGGGTGGGGCAGACACTGGGCTCTGCCAACGTTGGAAAGCAACTGGGGCCTCACCAGGCCACGGGTCCCCCAGGCCCTGTTTGTGAACACTGCCAGGCCTACCCAGGCCCCAGGGATGGGCATGGTGCCTGACAAGGTGCCCCTCTATCACCACAGCAGTGCCCACCCAGCGTGCGCTGACTCCAGAGGGCTCCCAGGGGTGAGGCACAACTGGGCCCCGTGCTCTAACTTCTACCCTTGCGGTTGCGGCCCTGCCCAGCCACTCTGCACCTGTGGGCCATACTCTGCCACCCCTGCTCTGAGGCCCCTCAGAGCAAGTTCCCCCAGGCAGCCTGGGCCTCCTCATTCCTTGGCCTCTGCTCCATCCTGAACTGGGAAGCCCCTAGATCCAGCCAAGGCCATGCTGCAGGCAGAAACTGATCCTCCCAAGGTTCCATGATGGTTTGGGGATATGCACAGGCAGAGCCCACAGGGGCCTGGGGTCCTTCCCATCTGTGCAGGAGCCAGGGCCTGAATGCCAATTGCCAGGGCACAGAGCAAGGCCTGGCTGACAACAAAGGAGCCTAGGGAGCTAGCGCTGTCTTTGGAGCCTCTGAGGAGACTGTCCATCCTCAGGACTCCCCTAGGGGTGATGTTGGCCAAAAAAAATCAATCCTGTGTTCCCTTCGGCAGCACATGGACTAAGAAATTGAATCCTAAAGCATGAGGACCTCTGTTGACATGCTTCACCCCCTGACCTGGGTGGAACCTGGCCCCGGGCTCCCAGGGCAGCTCCTCCAGAGGTCCTGAGATGAAGTTCCAGGAACTCAGAGAGTGAGGAGGCCAGGTGGGCCTGGGGTCTGGGCACTTCACTGGGGGGCCGTGAGCAAAAGACCACCCTCATCAGAGTCTCCATCCCACAAGGCATGGCTGACGAAGGATGGGGTGTTGGTCCAGGGCCATGTGGGGCAGACAGGGAAGGACACAGTCGCACAGCTGGGGAAACACCTCACATCTCCAGGATAGGCGGTGGAGGAGGGTTTCGATCCCAGCAATCCTGCTTATTCTCATGGGACCTAACATTTTTTTTTTATTTCAGGATATTCACATGTGTTAAAGACCGGAAATAAAGTATGTGAGAAACATCGTCCCCCACACACTCCCGGGCAGCAGGCTCTTCCTGTGGCCTCAGCCCCACCCGCCCCCACACAGCCTCGGGGAGGGACCCCCAGGCATAGCCCATGTCCCGTCCAACCCCTTGCATTCCTGGGCTGCTTTTTCTCTGAAGCATTTTAACACATGCACATGCACACACATATGCACTCATGCATACACATATGCACACACACGCATGGGCACGCACATACATGTTGGCACACATGCACCAGGGCTGGGCTCCAAGGCTCTCTGCAGCAGCTCTGTGTGGGCTCATGGGGCACAGAGATAAAGGTGGGGGGGGGGGGGCTGTGTTTGGAGTTCAGTTTTGAGCAATTCTGACCAGGGCTTAGGTGCAGTGTATGACCCTTCTAAGGCCAGGACTCTGCCCACAGCTGCCCCATCCCAATACACAGAGGGGTGGAGGTCTGCCCAGGGCCCCACAGCTGGTGAGTGCAGGGCTGTCTTACTCTGGAGCCAGGCACCTGGAACCAGCCTGGTGGGGAGAATGTGGTCTAGGAGGCTCTATCTTCCTTAAATCCATTCAGTCCTGGTGTGACTCTATAATTGAGGTCGGTCACAAATGTTGGGGGTCTGTGTCATCATCCCTCTGTGGAGTTGACACTGTTGGCCTCTCCTCACCTTCTATTTGGGAAACACGGTCGGAAGTGCCACTTGCGCCTTTCCGGGGTCGTGCTCCTAAAGCTCCCACTAACCACAGCATCTATTCCAGAGAGGGCCCGGCCCCTCCCTGACACTCCAATGGTTGGTGTGGTGGGCTGGGGTCTTGCAGGCCTCAGGATGTAGCATGCTTTTACTACCTGTTCCAATTCCAACTAGGTTGTCCTGGAGGCTCTAAGCCTCTGACTGAGGTCAGGCTACCCAGGAACATCCTTCACTTGGGCACTGTTGGCCTTTGGTAGGTGGCTTTTGTGGACCCACCTCCCTACCAGGGGAGTGCTGTGCACTGCCCTGTTTTATGTCCCCACCACCCTTGCCACATGGAAGTGCCCCAGCTGCTTATGGCCCCAGGACTAGCCATTTCTGGTCCTCTCCTTCTCCTGTCCTACCAAGGCCTGGCTTTCCCTCCTTGAAGCCTCAGCATCTGGCAACTCCATGGCCCTCTGCCAGTGGAAGAGGGATTTAAGAAGGATGGACAGGGAGGGAAATGACCAGAGGTGGGGGGACATCCCTGGGCCATCCGGCTCCCCTCTGCCCTCCTAGCCCACTGTTGAGGACCTCTCTGTGGAGAGCACAGTGCTTCAGGGACACCTGGTCAAGGCGGCTAGAGTCAGGAGCACAGGAGCTCCCCCTAAACCAGAAACTCACCTAAAGGCCTTAGCATCAAACAAACAAAATGGCTTTATTTTTGCTTTCCACAAAGGCAGTTTCTGCCCCAGAAAAAGATTGAGGCTGACTTTAGAAGTTTATTATAACTTGAATATGTGACAGAAGTCATGTGTCAATGTTTTCATCCATCCAAAGGAGCCCCTAGCCTGTGGCTACCCTTGGAAGACCCTCATCCTCCAGGAGCCACCATGTCATCTAGCTGTTCTCAGGATTCGTGACCAGCTGGTGCTATGCCAGCAGGCTGGGCTCCAGGACCAGGGCCCTGCCCTCATCCCGAAAGTCACAAACAGAAGCCCCAGAAAGGGCTGTGCCCAACACGGTGAGGCCAAGATGGAAATTTTCTCTTGGCCTCGTTGCTTTCTTTACTGTCACCTTCAACCTTGCCATGGACATGAAGTCATGAGGAGAAAGGTCTCATCCCTTCAGTTACTGCCATTCCTTGCAGATAAGAGCCACACGCAGCAGGGCTGTGAAGGCCCCCCCCCCCCCCCCGCCCCGGGCTGGTGCATTTTACATGGCTTAGGGTTCACCATCTCTGGAATGGTGACAGCAGTGGACACAAAAGTGGAGTTCTTTGAGAGGAAGGCCCTAATCCTGCTGGAAGGGAGCAGGGCCAGCAAAGAGGGGAACAGGAGGGCATGGCAGACAGGGGCAGCCATCATGAGGTTCAGGACAGGCAGATGTGAGTACCTTCAAGGACTGAGGTGTGTGTGTGTGTGTGTGTGTGTGTGTGTGTGTGTGTGATCTATCTCACTGTATGGTAGATGGATGGACAGATTATAGGTTAGATACATGGATAGATAAATGTATAAGTATAGGTATAGAAATTGTGGATGGCTGGACAAAAACACAGACAAAAGGACAGAGGAGTTAAGATAGATATGTATGGGTTTGTGTTGTGTGTGTGTTAATGTTCCATAGGCTCAAAGGCAGCAGTGTTCCATAGTGGTTGAAAACATGGGCTTTGAAACCCGACAGACCAAGTGTCAAGCCAACTGATTACTGTCCATAGGACGACAAGCGCTCATGCATACTCAGTTTCCCTACTTCCCAAGTGATCCATGTGTATAGTGTGAATGTGTATTTGTATAATGCCATGACCCATTTGTCAGTGAGGGGCCAAGGTTTGCTATGTGGCTCTTATTCTTACCCGACCAGGGGCCACACATTGTTCTAGGGCTTGGGACAGATCCATAGAACACACACAGGCCCCTGACCAGAAGGGTACCTTCCAGCAGGGAGACAACACAATCAATAGACCGCTTATAGATACACCTGCTGAGCTCAGGCCAGGGCAGGCCAGGGTCAGCAGGTGCCAAATGGCCTCGGTGAGATGGATACCAGGGAAGAGAATTCCAGGTTTTGGCCATAACAAGAGGAGGAGAAGCAAGGAGGCTGGGGTAAGGGAGGCACAGAATTCAAAATTTCCCAAAGACCAGGAAGGGGCACGAGATTCACATTTCTACGATCTCAGGGGAAATGTGGCTCCAAGTTGGACTCAGCCGCTGGAGACGTGGTGTGGGATGCACAGTGGGTAGAAGGGTTTGTTCTGATGAGAAGCAATGAGAGAAACCAGAAGGCCCACCCTAAAGTCTCTCAAACACAGATGGACAGAGGGACAAAGGAAATGTCCAGGGCCTAAATGTATGTAGGACATAGATACCTACACAACTTACCAAGCACATGGCAGAATGGAGCGGAACTACTGGTTCTCAGGACTTTTCTCCGAGGAGCGCTGGACCAGAGTGGCAGGTGGGACCCTGTTTACAGCAGTCGGGGCCAGCGCTGCTCTGCTAGAGTCAAAGTGTGAAATATCCATCACCAATGCTTTAAAAACACAGCACTATGGCAGCTTGCGTGGGCTGTGACCAAAACAATCCCAACCTCATTTTCCACAAGCACCAACAGATGTTGAAAATTGGGGCGGAATCTCTAGGACCGAGACATTTCTCAAGCGGGGCCCCTGGAGCAGCTCCAGGGAGCTCACGCCCATCGGCCTGAGCTGTTGTTCTAAGAGCGCCCTTCACACGTCAGGAATGTCAAACAGAGCTGACCTCAGCGCTGCAGAGAGCCCCATTCCAAACAGCCCTCGGCCGGCCCTCCAGCAGCAGGCAGCCCAGGGTGTTTGTCTAATTTAAAACAAACTAGTTGGGCGGTATATTATTTCTCCAACCGAACAATATGGAGGCTGCATGTGCCATGTATTACTGTTGCCTCCTGCCGAGCCCTGCGGCTCCGGGCAGAGTGCATGCGTTCCTCAAGCCTGCTCAGCACATTTAACAAGTGAAAAAGAGAGGATTGCCACCTATGTCGCCGAAGCAATCAGAAGAGAACTTCTGTGGGTGTCTGCCACACAACACCCCCACCAGCTTCCACCCACAGCCAACTCTGCCGCGCATGTGAAGCCCTCCATCTCTTGAGGACAAGACCCCAGGAGTTCTCCCCCTGCTCCCCTTGACCAGGCCACTCAACAGCGTTTGCCCACCCCCAGGGCCCCATGGCCCAGCAGCCACCACCTTTTCAGCCTTTACGGTGAGCCCCTGGAGCAGTCTTGCGAGCTCCACTTCCTCTCCTCCTGGCCTCTCTTGAGTCCTCTCCAGTCAGGCTTTTATCCCCCCAGCCCACCAAAAGTACTCTTGCTCAGTCAACGACTGCCATTTTGCTAAATCCAGAGGTCAATCCCCAGCCCTTGTCTGGGAGGGTCCACAGCATGGGCACAGAGTGCTACTCCCCATTCAGGAGCCGTGCTTGTACTGAGGCTTCTGGGACGCCCACTTCCAGGTCACCCTCCCACATTGCCGATGGGTGTCCCACTGCCTCAACCTGCCTTGGCTGGTTCTGCCTGTCACCATGGCTCCTGCATTAGTTTCCTGGTGCTGCTGTAATCAATTACCACAATGTTAGTGCTTTAAAAACAACACAATTTGGGGAGCACCTGATGGCTCCGTCAGTTAAGCGTCCGGCTTCGGTTCAGGTTATGATCTCACAGTCCGTGAGTTCGAGCCCCGTGTTGGGCTCTGTGCTGACAGCTCAGAGCCTGGAGCCTGCTCCGAATTATGTGTCTCCCTCTCTCTCTGCCCCTCTCCCACTTGTGCTCTCTTTCTCTCTCTCAAAAATAAATAAACATTTTTAAAAATGTTAAACAGCACAATTTTATTATCTTACTTATTATCTGGAGGTCAGAAGTCCAAAACAGGTTTCGTTGGGATAAATCAGGTGTCAACAAGATGGCTTTCCTTCTGGAGACCATGGGGAAAATGCACTTCACCTCCCCTCCTCCACCCTCAAACCTGCCGTCTTGTTACTGACCTTGCTTGTGTCATCCCATCTTCCCTGACTCTGACCCTCCTGCTTCCCTCTTATAATGACTCTTGTGATTGCATTGGACCCACCTGGATAATCCAGCATAGTCTCCCCATCTCAAAGGCCTTAATTTAATCATGCCTGCACAATTCCCTTTGACATAGACTATGGTGGCAATTTCACAGGTTTGAGGGGTTAAGATGGGGACATCTTTGGTTGACATTATTCTGCTGACCACAGCCTTCCTCTGGCCTCTAAAGATCCGCATGCAAACTCCCACATGTAAAATACATTCATCACATCTCACTATCCCTAGAAGTCTTACACATTACAGTATCAAGTCAAAATCCAAAAATCGTATCTAAATCTAATCAATTCAAAGGGCCTGAATCCCAAATAAACAATCCCTCCTGATAGGCACTTCCTTTCCATCTGTGAACATGTACAACTCAAGAACAAGTTATCTGCTCCCAAAATACAATGTTGGCACGTTGCACAGGCATATGTTGACAGTTATAGACATTCCCATTCAAAAAGGGAGAAATGGAAAGAATAAAGGAGTCACCGGTTCCAAGCAATTTCAAAACCCAGAGGGCAAGCAACATTACATTTCCAGGCCTAAGCATACTCCTCTGTGGTTCCTGGTCTGCCCTCTGGGCTCACGTCCCCGCTCTCGGATCACCCTTCTTCTTTCCACAGGAAGGAACACATATTTACAGCTAGGTGGTTGTATCACCCTGTTTCCTGCCTGCAGAATTCCAAGAGGTTCGAAAGTCTGCTGCAGTATTCCTGCTGATGTCACATTCTCAAGAACTTTGTGGGTCTCCTGTATATGTCACAGGGGTCCATGCCATCTGACACAAGCATCCTCTACGGGCCTTTCCTGAACAATCCCATCTACATTGTTGGTTTCTGCCAAGATTGCTGAGGGCCCTCGAGTCATGTACGTGTAGTCTTTCCAGAGAGGCCTCTGTGGTTGGATACTCTGACTGTTCAGTCCTTCCAACATACTACCAAGAGGTTGTCCAGGCATACCCTTGGCTTTCTTTCCAGAGCACATAGACACACATCCTGCATACACACACACATACCCATGGCACATACACGGACACGTATATACCCCAGCACGCACGTACGTGGTGCCTGCAAGCACACTCACACCCATGCTACTGCATGTGCACACACAAGCCTCAAAGCACGTGCGGACACACGGCAGGCAAGCACACGTGTTGCCCAAACAATACTGCATCCCATGGTGTGTGGCTGCAACCCTCCACCTCTGCCTCTGTCTTCATGTGGCTTTTCCTCTTCTAAAATCTCCTGCCTCTCTTTTATAAGAACACATGCCATTGGATTTAGGATCTACTCAGATAATCCAGGATGATCTCATCTCGAGACCCTTAACTTCATTACTCCTGCAAAGACCCATTTTCTAAATAAGGTCCAGGGGCGCCTGGGTGGCTCAGTCGGTTAAGCAGCCGACTTCAGCTCAGGTCATGATCTCGCGGTCCGTGAGTTTGAGCCCTGCGTCGGGCTCTGTGCTGACAGCTCAGAGCCTGGAGCCTGTTTCAGATTCTGTGTCTCCCTCTCTCTGACCCTCCCCTGTTCATGCTCTGTCTCTCTCTGTCTCAAAAATAAATAAACGTTAAAAAAAAAAATTTAAATAAGGTTCCATCCACATGTTCTCGGAATTAGGAAAGGGACGCATCTTTCTGGGGCCACAATCAGCCTCCTACAGACAGCGTGGTGAATGTTTCATATGGAAATGTCAGCACAAAGCAAGGACATGAGAAAGAGGCTGGGGGTGTTGTAACAAGTGTTGTTGGGGTTGTTTCTAGAGTCTGCAAGCTCCACAGGGCAGGGATGTGTCCTCCCCTGCCATCACTGAGACCCCAGACCCCAATCTGACTGGGTGTGGCTAGATGGATGCTTCTCTGCTCTTGGGGGGTGCGGGGGCGGGGGCGTTCAGTCTGAGTCTCTAAGAGGCCACAGCCTTCCACCTGCTCTTCTGCCGCCCACACCCAGCATCTCCCTTGAGATATGAGGACATGAGATGGGCCTGTGATGGGAGCTCAGGACTGGAGACTGCACTAGATTTTGTGCCCCTGCACCCACCCAGATGGAGGGAGAATGAAGGCTTAAGAAGTGGCACAAATCTTTCACAAGGTAGGCACTTCGCAGACCGATACCTGTTTATCCTGGGTGCCCGACATCCCTCATCCCATATCACAGCAGAGGGAGCAGCATCTCTAGGCCTCTGGGGAGCAGGCTGCTGGGCCACTCGGAGAGAGCAAGTTCGTGGCGGCACCAGTCTGGCCCAGCCCCGGGCTCTGCCCTTCCACCTCTGCTCTGCAAATTCAAGGGCTTCTGGAGCAGAGGGACGAAGCCACCTTGAGGTTGACCTGCAGCAGCCGGCTCCCCCCTCCCTGCTCTAGCGCCACGGCTTGGCCGGGGATTGCTGTGGCCAGTGGGATGTGGCCAGAAGGGACGGTGGGACAGTTCTGAGCACAGCTTGCAGAGGCAAGACATACTTCTGCTCATCCTCTCATGCCCCTGGCCGGCTCCAGGAAAACGACGTGCTGAGGGGAGCTGCCACCTGTCCTCCTGGGTCCTGAGAGATGAGAGTCAACTCTGAGCCCCACCTGCGGCCTGAGGCAGACCCTGAAGTTGACACACAAACGTGTGGGTGAGAAATAAATATTTCTTCTAAACCGCTGTGACAGGTGCGGTCATTTTGTAGTGTGGTCCCCTCCCTAAGGAATGAAAAAAAAAAAAAAAAACCACCTCAAGGCAAGCTGGCTACATGCATACGTGACATCCCTCACGACCTTGTAGCATGAGACCACTTAGTCAGACTGCATGTTTGTGTGTTACCATATATGGGAGACAAAGAAGTAGAAAATGTATAAAAAAAAAAACTATGCCATGTGGCCCTGGGGGCTCAGTTACTCAGGTACGAACCCAGCTGAGCTGTGCAGGAATAAAGTTGCTCCTGGAAAGAAAAGCCTGTCATGCCTCTCTGTGCGAGAACCCTGCTACAATTTGCTGTAAGTATTATTGCAGCAACAGCTGACCAATAGAGGATGGGGAGCCCAAAGTGGGGCCATGGTGCTGGCTGATTGGCTCGGTGCTGGAGAAGCTGTTTTAGAAAGCTGGAAAATGGCAACTTTGTGTTACGTAACCGGGACAAAAATCTCTGAGACTGGTTCCTGCAATAACCTGGAAAACAGGAAACACACCTAACACAATGGTGGCTTCAGGCAAAGAGCTTTCCAAGCAAAATATCACTAGGGTAGATTAGTTGTTACCACTGCATTTGATAAAGTATCTCAAGAGAAAAATGAGCTTGGAAAGGAATGGCCAAATTTATAGCAGAATTGAGAGGAAATACAGAGAGCCCAGAATTTCTGGCACTTGCAAGATTAAACATTGAGACCATTTTCAACCAATAATGAATAAAATTGAGACTGAAAACCCAGCATCAGGGGTCAGGGGAACCAGCACGCCCAGGCCTCCAGGCCAGTGCGCTCAGGACGACGTTTCCAAATGGCTGCTGCTGGTCTGCCATCCGAGGCGCCTGAAGACAGGGGGACACACTTGAGCCCCGAGACACCCTGACATGTGGGTGCCTCTGCAGCCTGGGGGATTCTGGCATCATGGCTTCTCTCTGTGTTTTCCATAACTGAAGCAACCCTGAGCAGCGGCCGTGTCTGCCATCCTGTTATGAAGGAAATACGCCCAGGGAAGGGGTGTGAGCTGATGCAGAGACAATAAACAGAGGTGTGCCAAGAGGGCAGTGGGCAGCACAGGGAGGGGAAAGTCACTACCCACAGCCACCAGCATCTCTGCCAGCGAGGGCTCATGCCACACCTGCCAGGCCACTGGAAGCAGGATGAGACAGAGGGTGTGCACCCGGGATCCTGGAGCCCTTTGCCCTGTACTCCTGTCAGGAGACCTTCTGTGGCCTCAGCCCCCAGGACCTCACCAGGAGCCTGGCATCCCACACACCTGCTTGGCTGCCCTGTGAACCTGGGAAGGGGAGCACCACCTTCGGTCTGAGAAAGGCTGCATTCAAGCAAAAGAAAGTCTGAGAGTTGGAAGAATTGGAGTCAGGTCTGGTTCACATCCTGGCTCTGCCACCTCATTGCCGTGTGGCACCAGGCAAGTTACCTAACTCGGAGCCCCGATATCAGGTATGGGAACCAGAGTGGCTAGGATGGCCAGGCTGGGAAGGCCACGGACAGGGAGAGGACATGCACGTGTTCTCTCGCAGACGGCCTCAAGAGCAGTGGCTCCAGAGAAGCTCGTGTGGGGCGGTGATAGAGGGTGCAGGAGGCCGCGGGCAGTGAGGCCGGCGCCCAAGGAGCCTGCGCTCAGTCTGCAGGTGTGACCGAGTGCAAGGACACGCGTCACACTCCATCCTGGCCAGAGCCGGCCAGTGTGCTGGCACAGCCCTGTGTCGCCACAGTGACACTTTGGTGGAAAGAAGCGGAGGCCCCAGACACCAGCGCCACCCAGGCCCGACCAAGGCGCACCAGCTCGCCCAGGCACTGCACTAGGACAACGGGGCTAAAACCTGAACAGGCCAAGTATCAGGACGCATGTGAGGAAACCCAGCCCCCTCCCCCCCCCCCCCCAATCTCAAACGACCAACAGCAGCGATGATTGTCAATTTTCATCCGGAGAAACGCGAAACTGCTTTTCTCCAGCATTACCACGCTCACAGTCGAGCTGAGGCCTTCTCTGCTTGGAAGACGAGTTTTAAGTCAGTGTTGACATCGGCAACACAATGTTGTTTCAATATTCGTGTTTTTGCAGAGCAAGTTGGTCCCTCTGCTTCTCACGGCAGCAGCCACAGACACAAAAGATAAACTCTAATCCACTTTTGTCCAAATTACCATAAATTCAAGAGGAAGCACATAGGGTTTAGATTAATAGGATTTCCCTTTCCAGGAGTTCTCATCCTCAAATGGTGGATTAATACCCCCCACCTCACTACCATGGTACTTCCCTCAGGGCTCAGCCTGGGGCCTTCCCAGAGGGCATAGATGTTTCACCAGATACACAGGCCAGCCCGGATCCTGTCCTGAGCTAGTCTCCTTGCTTCCTGTGTGTGCGCACGGGGCTGGAAGGCGAGGAGACCAAGTGCTGTGATATGAGACTCTCCCAGCTAAAGAGCAAAACCATTACCATGGGGCTCACACTCCTGGCACAGCTTGGGGTGGCTTGTCTCCGCCTGGTGGACTGAGCCCCTCAAACTGACTGGACTCCTGCTTGGGCCACACAGGCCTTGTGCCTTTCTTCCTGATGTGGTTTGTCTGGCAACAACCACTTCTTGGAGGGACCCACGTCTTGAAATTGTCCCAGTGCAGGAAAGGCTAAAAGGCCATGACGGCACCCAGGGACGCAGCACTGGGAGATGTGCAGGTCAGAGCAGCTCTCCACACCTTCAGGTGACGCCAAGTGTCCTCCAGGGATGCCATAGTCATGCTCATACCCCAGCTGTTGCAATGTGTCCTGTCCTGCAGACTGTGGCCTGGTCTTATCTGGGACTCATCTGCATTGTTGTCATTTCTTCAGGAAGGGAGTAAATCCAGTGCTGCTCCTCACCTGGGAAAGAAATGGGGGCTCCGGCTCCCTGGCTGTGAAGAGGTCTCTGTGTTGCTCTAGCTTAAATCCCTCTGATAACCTCTGGGTCTGAGGGTCATTCATTGCATTTGACCCTTCTGCAAATCACCTATGTTATCATTTGCCCATTTTCCATTGGGGTTTCTGTCTTTTGCTTATAGATAGGAAGGAATTTCTTGTACATTCACTGTGTTAGTCCCTGACCAGTTTTAGAAGCTGTAGACACCTTGTCCTGGTCTGTCTTGCTCAGTTAAATTTTGTGGCGGCACTTCCACAATGATCCTGTTGGGTCCCCATAAGTAAGAGAAGCACATACACCATCCCTAAGTCCACTTTGCAAACGAAGAAGCTGAGGATCCAAGAGGTTCCCGGCCTGTCAGGGAGAGAGGCAGGGTTCAGATTCAGGTCTTCTCCTGCGACTCTGCTGGTCCTAGCTCTGCCCAGTCTCCGCAGGACTCGGCCACATGTCTGTCTCCCAAACAGTGAGTTCCTGGGGCTCCGGGGCCATTCTGGCCACTTCGTGTGAGGTGTCTGTAGGACATGTCAGTGTTTGTTGAATCCAATTTTTGGCATTATGGAAGAGGCTTTGTGTTCACTGAGATGCCAAAAAGATTAAATTCAGTGAAACCACTTTAAAATGTTCTACCTGATGTCATGGGACTGGCTAAACCAAGGGTTTCATTTTCCATTCTTGCTTTGCAGCCCCAGTGACCTGCCAAGCAGACTGAGGCCATCCTGTGGACGGCACCAGGGTGTGTGCCCGCCCCTACCTAGGGGGGTCTGGGCAGATCTGAGCGCCAAGGAGCCCTCCCCAGGCAGAACGAGAGTCATGCCAGGCCTGACCTCTAGACATTTAGGCAAGGCACTTGAGCAAGCTGCATTGGAATATGGTTCCCTCTGTCCCCTCACCCACGGCCCTGTCATCAGAGTGGGTCTTGACCCCATGCCCAGGGAGGAAATCATGCCAGGCAATGGCCTACAATGCATGCAGGGAGCAGTCACTTCAGACTCATCACTTTTACCAGCAGTGGCCAGCTGGGCAAGGCTCATACAGGAGAAAGAAGACCTTCTGGACAAACTTGAGCCCCAAGGGGCTCCTGAGCCAGATGGAGCCACAGTCTGCAAGTGAAGACGTAGGCCTCTCTGGGCCTCAAAGCCAAAACCAGCTTCCATGTCCTGTTTTCTCCAGAGGTTGGCTCTTGAAAGCAGGGTCACCTTCCGGAAAGCAAGTGTTTTCCACCATGCTGACAAAATGAAATAATGAGTCTGGCCCTCCAGTCTGTGCTGCTCCTGGCCTGGTTGCTGAAGGTGGGCCAGGGAACCAGGGTGGAAAGCAGAGCCAAGCAAAGATGCATGAGGCACTTGTCAGACTGTTGTTAAAAATATTTAAATAATAATAAAAATAAAAAGCCTTCCAAGAAGGAGAAGAGAGCTGTACCAAGAGAAATCTGGAAAAACTCAACCTTGTCCATCCTTAGCCATTTAGAGAAAAAGAAAGAAGAAACCCAAGGGACCAACAGTAGAAATACTTCTGAGCCAGCATAGCTGTGTTAGTGTTTCTGCCAGAGAAGCTCTGAAAGTCTTGTGTCAGAAAAAAGCATACACACATGGAGACAGAAGGAGCCTGCAGGATTTGAGCCCCGCTCAGCCTTCCTGTCATGGCCCCGAGGGCAGGCACTCCTGGCCATCCAGCCCAGAGGCGGTGGTATAAGCAGAGAGGCGGCAGGGGTTCCCAGCTGAGTCCTCCCTGTCTGGGGCTGTAATCCAAGGTTGCAGGTGATTGTAAACCGCAGCTGGGAGGAGCTGGGGCTCCACGCTTCACCTCCCCGAGCCATGTACGTCTCCTCTCCCGCGGGTCCTATGCCATCACTGGGACTGTCGGTCACTCCAGAGACAATCTGATCCAGAGCAGCAAATGTTGACATAAGGCTGCTTACCATGAGCCAGGCGCTGTTCTAAGCTCTTTACGCTTGTCTGCTCACCTCATCCCCACTGAAGCTCCAGGAGGCACGCCCAGGCTGAGCAGAGGACCCAAGGTCTGCACCCCAGCTCGGCCCTGGGGCCCACCAACAGAGTTGCAAAGCTACAGCATTGCCTCAAGCCTGTGGTTTGACAGAGTTTGTCCTGAAGTGAGAAATAAATAGGGTGGTGGGCCCTCCTGAGAGGCTCCAGGGCCCGCAGGGAAGGTCTTGGGGAGGGGGCACCCCTCCCTTGCACGGGTGCTGTCCAGGCCAGGAAGCTGACAGACCCCGGAGCTTAGAGCCCAGGGCCACAGGGACAGGCCCTGTGCCGCCAAGCCTCAGCACTGCCAGAAAGGTAGCCTGGCCAGGGAGCACTCTGGCCCGTGCCTTGAGGTGATGCTTCCTGAGGGCATGTGGTGGCAGCTGCCCTGAGAAGAAGCCGAGGAGACACGTGCAAGGAATTGGGGAAACACCTATGATAGAACTAGGCTGGGGGGGTGGGTCTGGCAGGGGTGCAGAACAGGGTTTCGGAGGGCCCAGAGGAGAGGACACCTCAGAGGGGCAGGCGCAGGGACGCCTTGGGTGCAGACTCTGAGGTCCTGTTTTCCTGAATCAGCAATCCCAGCTGGTTCTGAACATCTCTGGTGCCCCACCAGGACTCCTCACCTGGCCAACTCCCACCACAGACGCTAATGTGCGCAGAACAGCTTTCTCAGGGCCCGTGGGGCTGCTGGACGCATATCTGAGCACCTACCAAGGACCCAGCCATCATCCCCAGACGGCGTCTTGGAGCTCCTGCCCAGAGCCCAGAGATGAAGCCTGGAGAGGGTGTGGAAAGCGGACCTGGGCCCGTTTCCCCACTTTACCCCAGGGTCCTGGAGACCTTGGAGGGGTCCCCATCTTTCAGAAGCAGTTTCTGAAGCTGAGCTCATAGACCTGTTCGGGGATGAAAGAGACAATGCCAGAAAATCATTTCATAAATCCACCCTGACTGCTGTTTGCTGGAGCCCCTCTTCATCCCCTTCTTTACCCCGGGTGGTCCTGCTCTGTGAGCTGTGCACAGACCTGCATGGCTGGGAAAGCTTGTCCCAATTTATCACTCACATTTTTGACTTGAGCCAAATCCAGATTTTTTTAGCCAAAACCTTCTCACCTCCTCCAGCCCCCATGTCAATCCACATCCTTCCAAGAGATGAAATCCGCATGTTTCTGAATCATCCACACTGAAGTCTGCTGGCTGAAAAGCATGAAGCGGGCTTCATCCCGGGATGTCTTCGGAGAGTCCCTGCCAGTCTGTCCAGCCCCTCAGCCACAGGAAGTCCTGGTGGCCAAGAGACTTCCAGCTGGCTTCTATAAAAGCTCCAGGTGGAGCGGACATGATGAAGGTCCTAAGTTTGAAGGTCATGGAACCTGGGCGTCCAGAACCCATGGAGCTCCTTCTCAGCCCACCCTCTCCACAGAACATTTCTGCTTGAACAAAGTACATTTTATCTTTATTTCACTCAGAGTTTACAGGCTATGCACTGCATTTGGCATTAGGCATACTGTTATTACAAATAAGTTACTTATATTAAAACAGTGGCCAAGAGGAAAATAAGCCAGGTCCAGTGCCTGCCAGGTCACTCCTGTGCCCAGCTTTCTGCAGGTCCCTGCTGCACTTGCACCCTGGGGACCCAGCCTGGGTCCTGCCTCCCCCCACCTTCACCCCCACTACTTGAGGAGAAGCCTGAGGAGCCCCAGTTTTCCTGTCTGTGCCACGAAGCCAGGAGCACAGTGACCATGTGGTACCTGTCCTTCACAGACATCTCAGCACTGGGAACTCAGAGTCAGAGCCCCAAAGGAAACAGTCCCTTCTTCCACCACAAAGTGCCCATGTGTGTTCTGGAGGTCTGGGTTGTCCTGTACCACAGCACACAGACCCTTGTCCTCAAAAGTGGGTCCACCAAAGGATGGATGAGATAGGATGAAAGGGCCAGGGGCCATGGAGGGTGGGGAAGGCAATGCTTCTGGGGATTCCTGGAGGCACCATGGTGAGAGCTGACATCCAGAGTGACTTAGAGAAATCAAGACCTATGATTTTGCCATACATCTGAACTCTTGGAGTTATTGCCTGGGTAGTGAGAAGCAGCAGGGGACTCCCAACTGCCGGCCCAGATGAAGCTGAACAGGACCCCCCATGTCCACTCAGATCTGTCCACGCTTTCCTATGAACCTGGGCAGGGGTGTTGGGTGGCCCATCGTCATAAACACGGGTTATTAAATCAGCCTCCTCACCAAAGTGTTGCTATTACGTGTTTTCCAGTCTTGACAGTGAGGTGCAGGCTGCACAAGAAGAAGCGTGAGTAAGACCCTAGAGCCATGAGCAGATTCCCCCTGGGCATGATTACAGGTGAGACCTCTCCTAAACACAGAGGACAGAGGCCACTTGCCTGAAGTGTCCGAGGCCTTCACATCATTGTCTAGCCAATGGAGTCTATTCATGAGCCATGTACATGGAAAGACCAGACCCTGGTTGCTCTGTAAATTAATTCTCCCTCACTGTGGACCCCATCCCTGACCCTATGTGAGATTTAATATCTTCAATTAAAGGGTCTCCATTCAGAAACGTCCCCTCTCACCAGCTGGTATTTCATCATTAGAGATTGATTCCTTTGTCTGAGTTATGTCAGTAATGTTTCCCATGAAATTCAGGTATCTGGATGTAGAGGGCACCGGTGTGTTACCAAGCACCAGCCCCTCTGTGGGCTTCATTTGGCTGATACCATGCCATGGCAAGGGCAGCCAAGGCCAGAGTCAGATGGAGTGGCCCAGTGGATGGGAGGAAGCCAAACACACAGTGCAGAGAATAGTGACAGTAGCAGACACCTTTAAGGTCAATCGAGGGTCTCCCACCAGGTAGGAGAGAGGCACAAGTGAGCTGTGGTCCCACCAGGCAGGGAAGACAGGCAGAGCTGACAGACCCCATGCACCCCAGTCCTCCAGCCTTCACTTGGAGGCATCCGTGTGGCCCAAAGCTGCCAAGACTCCCCAGGGACCCTCACTTAGCTGACAAGAGGTCACAACCCATGCGGCACAGCCTCAGAGGCATCCAGCCACAGCTGTGTCTTTCAGCACCGTCTCCATGAGCACATCTGTGGAGCCAACAGGGAGGGTTTCCAATGGCCAGAGGAGGGCAGGCCATTTGCACAGTGTTCAGGGTTTTAAGCAGCCAAAGTAAACCCACATGTGTGCTGTTACATAACCCGCTCAGCCAGCCTGATTGCCCTCCCTCCCGGACAGTGGGAGACAAGCCTGGGCACTGTGTGTACCGTCACCTTCCCCGGCGGGCAAGGTGGTAGGCGTCGTCCTTCCTGACCCTCTTGTGTGGGATGGTCGGGTGTTCCTCTGGGTTTGGTGCAAGGACACGGTGGCTGCTGGTGCTCAAGGACATCTAGAGAGGGCAAAGGCTGATGATGCTCCAGGAGAGAGCTCGCGAGGGAGGTGTTGTTGGGTACCTGAGTGCAGGGCTGAGCGGCCAGCACCGAAAGGCCTGAGCCCGTGCTAACCAGGCAAAGCCCGAGACAGGGTCCCAGCCTGCACACTTCACCTTCTTCTAAACCCGAGTGAGACCTGATGGCAACCCCATAGCATGAGTGCACACACACACACATGCACATGTGCCCAAGAGACAAGACAGAATGTGACACCCAGCCAGAGCTGGTCTGCTGGGTCCTGACCCACCACCCTAAAGCTATTTTTTCAGTTCAGGTGAATAGGACTTCCGGCTCACAAGGGAACATTCAGGGTCCTACCTGCCTCTTCATTGCACCTCCTACTCCCCGCTGACTGCACCAGTCCTGGAACCAGAAGGGCTCCACTGACTGGGCTCCCACCTCAGCTCCCACTCAGCTGGTCTGTCCACCTCAGCCCCAGGTGGGCACAGTCTGGCAGAGGGAGACCTGTGTGATGGAAGATGTCCCCCAGCCCTTCCAGTCCTTCCAGACCCCCCCCAAGCACTTCTAGGCCCCCCAGGTCCCCCCCCCCCCCAGCCCCTCACACCGCTCTTACTGAACAGGGAGGGCCTCAACCCTTCCCACCACCTAGGAGGCTTCAGCTCTGAGAGTTTGGTCTCTCCTCCCTCAGTGTTCACTGAATTCTTCCTTCTTCGTTTCTTCTGCAAGTATTTCCTGAGCCCCAAGCTAAGGCATGCCCTCAGTGTGTGCATTAAGCTGTGCCCTATAGGGTTAATGAGGTTGAGGCACAGGGGGATGGGCTAACCCCTATATCCCAACCTTCCTCACTGCAGGCCTGGAGCACAGCCAGGTAGTATATTTGGGGAAGGGCCCATCCCACCCAGAAGGCAGTGGTTTGGGGCACACATGCCCACCCCAGCCCCAGCCTGGCCTACTGTCCAGCCCAGTCCATCTGTCTCTGGACAGCATAGGTGTATTATCTGAGAGCTCCTGGTGTGCCCTAGGCTGGAACTACAAAGCCGTCCTTGAATCAAAGCCTCCACCCTTGGCATAACCTCTCAAGGGCCACAGGATGACCGGCACATCTTCTTGGAGGCACGGCATCTGCCTGGAACCAGGTCCCCAGCAGACAAAGGAACCCAACAGTACCTTCTCGGCTTCTCACTCAGAGGACCACAGGAGGGACCTGCAACGAGATCAGCTGCACTTGACCAGGTTCACTTTCTTCTCTGGCTCCCTGCTGTCCAGGTTCCCGACTGCACCCTCTCCCCTTGAGTCTCATGGCCAGAGGAACTGAGGCAGAGACACTGTCTCACCTGAGTGTGTCCTGGGTGGGCCTGGTGGGGAGCGAGGCTCCAGCAGGAAGGCCAAAGAGGTGACCATGGGGTGGCTTTGGGGGGAACAGGCAAATGGCCTGTGGGCCACCCCCCCCCCCACCTCTTTGGTCCAGTCCTTCTAACCCTCATTCTGATGTCTCCTCCCTCACAGCCTCCCCAGAGTTCACAAAGAAATCAGTGTTGTTCTATTTAGTGCCAAAGAGCAAACATTTATTCAAAAAACTTTAAATACTTAGCACGTGAGAAAACAAAACAGTAACTCCCTCAGTGGTAAGAGCCAATGTGTGCCAAGCTGGGCACCATGAGGAAGGACCTCAAGCCAGATCTGCCCAACCCCAAACAGGGCTGCAGGAGGTACAAGGGGCACTTCTCAGGGCACTGGGGAACTGAAGCAGCCACAGGGAAGATTTGAGGGGGGCCCAGGGGGAGTAGGAGAGGTCAGCACATGAGCACCACAGTCTGGCTTTGGCCTGGAGGTGGGTGGGCACTGGATGGACAGAGCAGACCCAGGAGCCAGTATGCTAGTCAGGGTCAAAGCAGGTAGCATCTGACTTGAGAAATGAGGGAGTGAGGCTTTTAGAGGGGAGCGAGGGGTGGGGACATTCAGGGAATGGTGAGGAGATCGATTTTGGTGGTTTGCGTAGGCGAGTAGTAAATGAGGGCTCAGGGAGCTTGGGGACGTGTGTTGGAATCAGCAGTTACCAGGATATAGAACTGGGCTTTAATCCCACAGATAGGAGCAGTCAGAGATCCTTGGGAAGAGCAGTTACAGGAAGAAAAGGGTCATTGAAGCCTGATAGTCTTTAGTGCAGGGTGGAGGCTGCACTGGCAGAGGCTGTAATAGTCGGGGGCAGTGGTCCAGGCCTGAGGGTTGGGGCC
Organism: Panthera leo; assembly: GCF_018350215.1. Classification (NCBI taxonomy): domain Eukaryota; kingdom Metazoa; phylum Chordata; class Mammalia; order Carnivora; family Felidae; genus Panthera; species Panthera leo. The sequence goes on along the minus strand of NC_056692.1, from coordinate 61,288,021 downwards.
AGGAGGAGAGATGTGGCCAAGGTCGGAAGCACAGACAAGGGAAAGGGAGACCTGAGGGACACAATCAGGACAATTTTACATTAAAACTAATCTTATTCCATATCATAGTCAGTTAAGAGAAGGCAGACAAAAGAAAGACAGGGAGAAAGACAACAGGGGCTAGAAAGAGAGCAGGTGACCAAGGAAGGGCCCACAGGCAGGAGCCCAGGAGGTGGGGGCAGCTGGGGAGGGGACAGTGCCCGCCCACTCAGCCAGGCTGCAGCCCCAGATCTTGCGACCCCTGGAACATGGCATGGTTTATCTTCTGTAGATGTTAGTTAATTTCTTTTCTGGGTGTAGAAGTTTTACAGGCTTATATTCATAATTTAACTAACAACTACAGAAGTTAAGCTGCTGTAACAAATTGCCACAAACTGAAGAGGCTTAAAACAACTGACCTTCATCATCCCCCGGTTCTGGAGACCAGAAGCCTGATATGAAAGTGTTGGCAGGACCCCACTTCTTCCAGAGGCTCTAACAGGATTTTTCTTTGATTTTTCCAGCTCCTGGGGTGCTCCAGATGTCCCTGGACTTGTGGCCACATCACCTCATCTCTGTCTTCATTTCTTCATTGTCACATGACTTCTCTTCTGTGTCTGTGTCTCCTCTTCTTTCCCTTAAAGGGACACCTGTCATTGGATTTAGGGCCCACCCAGGTGACCCAGGATGTTCTCATCTGAAGATTGTAATTCCATCTGCAAAGATCCTTTTGCAAATAAGGTCGGTCATAGGCCTAGGCATTAGGACATGGACATGTCTGGGGGGTGCACTATCCAACCCACTACAATGTAGAAAACTAAAGCATGAAGAAGAAAATATCCACCTCCCCAGACGCCACTATCCCAAAAGGCCAGTAGTGGTATTTAAGCATATTTCCTGTGCCCTTTTCCAGTACATTGTAATATAGGGGGAAAGGTCCATATAGAATTTTACATTTCATATTTTGAATTGCCCTTGGCAAGGCATAATTTACATACAACACAATGCACAGATTTTAAGGGCAGTTTCATGGGTTTTGACAAATGTATGCACTGCTACCCACCACCCCATCAACGTACAGATGCTTTCTTCCTGCCCTTGGCAAAAATCCCCCAGAACACCATGCCCTTCCCTCAGTATTATCACGGCCACTTCTCTTCTCTTCCGACCCCCCCCACACCGATTGTTATTCTGAGCCCACCCCGCTGATTGTTGCATGCTGCAAGGTCTTCCATCACTCGTTCTCTCCACAGTTACGTGTTGAGTGCCAACTAAGAGCCAGACACCATGCTCGATTCAGGGCTCAAGGGTAACAAACATAGACACAATGTGTGCCCCCTTAGAGCTTAAAATATGGCCCAAGTCACCAGGACCCGACTTGGCTTAGTCATGGTTCTGGCGCTAGGCAAATAACTCATGTTTCTTTCTGGTTATAAACAATGCTGTGAGAATCCATAGGTTTCGTGCACTTCTGTTTTCTTCAGGATGGCTTATCAAGAGTAGGATGAACAGGTCCAAAGGTGTGCACTTTCTCAAGGACACTGGCAGACTTCTTCCCCAAAAGTGGCTCCAGACCAGATTCTTAGTGGCCACACCCTCCAGCATAGAGTATAAAATGTAAAGACCTAATTGTTTTGCTTTGTGTTTCTTTGATTACTGGTGAGACCATTTTTTCCCCATACATTTGTTACCCGTTTGGATTTTCACAGCTCTGGACTACCCGTTTATGACCTTTGCCAATGTATCTATTGGGAAAAGACTGTGCCCTAGGAGAGGGTCATTTCAGTCCCTGGGAAGGTCTCCAGGCTGTGTGACCAAGGCCCAGGCGAAGCCAGTCGCCTCCTAGATCTGGGTTTCCTTCAACCCCAGGCACTCCTGACAGGCCACCCCAGCTTCGTGCCAGGGAAACAGCTCCTGGCTGTTTCCCAGGGGCCATCCACTAAGAACATTCTTACTGCAGTAGCGACCTTGAGCGCAAAGCAAACAAGGAGAATTGTGCAGATCTGCTGTCAATATGACGATGTGAATGCTAACTGCATGGATTTACTAAGCTGCAGGCCCAACCTTTGGGTACCAAGACCCTCGTTTGCAGTCACGGAAGCATAAGAGCCATGTGGAGGCTCTTGAGGCCGACGGTCAGCAGCTGGCAGGGTCTGGCTCTCAGGGCCCACAGAACTGCAGATCAAAGAATCCACGTGTTTAATAAACAGATGAGGACTCAGCATGTGAAGGGGAAAAGGAAGAGAAGGGGGAGCCGCTCCTAGATCTGAGTTGGCAGAGGCAGCAGGCTGAGGCTGGGCCTGATTCTCGCCCTCGGGCGCAGGACATTGGACACCCTGCTTGTGCAGCAGTTCCCAGGCTCCAGGGCCACCGCTGAGCACAGGGGAGCACTGCCGCTGCCATCCACCCCCAAACAGTGTGGGTCTGGGCAAACTCCTCTGACAGAGGCCAAAACCAGGGACAGGGGTGGGACTGGAGACACCAGGGTGAGTGCACAGTGAGCCCTGAGAAAGGAGAGCAGCTAGAAGCAGCCCCAGCATGTGGCGGTGCTTACTGAGCGTTGGCAGGAGGGGGCTGGGCTCCCTAGGGCCAGGATGGGAGGCTCCCGCTGGGTGGTGGTGCTCCAGCCAGGGCAGCACAGGGAGAAGGGACGCATGCCTGGGAGGCAAACATCTCTGCAGGGGTCAGCCGGAATGCTGGGCTCTATCCCTTCCAACCGCAGCCCCCAACCCCCATCACTCTCAGGGCCCCTTGTTCTTTCCCCCAAAGACCTTCTGTCACTAACCTTATAGCCCACCTCTCCCCACAGATCACAACCCATCCAAATGTAGCCTTAAATAAAGCAGATGTTTTTCAGCAACATTTCCCCAGCACCTAGAAACTTCCTGACATAGAGTAGGTACTCAGTAAATACTTACCAAGTGAGTGAAGAACAAGGCAGGGAAGCTTGCCTGTAGGACATCAGACCTATAATCAAGCTATAGAGACCAGGATGGTGTAGCATTGGCCAACTGGAGGGACAGAGAGCCCAGAAGCTGCCGTGAGCAGGTGGAAACCTGGTGCACGACGGACTAAAGTGCAGATCGATGAACAGTGCCAGGGAGCTGGTTATGCACATTTAAAAAGTGAAATTGGATCCCTACCTTAAGCCAAACACAAGGAAGATTGTTTCCAGATGGATAAGCACTTGTATGTGAAAAGCAAGACTTTGAATATCTTTAAGCATTCAAGCCCAAGGAGCGTTGGTCAGGGAACAAAAAGGGAAATCATAAAAGGAAAGGCTCACGAATTCCACTGCATCCCAATTGAGAACTTCATCCAGAGACAAAGACAAGTCCTCAACCAGGAGAAGATATCTGCACACACAGGCCAGGTGGGGTCTCTGCAGAGAAATCCCCAGGAACTGGCTCAGGCACTAACAGGATGCCCGCTCAAGGTGGCCAGAGGCCGGTGTTCACAGAAGGTAGCTGGTATGGCGAGGAAATGTGCAAGAAGATGGCAATTTTATTAATAATCAGGGAAATTAGAAACAAAACCACAGTGAGAGACCATGTAATACTCACCATATTCCCAAACAGGAACGGCCAGGGCCACACAGAGCTCGCTGCAAGCCGCCCGGAGCCCGTTCACGCTGCCTCCTGACCCTTCAAGCGGCTAGGCGCACAGGGCCTTCCTTCCATGGTCTTCACACGCTACATACACGGCGCAGTGCAGTCTTGCATATGTGACAGTTTTTTAACTAAATAGAAAATATCACTCTTCTGATTAGAGAAAAATGAGTTGAAAAACAGGATTCAGATCTCCAGTCTGTAGATTTTAGGTATTTTGATTCCTTTTCCTTAAAGATAAGGGTGATGTATTTGTACACTTATTCTCAATACTTGGTGCACAATAGAGACACTGAAAAGAATGGAGAATAAACTCCTCAAAAGGCCAAGAGGGGGCTGGAATCCCACTGTCACCCAGTGTCTGAAGGGTGAGGGTCTGTGGGGAGAGGGGGCTGGGACCCCATTACCACCTGAAGGGGCCTCTAACATGAAGGTTACAAAATTCCTTGCACATGAGTGGCTCTTGGGGATTGAGGGTGCTCTGGGGGTTTTGGGGTGAAAAGGCATTTTTCCTTAAGCAGCAGGAGGGAGCCTTGGGGATAGGGCAAGGAGGGTAAGGAGCCAAGATTCCTCTTTGCACACAGGGTGGAAGTGACATTAAAACCTGCCCACCCCCTTCCCAGTGCAGAGGGTGTCAGCTGGACCCCATGGTTCCCCTTGCCCCTAGGGAGAAGGAAAACAACCCCCAGGGGTCTGGTGGATGATTCTCTGAGAACAAGTCTCCGGGCTGGGTCCCAAAGGCCCTGGAAGGCTCCTTCACACATTGTAAATCCTGGGGCTCCCAGTGACACAGGGGAACAGGGGACCCCTCCCGACACTTTGGAGAGCTGAATGGAGAGCAGGCCTATTGCAGGCACAGGAATGGGGAACCCTCGGAGTGGGTGTGGGAGGAAGGTCAGGTCCCTACCAGGCCCACTGATGTCCCCACTCCCCACTGGAGGACCATGGATGCAGGTAGGCAGTGACCTGACAGGCACCCAGCCTTGCTTCTCCTGGGCCTCAGCAGTGGCCCCCGTGGTCACACATCCATGCAGGCCCAACACCCAGGGGAGAAAGCAGCACAGGCAGGGCAGTCACTATGGGGACATGGCAAGTGGTAGAGATGCGAGCAGCATGACCCCTCCATGTCCACAGTCTCCTGGGGCAGCGACTCAGGCAGGTGTGGGGACCCTGCCCCTCCTGCCCCCAAGACTGAGGACAAGAGTGCATGTTGCAGACACAGTGCAGGCACCAGAGCCACTTTGGAACTGAGGTATTTAATAACAAAAGAAGGAGTGCACAGCCAGAACCAAGGGCATGAAGGGGGTAAGAGGAAGAAGCAAACCCAAACTTAACAACAAGTGGTAAGGAAAGAGGGAACAGAGAAATGGGGGCGGGGCTAGGCATCACACTTTCCAATTAGCCTTTGGTGGTGGCACTCGGGGGAAGGTGACAGTGACAGTGAGCATAGTGTGGCTGGAAAAGGGGCCAACGGGTTAGTGAGCAAAATGTGTCTTGTAAACATAATGATTTGTGTTTAACATTTTAAAAGATCTCTCATTTTAGGTCACAATGGAGAAAAACCGTTTTGATAGTGTCCTCAACTTGAAGGCATTGGGGGCGTGAGGACAGAGTGCAGAAAGGCCACCGCTGGGTCGGGGGTGTCTGCCTCCTTTCTCCCAGTTGGACCTCGGCCTGACTCAGAGTGGCCAGGCCTGTGGGGCGGGGTCCCAGCTGGGCCTCAGCCCAACCCTGAGATGGAGCCTGCTCTCCCACGTCCTGTGGCCTTTGTGTGTCGCGGTCCCCGGCGTGCAGCCCCTGACAGCCCTTTGCTCTGGGCCAACCCCCTGATGACTGGACGCTGGCCTCCTGGTCCCTGCGCCTCGGTACAAGGCTGCCCAGCCCTGGCTTTCCCCTTCCAGATGCTGGGTGTCTCCTCCTTTGGTCGTCAGCTTCCGCCAGTGTTGTCAGCCCAGGGGTGCCTCCCTCAGCCTTGCCTGATCCCCTTGCTGGGCCCACGGGCACTCTCCCCAGTCACAGCCCCAAACTTGTGTCCACTTCCTGAGCCAAACCCAACCGTTCTGACCATCCCGGCGGGGCGGCGGGTGGGGTGAGGAAGTCATGCTGATGTCAAGGTCGTCTTCCTCCGAGCTCCTCTTGCTCTGAGCCGCTTGCCCCAAATTGCACCCGACACGTCAGGGAGCTCCTTCCAGCACCTGGCGGACCACCTGACTATCCCTTCCCGCTGTGCGCCCTCTTGAGGGACCTGCTTGGACCCTCAATGCCCTGTAAAAACTCATGCACACAAATCAGGTCTGACTTGCCTGGAAATAGGGAAAACCCAGCACTGTTTTTAAAGGCCTGGGGAGCCTGGACCACCTCCTGCTCACCCCAGGCCTGCCCACCCTCCAGACAGCATCCACGATTGCGCCCTGTGTTGGCAGCACCCGGGCTCCTCACCTGCGGCTTCTCTCTCACCCCTTTCCCATCCGGCTGCTCCCCCTTTTCCTTTCTCAGCCAGACGTTCCCTGACCTTGCTAAACAGCCAAGTGCACTCTCAGGAGTATTACCAGCAGGGCCCCCCAAGCCTCCACTTCTGAGTCCCTTTCACCCAGAGTGGGCAACAGGGAGACATCCAGGGCCAGGACAGAGTGTGTCCCCAGCCCTGTGCCCGGAGAGACCAGGACTGGGAAATGGAACCAGCTGACCGACCACATCAGGCCCCATGCCTCCCACACCCCAGTTCTCACCCACAAGTCCAGGGAAAGTGTGCTGACCATCTGGATGCCCCAGGCCTGTCAGCCCTGCAGACACCTCCCCTGGACCCTCCAGGACCCAGGTTCCCAGCCGCGCACAGGAAGGCAGGAGGCCCCCATCTCTAAGGCCAGTCCACATCTGTCTGCATCCCTTTGTTCTATCTACCCTCCTGTCCCAGTCAAAGGCTGGTGGTGGCTGCGTGGACAGTGGGGGTGGGTGTTTGAACTTCATGTGGGTCTCTGCTCCAAGTTTCCAACAATTTAAGGAATGCTGGAGGCCCAGGGTCAGAATGTAAACAACGCTTCGTCACAGAATCAGTGAGGGCAGTGACCTCCCTGTGAACTGCAGCGTGTCCCTGACGCCTCAGACGACCATGTGTGTCTTTTTGGTCTCATGAAAATATAACAGCTTGGCTCTTATAAATGTGAAGTTCATGTCTTAAGCCAACAACTTTCAAGTTCCAGAACAATTGCCTATTTGCATCATTTTTCTCATTTTGTTTCTTCTCCTCTTATCAGTGCAGCTTGGATGACACAGACCACATCGCCTTGGCGGGGCGAGGGTCGACGGCATTGCTGGGACTTCCCTCTGGGCCCCGGACAGCAGCCCACGCGCCAGGGCAGGCAGCGCCTAACCCCAGAGAGGCCGTGCTCCCGGCCTCGGCCCAGAGGCACCCTGCACATGTCCGAGCAGAAAAGGAGCGGGCTTCATAGAAAGGCATTCCCTAGGAAGAAAGGGAAGTTATTCAAGATCTGGAACGAGAAACAGAAGCTCAGATAGAAAAATATACACATAAAGGCACACGGAACGTTCGCTGAGGATGGGGCGCAAGGCAAAGGAAAACAGGACTTTGGCCCACTGCGGACTTCCAGACCGCTTCCATTTTTTGAGCGTGCTTATCCGTTCTTCATTTAAAAAGCTAACGCAGGAAGGGAGCGATGCCAGGCCTGGCGGCTGCGTGTGTAAGCTGAGGCGTGTGCCAACTGCAGTGTGTGTAAGCTGATGTGTGTGCCGGTTGCTGCGTGTGTAAGCTGCTGCGTGTGTGAGCTGCGGCCTGTGCCGGCCGCTGCGTGTGTAAGCTGCGAGGTGTGCTGGCCGCTGTGTGTGTAAGCTGCAGGGTGTGCCAGCCGCTGCGTGTGTAACTTGCGGGGTGTGCTGGCTGCTGCGTGTGCCGGCTGCTGCGTGTGTAAGTTGTGGCGTGTGCCGGCTTCTGTGTGTGTAAGCCGCGGCGTGTGTAAGCTGTGGCGTGTGCCGGCTGCAGGCCCTGACGCTGCCCTGAATGCCTTCTCCCTGGCCCCAGCTGGAGACCCCCTCCTCCCTGCAGCTGTCCCCACCCACCTTCTCAGGAAAACCCTCCCTTCTGTCGCCCCAGGTGGAAGGGTCTGGGGTTGGGGCCTCGACAGTGTCAGCGTCCTCGGGGGAGCCACCTGCCCCTTTACAGGAGGAACTGCCCTAAATCAGAGTTGGGTTTGACTGCAGGGAAGAAAGGGAGTAGAGTGAGTTCTAGAACAAGGGTCATGGCTCCAGGGGAAGGACTATTTGAGTTTCCTCTCTGTCTGCTGAGGAGGACCCCCTCCCTGTGCTTTAGGGACGCTGGTTCGGGGCCATTCGGTGTCTGGAGGGATCTGACTGCTCAGGCTGGCACTTTTGGGCAGCGCTTTGTGCAGTGGCCCAGGTCAGAGCAGAGGCATGACTTCCTGTGCGAGCCCCTGGGGTGGGACCACGGGTCCTGATGCACAATGTGCCCCACCCTGGAGAGGAAGGACCCAGTTGATGGTGGCCAGACAGCCAAGGGGACCATCACTTCTGTCACCATGTGAGGGACACAGGGGAAGCTCTGCTTCATCCCCACAGAGGCGGGGGAGAACAGCCACATAAGGTGTGAGGGAAATGGGGCACTCCTACCCTGCTGGGTCCTGGAACCCAGAGCAGGTGTGACCCACAGAGGGTGAGGGAACCAGACTGACCCTCACTCGCTGCTGACCCCACCTGGGCTGCCGTGGGACTCCAGGAGGACAGCACCTGGACAGCTGGGGACCATCACTTTGGCTTCACGCAGCTCTGACTCCAGACGAGACCCCCAAATATTCCCAAGCAGCTCTCAAAACTCAGGGTGACTAAGAGCTCTGGTCCCACCTCCCTCTGTCTCTTCCCTCGTCTCGCCGTCAGACGATGGTGATTCTTACCTGTGAGGTTTGGTCTGGAGCCATGAGACATGTGTGCAAGCAGCAATGACACAGAACCCAGTGGTCAGGGACCTTAGGGCTGCAGACTATAAGGACTTTGACTCATTATAGTTCATTACAATTAATTTACAAAGTTAACAGAAAACACTGTATGAAACATTAAGTCGGCAGTGTGGAGACCAGGGATCTCGATGAGGTCTCCAGTCTTCAAAGTCTCCAGTCTCTGAATCTGGGACGATTGCTTGAGGACCCAACCTTGCTGCATGTTGCATGACACCCTTGGCTGTGCTCCCATGGCAGCTGACATGCAAGCCTGAGACATGTGGAGAGCCAGCCTCCAGACCACCACTGCTCCAGGCACACTTCTTTGCCCTGCCTGCTAGTCCCAACCCCCACCCTGCCCAGACCCTCACCACTACCCCAGGGCCCCACCACTGCCCGGACCCTCCCCACTACCCCAGAACCCCAACCCTGTCTAGACCTTCCCCCCTACCCCAAGACCCCAACCCTGCCCAGACCCTCCCCACTACCCCAGGGCCCCACGACTGCCTGGAACCTTCCCACTCTTCCAGGGACTCACCCCTGCTTGGGACCCTCCCCTCTAGCACACAACATCCTGGGCCTCTCTCTGTGGGGTGGGGGGTGGGGTATTTTGAGCCCAGGTCTTGGATAACAGTGTTAGTTGACTGAGTGGACAAGGCTACCACAGGCAGCCCAGACCTTGGGATCCTCAGGAGGATCTGTGAGTTCCAGGTGGAGGGGAGCGAAATTTTCCAGTCACAGCAGAGGAGGGGAGAGTGATTCCAGAATAGTCTCCATGTGATTCCAAAGAGTGAGGCATTAGGGCCCTTCAGCATCCCAGACTAATCTCTTGCATTGGTTTGGATCCGCCTCAGACATTCTTAGGGGGTAAGTCATCTAACAGAACATCGTTCGCCAGGAAAAGTGCAGCCTTGCTTGGGGTGACTGCCACTACCCTCCAATCCCCCATGACTCCCCAGCTCTTCAACCACACAAGTAACAGAAGGGAAGTGCTAGTGAGGGACGGGAGGGTGGGGCTTCCTGCCTGCCATCTGAGCAGCCTGGAGTGGACCCTCCCCCGTCCAGGCAAATCCCCACTCTGTCATCATGGCCAGAACCCCACCACCACAGATGGAAACTTCTGGATCTTCAGCTTGGTGTTTTTCCTTTTGAAGGAATTGTTGTCACCCATTACCACATAGCATGGTATTTTGAGTATGACTGAGTTTAACTCCCTGATAAGATAAGATCAGTTGTCTGATTAAATGAAGCAAGAAGGACCATGGCTTGTATTTGGGTCACTGCTGCTTCACATTTTGCACAAGCTCTAACACAGCTAAGAAACAGTTCAGGCATCACTGTTCTGACAGAAATCACAGCACACGTAGAACAGACAGGACTCTGTTCATTAAACTTGCGTTTTATGGATGTAACTAACACTGAGTGACCATGTTTCTGCAGAGAACCCCTCTCCACGCCACATGTGCCTGGACGTGGCTCTGTGTAAGCGCCTGTGGCCCACAGACTTCAGTTGGGCATGTCCTGTTCTATTACACTAGTGACCTGTGCACATCAGGGCTTCTCATGAGGGCTGAATGACGAGGGCCTCTGCTATCCAGACTTACTCTCACTGACCCCACGTGACCCAGATGCCTGGTCCCCTCCGTGGGCACAGCCTCGACTGAGGGCCACCAGGGTGGGCAGTTTGCCTGGATTACACTGTGAAGACATGATGCTTTTTGGTCACCACGACAACAAGTCCAGCAGGGGATGTGGGCTGGCTCTGTCCTGCCCAGATCTGTGCCTTTGGGGTAGAGGTGGGGGTGCAGAGGGCTGCGTGCCCCCCCCCCCCCACACAGCTGCTAGAGAGCCACACACCAATGTCAGAAGCTGGCTAGGGAAACGGTGTTGGGTGGGAGCTCTTGCTGACTTTCTAGAGACTCCTGGCAGAAGATCAAATCCCTTGGATATGTGGGTGGCTCTAGCCTCTAACACGTCCAAGAGGTTTGTTGACCATGGGTTGGGGAAAGGAAGGTAGAGAGACTGTGAGAGCCACCAGGAGGAGAAAGAGGGACTTTGGAGAGAATGACCACCCTCGCCTGTTCCACAATTTGCCCAGCACAGGCCCTGGTGAGCAGAGTGTGGGGCACAGCAGGTGTGGGGAGATTGGGCGAGGACTGCAGAGGGCCGCACGGACCCCCGCAGGCCTGCAGGGCTGTGACTAGCACCCCTGAGACACAGCTACACGCACGGCAGACTCACAGAGAAGCAAACCAGGCACTGACAGAACAAATGCCGCAAGCAACCTGATCTAGGAACTAAACAAACCGTGTGTGTGTGCAGCTCGTCCTAAATGAACCACTAGTAATTTATGAGCTCTTCTAAGACCGTGATGCCCCTCGACTGACCTGCAGAGCCGTGGGGACCCTGAGAGCAGCACCAACTCCACCCTCCGGGTGTTCAGGGCTCGGCTGGGCAGACAAGGCCATGAAATGCTTCATTGCAGTTCGTGACAGACACTTGAGAAGGCAGAGTGGTCCAGTCGAAGAAGCCGTCACTCTGCCTGGCAGTCAGGAAGTCAGACGCAGGGACTCCGGAGCAGGTGGTATGTGTTCCCAGGTGAGCAACGGCAGAACGTTGCCGGCGGGAAGAGGCGGGGAGCACCCTCATTTCTGCAAAGTAATCGGAGCCAGAGAGAGTGGGGAGGAAGCAGGAGCTTCACCTCCAGTCAAAGACCTACACAGCAAAACTCTGACCAAAACCTGGTTTTTCACCAAGATAAGCATCTCGCCAGTGATGCCACGTGGTGTCCCTGTGAGCACCAGATAACGTAGCTCTTGAGATTTCAAAACACAGATAAGTAGCTTGGACATCTTGTCCTCTGAATGTTCCTGCTCAACCTGCCCCAGGGAGGAAAAGGGGACACTGACTGTCACTGCAGGGGTGGCGGGCAGTCATCTGCCACAGGACCTCAGGGAGATACCCGCTCTCTGCAGAGCGGGGTCATGACAGTCAGGACAGGCCTACATCTTGGCACATGCCTCACCAGACGCTCGGGTTGGAACCCGCCTACACACCTGCGGGATGCTGGTGCGCAGGACAGGTGGCACCTAAAGCGCGTGGAAAACCGGACTATAAACAGATGACAGGGGTGCCTGGGTGGCTCAGTCGGTTAAGCATCTGACTTCAGCTCAGGTCATGATCTCACAGTCTGTGAGTTTGAGCCCTGCGTCGGGCTCTGTGCTGACAGCTCAGAGCCTGGAGCCTGCTTCAGATTCTGTCTCCCTCTCTCTCTGCCCCTTCCCCTGCTCATGTTCTGTCTCTCTCTCTCTCTCAAAAAAAAAATGAATAAACATTAAAAAAAAAAAAAAAGAATCCTGAGGGTTTTTTGTGCCAACATGAACAGATGACCAAGAAACAACATTAACCTAAAAAAACATGCATCCTTTCTTTTAAGTTTATTTAATAAATCTCTACACCCAACATGGGGTTCAAACTCACAACCCCAAGATCAAGAGTGACATGCTCTTCTGACTGAGCCAGGCGCCCCAAGAAACATTCATCCTAAGTGTGAGCTGTGGTTAGTGATTTCCTTCCAAAGAGAACAGGGCAGAAAGGGGAGAAAACCTAACTCCGCAGTGGAGGAAACTGGCCTCCACTTGCTCAGGAATCTGCTGGCTGTGGGGCCTCAGTGGCTGGTGGCCATCTGAAGCTCGGCCACCCTATGCCATTGCCCACATCCCTCTGCAACGATCCAAGTCGGAGAACCCAGAGTCTGGAAGGGGTCGGGAAGCTGGACAAGAGGAGGTGAGCAGAGCGAGCGGCCACAGGCCAACACACAGGCACCACACGTACTCGTCCTGGGTCCTCTCACCGTTCTGTGCTAGGGTCAGGAAAACCACAGCACAGTGTCCTCGGAAAACTCTCGGAACCATTGGTAAATCCCAGTGCAAATGTGGTCACCATGAGGTTCTGAGGTGAAGGGACCCTCTCTCGACTCCCCCCTTAGGTCCGGAATCTGCCCCTTCGCACTGTGGCTCCTCTCTCCTAAAGTGGCCTGAGACACAGCTTGCAAGGTTGTTGGGAAATCAGAGAAAGTCTCAGAGGTGGTGTCAGTCTTACGAGAGAGTCGTATCACAACTGGGGGTTAATGGACAGCAACACTGAAGCTCGTCGCTAGGGTGTCCACTTCCCAGAAACACGTGTTCCACCGGCACATGGCCAGCAGTTCTGTCTAAGATGTCTCGTGATAATAGTAAGACTCAACAGATATGGGTCAAATGAACAAACACTTCATACAGTTGTTCTGGAACCCTGGATGGCCTCCAGGGCCCTGGTGGTCAGGTGTGGGACCACCCTTAGGAGGGTCACCCCCGGAGCCCACCCTTACCAAGCAGCTGGGGTGGATGTGGAGGCCTGACTGAGCATGGACCCCTGCCCCAGACAGGGGGCGATCTCGCTGACAGGAGGAGTCACAGTGACCACCCCCAGCAAGAACTTGGGCTTCTCCACCAGGACAAAGGCCCAGCCCCCACCCACCCCAGAGGAGGGTGGGCAGGCCAGGACCCACCGTGGAGCCGCTTTGGGGAGCAGGCCCCTGAGCAAGCAACGAGAGGAGTAACAGGGTCCTGCCCGGGAGAGACCCAGCAGCCCCGTCATCGCGGGCAGCTCCTCAAAAGACATGCGATCACTGGCTGAGCGTCCTTCCCTCAGGGTCTGCGAGGAGCCCCCAGGCCTCGTGTCTGAACATGCCACAGACCAGCAGCCACACTCGGGGCCTGGCCACCGTCCACTCCTGTCCGGGGAAGCAGAGCAGGGCCGCATGTCCGCACCAGCGAGGGCAGGAGCAGCCTCGGTGGGCAGCATGCTCCGTTCTGAGACTTCTTCCTCCCTCATTTAGTTCACTTCTCTTAAGTAATGAGAGTGGTAGTCTCTGGTTGCTTGCTTTATTTTTTGAATTTTTTGGCAAAATCAAAAGGCCATTAGCTTCAATCAGTCTTCAAATTGTAGGAGGAATACTTAACTGGCTGATGAAATTCAAAGCCAAAGAGCTGGTTTTCTGGATTCCTGGTTGAAGCTTGTTCCCCCCAAGGAACCAGATCTCATCTGTGCAGCTGGGAGGGAGGAAGAGCCAGTTATAAACCACACAACGTAAAAGTCTGAGAACCAGGCTGCTCCCATAGGAATAGATGCCCAGGTGCCCATTAAACCAGGGTAGTGTTACTTGCAAGGCAACAGGCTCTGGGAAGCTACGTACCTTCCACGAAGCTAGAACTCCACTTTCTTTACAAACGCCCCAAACAGTGACCCTCGCTGTTTTGTCTACTGAGATGTGAAGTGGGATGAGCCACAACCTCCTCCTATGTGATTGACCAAACCCAAGCCAGCTGGTAGGGGCCGGTTGCAGTCATGTCTGGTCCTGACCCAAATATTCCACCATCTGCTCTGAGCTCCTGGAGGTGACACGAGCTTCCAGTGACTGTCATGCCAAAGGGTGCAGATACAGGGGACGCACATGGAGTCTGATGCCATCAGCTTAGCTCAGAGACCTGGGGTCAGATGTGGGTGCGGGTCCAGATGAACCACACAGCCCTGAGTGGCCCCAGTCACATCAGTCACTCCATCATCTTGTCCTCAGTTTCTGATCTGTGAAATGGGGACAAGGGGTTGTTTCAAGGAGAAGACCTCCCTGGCACACTACCCAGGCCTGACTGTCCCCTGCAGCAATGGGTCCAGCGGAACATGGGATGGAAAGTGGGAGCCCAAGCGGTCCTTTCTGCATGAACAATGAATCCATTTGAAGACCACTTAAGGAAGCCCTTCTCAAACTGCATAGAATCTAGTGAAACCTTTACTTACTAGCCCATGTAGAGGTGTGGACAACTTCTAACCCTGCCCCAAACTCCTAGAGAAATAGAGCTTCCTGCAGGGGCCCCAACCCACACCCCCCCCCGACTAAAAGGACTAAGGTCAGACCTGTGCAGCCCACCCAGTGCCCACCGGCCCTCCCCTCTCAGGCTGCACTGCAGGGGCTCTGCCCAAGCAGGGCTCAGCCCCGGCTCCACCTGCTGCACGTAGGGGCGAGGGGTGCAGCCCCATCCAAGGGTACAGGCAGGGATCTGGCTCTCCTGGTGTGACCTGTGCTGCCCGCCCCACACAGATGTTTCCTGCTGATGCCTGCACATTTCTGCTTTAACGCACTGCCTTCATGGCACTGAGCACAAGCTGAGAATTATGCCGACACAGCCCGTGTATCTCACTGTGTTGCAATTTATTCTCTCAGCAAATTTCCAGCTAAGGCCTCCAGAGCCACTGAGACTGAGCTAGATTCAGTTCTCCAAGGACCTGGGCTGCCCGGAACCCAGGGGTGCGGCAGGAAAAGCGGCTGGGAGTGACGCATCGAGGGCCCAGGGGAGTCATCTGCTAGCAAGTGGTCTGACCGCAGTCATTCAGATGTGAAATTGCCTTTTCACTGAAATATTCCTGGGCCTGTTCAGGAAGCCAAAGGGCTGTGGCTGGCTCTCCTTAGACGCTCTTTCTTCAGCCCTGTCCCCACACAGGTGGGAAGCTACAGGTCCCACGCTGGTTTTATTCTGCTCTGGGTATGGCAGGAGGTGAGAGTGTGATGGCCACAGGCCCGAAGGAGGGCACTGCCATGGTGGAGGTGAGCAGGGGGTGCCCATAGAGGCAGGTAGGGGCACTCTGCAGGCTTGTTCTCCTGAGTCTGACCCCAAGGGTCCCCGGCAGCTTCCGGATGAGGCCCACCTTCCTTGGGCTTCCCCAGATTAGCTCCAAACACACACCTGTCACCATCAGCTCTGCCTGGTTCATTGGTGGAGCTCCAGTCAGCTGGTCTTCCTGCACCTTCGGCCTTGATCAAAACCCCCAGAGGTGTCGCGTCTGCCCAAGCCTGCCAGGGGCTCCACATCCCACCCACCTGAAGGCTGAGGTCTCTCTGGAGCTGCACACCCCTCCAGTCCCAGCCCCAGCCCCTAGAGGTGAGGCTCCTTGGCCAGACTGTTTCTCTGCCCCCACCCCGAATGTCTCAGTGAGACGTCCCCACACACACACACCTCCCCTGCTTTAATGGACTACACAGTTTTCTTATTTATCTGCCTCACAAATATGCACAGCACCCTAGAATGTAAGCTCCAGGGGGGGACATCAATGTTCGAATGTATTTATTATGGAAATTTTCCCCGAAAATGCAGAAGTTGAGAACAGTGTCATGAACCCCAGCACCCCCATTACCCAATTTCAGGAATTACCAGCATGTGGCTGGTCTCTTATCTCTGCCCCACTCCCTCCGTGGACTACAAAGCAAATTCCACATATCACCTAACTTTTCTGTAAATGCTGCTGGAATAAGGGCTTTCCAAGACTTTCACCACAATACCATTATCACCTAAAAATTTACTAACCTTGGAGTTGAGTAAATAGTCAATGTCCAGTACTCCTGGTCGTCTCCACCTCGAAGGGTCTGTAAACGGCAGTTTGTCAATAGGTCTCAACTATACAAACCACACTGTCTCCCTCTTTTTCTTTTTCTTGCTGACGGAGCTGGGCTGTTGGCTCTCCAGACTTTCCTGCATCTGGCTTTGGCTGGCTGCCTGACAGACCCTGGTCAGCTTTGTGTTTTGGCAAAAGAATGTCCTCTGCGGGGCTTAGGGCCTCACTGCCCTCACCCTGCCTGCTGCTGGCTCTTCCTCTAGGAAGCACCTTCTTGTCAACTGTTGGGTTACAGCTTATCCAGGAAAGGCAGGATAAAAACCTGCTTTTTGCTTTATTTGTGCATTTCTAGAACAACAAGAACAGTGAGCGTCTTCCAAAGGCAACTGGGAGCTTTTTTTTCCCTTTTTTTGTTTTTTGTTTTTTGGATATTTAAGAACTCCTGAAATGTCACTTATTTAACACGTTTCAGCCCATGTCTTCTTCCCTTGTTCTTTTTTATTCCCTGTTGCAGATTTGAAAGCGCTTTGGCCGCCACTTTCACCGGGGGGGGGGGGGGGGGGGGGGGGGCGGTGACAGGCATCATCCTCCCTCCTACTCCTTCCGCCTCCCCAGACAAAGCGAAAGAACGTCTTCCCGTCCCCTGCCACACCATGGTAGACAGGGACACACGTCCTGCAGCTTCCCCTGCTTCCTTTGTGGGAAGGCTCTAGCACTCAGAAAGAGAACTTTCCACCTCCTCTTTTAAATCCAAAACAGTCTAAGAGCTAGGCTCTATGGCGTAGCTTTCGAACATCCCCATCACTTTGGTTGGACACGATGCCCCCAGCACAGAATCCCTCCTCTGCTGCGGACTTGGGTCAGGGCCACACCCCTCCTCCTCTGTGCCGTGTTCCTGTTTTCAGTTGCGGTTCTACCTGGACTTGGGCTCGGCAAGCTTCCTCTTCCTCTTTTCCTTCCCCTTTGACATCTGCCTCTCTCTGCTTCTTCAAACAGCTTCATTGAGAGAATTCAGGCACCGTAAAATCCACTCGTCTGAAGTGTACAACTCAGTGGTCTTCAGCACGTTCACAGAGTTGTGCACCCGTCACCCCTGTCTAATTTTAGAGCATTGTCATCACACAGAAGGGAGACGCTGCACCCCCAGCGCTGCTCCCCAGCCACCCCCAGCCCCCGGCCACAGCCCTCCTGCCCTCCCCCTGCGATACCCCTTCCCGGGCCCTTCACACGGACAGAGCCCTACAGTATGTGGTTTGTGTCTGGCGTCTCCCACCGAACACACATCAGGGTTCGCCCGCGTGCTCGCGCCCATCAGCGTCTCATTTCTTTGCTGAATGATCTTCCATGGGGTTGATGGACCGTGTTTTGTTTATCCATCTGCGGACGAACATTTGGGTCGTTCCTACTTTTCAGCAATTATCAATAATGCCATATACAAGTTTTTGTGTGGACATACGTCTTCATTTCTCTCACGATTATGCCTATGACTGGGATTGCTGGGTCGTCGTGTGTAGCTCTGCATTTAATATTTCAAGGAGCTCCCAGTTTTGTACAGCGACGCAGCATCCCACAGCCCGCCAGCAGCCTGCTGCTCCCACATGTGCTCTGCCCGGCGGCCTGCCTTCTCCCAGACTAACCCCCAAGTAGGGGCCTCCCCCTCAGGGGACCCGAGCATCCCTGCTTCTCTGACTTTCTGCTGGGCTCCTCTGCCCTCTTTCTGCCCTTAGTCCTCTGGGGCCTCTGGGAGCTGTCTGCCAGTCCTGTGGCCTCCGCACAACCACAAACATATTCTTATTTCTTTATTAAAATAATTAGGCATGAATATTAAGAACATGGTTTCAGGGACACCCACGTGGCTTCGTCGGTTAATCATCCGACTCGATTTCGGCTCGAGTCATGATTTCACCGTTTGTGAATTTGAGCCCCGTGTTGGGCTCTGTGCTGACAGTGCGGAGCCTGCTTGGGATTCTCTCTCTCCCTCTTTCTCTGCCCCTCTCTCACTCGCATGCCCACACGCATGCCCTCTCCCTCTCTCTCTCTCTCTCTCTCTCTCTCTCTCTCTCTCTCTCTCTCTCTCTCCCCTCCTCTCTCTCAAAATAAATAAACTTTAAAAAAGGATCCTGCGTTTATATCAAAAGCACCACGAAGGGTCGCCTAAGCAAGCGTGAGCGAAGGTTCCTGTCATCTGTACAGACCAGCACAGGTGAGCACAGCTTCTTCCCCTCAAGCCCTGTTTGCCTGCTTCACGAGGACTGTCTCTCCACACGGCTGGGGTGTAGACACAAGGAAGAGCCCTGGATGTGGGTTATTCTTCCAGTCCGACCCGCTTACACACTCCAGCCTCCAGCCCTGCTGTTGTGAGGCATCTCCCAATCTTCCAATCTTCACTGGCTCTTTGTCATACCCGTGCCACACCTGACCACCTCCTACCCCATTTCCTCCAGAACAAAACCCAAACCTCTGTGCCAAGCCTGCTGACTAGCTGCTGCTGCTGCAGAACAAGACACATAACAATATTGACCATTTACTAGCCTCGCAGTTTCTACGGGTCAGGAATTTGGGAGCTCCAGGCTCTCGAGAGGATAGGGTCAAGCTGTGGGTCCAGGTTGCCCATTCGTCTGGAGGTTTGACCCGGGCCAGGTCTCCCCTGCTCTTCACATGGCTAGGGGCCAGGGCCGTGTGTTGGTGGGAGGCCTCAGACCCACCCAATACAAGCCTCGAACAGGCTATTTGAGCCTCCTACGACATGGCAGCTGATCCACGAGGAAGCTGCCCTTTCTCTGACCTCGTTCCAGCGGGCACAGAGCGCCACATCCCACTCCCTACTCTGGGATCACTAGGCCTAGCCCATGTCCAGGGGAAGGGAATTAGGCTCCACTTTTTGGAGGGAGTGGTGTCCATATGCAGAAACGTTCTAAAACCATCAGGCCAGGCACCCGAGGCCCTCACCACATCCCCGTTGCTTAAGGAGACTCGCAAGGAACATCTGCATGTTGGAGCTTCTAACAAATCCCACAGGTAAGAAAAGTGTTCAGTTTTGTTCAATTCCTATGAGCGCACAGAAGGCACAGCGTCACATGTCAAGGGCCAGGCTCCTGCAGACGGCAAGTGAAGAGGCAGACAGGCGCTCCGGGGCAGAGCTGATCGGTGCATACAGATGCCCCTGACAAATACCGACTGAGTGAACACCTCCTCGATAAGATGCTTACTTCCCTCCGTGTGTCCAGATCAGATTCCTGAGTAGGGAGTGTCTTGTAGCAGAGATTTCCAGGCCTGTCTTACACCCAGTCACAGTGCCAGGACTTCATCGCCAGCTTTGACCCCGGCATCACATGGGGCTTCCCTGAGAACGTACGACACAGCTCAGTGCAGGAAATACCCACATGCAGACCCTTCCTGACTCCTCTTCCCTGTTGTCTGTGGGCCAGGCTCACAGGAGGAGACCCCGTGCAGGGTGAGGCTATGAGACAACTCACCATTGCCGCTCATGGGGTAGATCTTCAAACCAGCCCCTCGACCTTGGGCATTAGGAAAAGTGGGACTGTCTTGCTGGGTGGGACCAAGTGTTGACCTCTCTGCTTACTGAGCTAATTTCTGGGCTGTGAGTCTTAAGGTTTTCTTTGTCACTGCTTCGGCATCATCCCATGACCTTCTGATGCTTTGGTACCCATCTTCCAAGTCTAAGTCATCATTCCAGAAGACCCATTCCCCACCGCACCCAGCCTGTTCCAGACGGTACCACGTGTCTGTGTGGGCCTTGACAGTGCTTTGACCATTTATCTGTATAGACATCCTCGCAGCCTGTCTTCTCTGGGCCAAGCCCTCAGTCCTGCCCAGGGTGACCACCATGAGATCTGGCACCCCAGAATTACCCCCCAGGGATGGCTGTGGTCTCCTGGAAAGAGTGCCCACTCGATGCTGCCCTTCCCGAGGCATGCCAAGTTAGGGTTTGAGGCTGGTGGAAAGGCGCCCAGGTCTCTGAGGAAGGCCAGTCGAGACCCCCACGGGGCTTGTGTAGGACACTTTAGCTTACACAGGACACGATGCCCACCCTGGAGGTTGACGGCTGAGGTTTTCAGCCAGCGTGGGAAGTCTCCGGGGTCAGCAGTCCTGCTGTGTTTGCCCTTCGTAGCCTTTTCTCAGGCTTGTCACCTTCTTTTTTCACATTTGGTCAACAATCCTCTGCCCCACCACAATTTTCTTGGTGTTTGCCCACTGGGGCTGGCTGTCAGCTGGACGAGGGCCAACAAAGCCGCCTGGCCCTGTGAAGCCACAATCGTCCAGGGGTCCCGGCTGGCCCCTGGATCACACACTCATTCTTCACCGCCTTTAATTTACTTCTGACACCAGGAGTCTGGAGTCTCTGGCCTCAGCCGCCCTGTGGGTCCAGCTCCACGGCAACCTCAAACAGGTCCCTCAAACTAATGAGGACTCTGGAGTGGCATCAGGAGGGGCTGCTGCCGTGGAGACAGCCCACGGTCACCCAGTTACCACGGCACCGGCCAGAGTCCTGGGGTCGGCCGCGGGAGGTTTGCGTCGTCTGGAAATATCCTGCTTGCTAAACTGTCTGTCTTACTGGCACAGGAGTTGTGCACCGAGCCCCTTGGCTGGCTCCGCGGGCTCTGTCCAGCCCTACCAGATGGCCCCTGAACACGATGATCCCACCACAGATCTCTGGGGAGAAGAAGGCTCAGGATAGTGTGGAAAAAGATCCTGCTGTGTCCTCTCTGGCCACGGTGACCCGCACGCCCCCCCCCCCCCCCCCGCCCTGGCTGGCTCCCAAGGATGGCACTACCCTGTGTATGCTACGGCCCTCACAGCAGCCAGGCCCCCACAAAGACACCTCCAAATGAGGAGGGAGAGTGGGAAGAAGGAAGGTGTATGGCTGCACAGGGAAGGGAGTCATGTGATGAAAGTCTGCCGCACACCAGATCTCCTCAGTTTCTTGAAGAACAGGTGTCTTCACTAAGGCCCAGAGAGGCCAGGCAACTTGTCCAAAGTTGAACAGCCTATGAATGGCAGCCCAGAGGTAAGCTAGGAACCAGCCTTTCCAATTTACCGTCCCCATGGAGAGTGTGTAAGGAGGCCAGACGCTCACCCTGAGAACACAAACCTGCCAGGTGTCCTCAATACTTACACGTGAGGGGCCTCGATTCTCTGAGACGTGCTGGGACAGGTGCCGGCAGCTTCGGGCGATGCAACCCTTACCACTGCTTCCCCCGGTCAGGGTGCCTTTTAGAATCAAAGCTGTTGCTGAGGGGAACCTGGCTGGCTCGGTTGGTCACAGCTGTTGCTGAGGGGGTATCCCGTTGAAAAATAGCGTTTGGGTGCAGAGGCTCCAGGACCCCTTTGTGGCCCATTGGAGCTGTGTCCAGCCTCTGTCCCCATTAGAACTTTGGGAGTGTATCACTGAGCAGGGGCAGAGTAGAGGAGCCTTGCCAGGGCCTTTTCACCCTTGAACTTCTAGCAAGTTCATAACACAACTAATGACCCTGCCAGCTGTCTTCACCATTGGGAAGTAGCAAATTTCCAAAGCTGAAAAGATTTTCCTCACTATCATACATGCTGTGACTTTTAATGTCACCATGCAAAAACTGAATGGGGCCTCAGGTCCAGGAGAGCCCAGCCCTGAGTGAGACTTGGACAAACTCACAGAAATAGAGACCCTTGAGTTGGCCTGAATCATTCGGGCTCCTACAAAAGACACCAGTATCCCACCTGTACTCAGCCCTCAGCTGCTCAGATGTTCAAACAGAAATTCAGCATTGAAGGGCTTGAGTGTATGGGTAGGAGGCCAGTACCCCCCACACTCACTGCTGGCCTGAAGTTCCTTAGGGAGGTAAAGGTGGTCTGAAGAAAGTTCCTGCAAGGCTTTTGGTTTGAGAGAGGGAAGCCATTGATTGAGGAGGGGACACTTCTGTTTTGCTATCTCTTCCTTCCTCTTACCCCCTCTGTGAGTCATGACACAAAAGAAATGTGAGTTTCCAGGTCAGAATTCACAATAGTGTTGGGGCACCGTGGCTCAGTCGGTTGAGCATAGGACTCTTGATTTCGGCTCAGGTAATGATCCCAGGGTCATGGGATCGAGCGCTGAGTCAAGCTCCGTGCTGAGCCTAGAGCCTGCTTAAGATTCTCTCTCTCTCTCCTCCTGCCCCTCTCCCCCGTTCACTTTCTCTCTCACACATACACAAATAAAATAAACATTTTTTTAATTTAAGAAAAAAAAAGAAGAGGGGTGCCTGGGTGGCTCAGTCGGTTAAGCGGCCGACTTCGGCTCAGGTCATGATCTCGCCGTCCGTGAGTTCGAGCCCCGCGTCAGGCTCTGTGCTGACAGCTCAGAGCCCGGAGCCTGTTTCAGATTCTGTGTCTCCCTCTCTCCGACCCTCCCCTGTTCATGCTCTGTCTCTCCCTGTCTCAAAACTAAATAAAACATTAAAAAAAAATTAAAAAAAAAAAAAAAAGAATTCACAATAGGGTCATGTGTCACCTTTAAAGCCATTTTGCAGAGTCCTGCTGAAGCCCGCCCTTGGGCTGGTGTGCACGTTTCTGAAGCAACACAAGGCTGAGTGCTCAGCCTTCAAGACGGAACCACCGGCTGTTGGTAGCCTTCCAGCTGTTGCTCATGCTCGTCACTCGACACTGCAACCCCAGGGTACTGAGCGTCCCAACACTCACCACCTCCCCCTTTCCAAGTTGAAGGGACTCTCCCCTGCATGGTGGGTCATGGAGAGCCCTGGGTCCTCATGGGCAACATCTGTAGAGGAGGAGGAGAAAACGTCTCATGTGCTTGCTGAGCAGTGGGACCCTCAGTTCCGCGACTGCCTGGAGAGAGGGGCATTCCTTACCAGTACTGTTTGGAGTTTCGGGACCACTGTCTTGTGAGTAACACAGTTGCTTATAATTAAGTGGCTGTTAAATGTCTAAAAAGCAGTCTGCCAGGTGTTGAAATCCAGCTTAGCCCTAAGTGTCTAACCTCCAGTTTAGCCAAGACCTGTGTGCTTAACCTGTTTAGACTCAAACCAGCCGGCCTCAGGGAAATGTCACAATGGTTTGGTGACTGACCTGTTTCCAGTTTGGCTGCCTCTTTCAGAGGTGAAACCCCACTCACACAAAGGCTGTGAAATCCAAAGGAGAAGAGGGAGCTAGAGAGATATTTGGCTCTCCAGGTGGAGTATTTTTGCCCTGGGGGAAAGGTACTGGGACTCCCAGACTCTTCTAAAACTCTACAGAAGGCTCCGTGCTAACAGGCATTGAAATATCATCCTGCGCTTATCAACAGGGGCGCAAGTCCTTGTCACATCGAAGCCAGTTGCGAGACAGCGAAATGTTTTTTGCTATTCTTTGAATTTTCGAGCTCAGATCAAAAGCCCTGATTCCTTCTGGGTGCCTAGCCTGCAACAGAACAGGTGGCCATCAGGCAAATGGGGCTGCTGGGACTGACTTTGTGACTCAAACCACCAGAGCTCCCAAAGGTCGGGGCCATCCCCTAAAAGGTAAACCGAGCCCCTCACATGACCTCCTGAAGGAGAACTATTGCCTCTGGGATGTGGGGCAGTGGGAGCTGTCAGGCCCTGAGCTGTCCCCTGGAGTCTGGAAGTGACTCAGGCCCACCCCCAGCTCTGACCCATATGGTCCCCTCCCCTTAGCAAGCCTGACTACATTCCTATCTCTTCCAAAGACCTTGGCTGCAGACCTTGACCACTTGGCCCTCCCGTGACCCCCCACCCCACCCTTCAGGGGTGTGATTACACCCCATCAGGGGACATCTGGATGGTTGTTCGAGTCAGAGCACTGTTAGTTCTGCCCGTGCGTGCGTCTCACAGGTCAGCTCCAGGCGCCAGACGGGGCACCTGCAAGGGTGCGTGCTCCATCGTGAGTGCAAATGAATGGACGTGACTTTGCAACTCAAATATAGCTGTTTATGAAAACAACATAGCATAACTTTTAAAAATGAAATAGTCATCTTAAACCTAGGAAATATTGCAAGGTGACAGCTAATTATATAGCTCCTTTCTCACTGTCTCCGATCCTCCTCCCCTCCTGGCCCCACCTCTTGGGAGGGCCAATGCCAGAGGGGAAGGGGAGTATTCCAGTGTCACACTGTAAGCCTGTGGTTCTCTCTAGGGTCCGGTAAACAAAGGGAGGTGTGCAGCCCTCGGGGGCTTTGATGCTCTGGCCTCAGGGAACTCTGCAAACAGCTTTTCTTTTTAACTGAGGTAAAATCTACATCTAAAATAAACTGTTTTAAGCATTTTGAAGTGTATAATTCAGGGGCGCCTGGGTGGCTCAGTGGGGTAAGCGTCCGACTCTTGGTTTCCACTCAGGTCATAATCTCATGGTTTGTGAGATCGAGACCGTTGTCGGACTCTCTGCACTGGCAGTGCAGAGCCTGCCTGGGATTCTGTCTCTCTCTCTGTCTCTTTCGTCCCCTCCCCGTCCATGCTCGCACTCTCTCAAATTAAAGAAGTAAAAATAAAAAAATAAAGTGTATAATTCAGTGACATTTGGTGCGTTCACGATGTTGTGCAGTCATCGCCTCTTTCTAGTTCCAAACATTGTGATCACATAAAAGAAAACCTGTGCCCATCAGCACTCATTCCCCAGCCCCAGGCAGCCACCAGTCTGCTTCCATCTCTTCTTTCCCTACTCTGGACCCTTCATATTAATGGGATCACATGACGCGTGGCCTTTTGTGTCTAGCCCTTTTCACTTACAGCACATTTCCAGGGTTCACCATGCTATGACGCCTACCAGTGAGCCACCCCTCTTAGGGCCAAGCAATGCTCCGTTGTATGTCAGTCCCACGTTTTGTTCCTGGGAGCAGCTGCTTTCACCCTCAGAGAGGGACGTGGCCCACCTGCTCGGCTCTGCCTTAGCACCTGGCCCCATGGACCAGTGGACTGTCCCAGGTGGGGAGAAGGGTCTGTGGGAGCAGGAGCAGTGAGGGAGGGTCTGACCATGAGCGTCTGGGCGTTGGACCTTCATTATTTTCCTGTAATCCATCTGGAGAGAGGACTGCTGGTGTCTGGATCCCACGATGATGTTACAGAGACAGCCAGCTCTCAGTAGCAGAATAAACTAGAATCTGTCCTCACTAGGTTGTGCCCTTGCCCTGCCGATGAATCAAAGACAAAAACTGTACATTTAATTTGTCTGTGTGGGGAAAACATCGAGTAAAATATTCCTAAAGTAAGAGCACAAACACTAACACCTTGAGGAGAAAACAACTTTGGAGGCTCTTCTAGACCACTGGTTTCCAAGCGTGACTCACGTGATACGTGTGCGTCTTGGGTTCTCCTTGGCAGCCAGGGCGAAGGGCCAGAGAAGGCGTTTCCTCCCCAAGAGTGTGAGCAGACACTGGGGTCACACACCCTTCCTGGCCACTCACCCAAGAGCCTCATGCAGGGACCACGTGCCTCGGGCTCTGGAGCCCTCACCTCCTCCCCGAAAACCCTGCCACACTCCTGGGTCTCAGAGAGCGGGCCTAGACCAGCTCCTTCTCCAGGAGAACCAACCACCGTCCGTTCCAACCCCCACCAGCCTCTTCCTCTGCAATAACCTCAGACACCCTGCAGGCAGCCTTCGCGGGGGACACGCTGCCCACGGGTGGGGGGCTGCATTTGATGTTGCCCTGAGCTGCATGAATAGCTTTTTATGGTCCCCCCACGCTGGACTCAGCCAGAATGTCAAATGGTAATTAGCAGCAGACCCAGCTCTGTCCCTAGTGATATTATCATCAGGCTTCTTGGGTTTCAAAGTGAGCAGCCGACATGAAACGGCAGCAGATTGGCCTCCATGATGGGCCTGGTGGGGTTTGAACAGTCTGGGGCCCAGGTTGCCCAGAGCTGGGGACGCCAGGAGGGAAGAGGAAGGCCCTTGTGTGGGGCAGGCAAAGCTGAAGGGGCACCACAGGGCTCTTGGGGTCTGGAAGTGGCCAGTGTGATGCCCATGGGCCCTCAGCCTGGTTATGATGCCAGCTGTCACCTGCTTTCCATGGCCTGTCACACAGCACCCCCAACCACAGCCCTTCATCCTCCCAGGCTGGCCAGAAGGGAGGGACTCTGCATGTGTTCCTCTGGTTCTAGCTTCCTTGTTATTACAGTAGAAGTATTGGGGGCACAGGCTGGTGTCCCCTCTCAGGCAGAGGCCATGCTCATAAAGTTGAAGAGGCTTTGGCAGAAGAGAGGCCCGGGCCACACTCCAGTGAGTGTGTGGTGAGGGCAGATGTGACCCAAAACCCCATGCTCTCACCCTCCCTCTCTAGACTCTTCCTGTAGACCAGGAAAAGGTTTTGCATCTCAGATGTATTGCTACAAGTCGTGACCCCTCAGGGATCCAGAGCACTAGGCCCCACTGGCCCCCCCATCCATGGAAACCAGCAGGATGGGGCCCGGAGGGGGCCGCGTCCTGCCTCCTCAGGCACCAAGGGCTGACACTCTGGGGTTCGTGAGAAGAAAGGGATGAGAAGAGCAAGACATTCACGGTGGTGTTATTCATAATTCAAGGAAAGGAGGAGGTTTAAACCCTAAATCCCTTGATTGTATCCACAAAATAAAATTCTATGGTCATGAAAATATGTTTGCAAGACGTTAAGTTTTAAAAATCAACCCAGAAAACAGATATATACTGTGACCCTAACTTTGAAAAGCCTGAAAATGTATCTGTATGTGTATACAAGTAGACAAAATTATCTACACCAAAAGATTAAAATAGATCATCCCTGGGTCACGAACAATGGGTACTTTGATAAGTAGGGGAACAATAGTCATTTTGTGATTTTAAAAACCAGGCTTCTCAACTCAAAAGTGGCTTAGGGAGGGGTCCCACACCCTCTGACCCAGGACAGGCCAAGCCACACCTCCCAGAGACTCACAGGTCAGGTTCCAGCATCTCACAGGAGGTTCATCGTGGGAGTGGGGAGAGGAGCCCTCAGAGGGGCCACACAGGCTCCTCCAGGGCACCCGCTGCTCCGGCAGCTCTCAGGGCCAGGTCTGGACTCCCCGGCTCCCCATCCCCACTCTTGCAGGACACCAGCCCAGGGGCAGACCCCATGGCTTCTCCCCAGGGCGCTTGCTTGTCCTATCCAGCTTTGAAGCACATCTTGTTCTGTTGGGTCAGCTTTTGGGAACTCTTGCTAATGCCTGGCTACCTCTACTCCAACGTTCTGCGGGCCACGCTTCCATCAGTTACAGGAAAAAAAGGGAAATTAATCCCCCTTGAGAACTCACTGCCCCAAGTGTGCAGACCCAGAGAAACAAAAATGGTGTGCATGTGGTCAAACCACGCACAGGGGCCAGAGGCCCTGGGCCCCGGCTACGGCTCTAGAAAACAAGGGAAGCCTTGGCCTTGACCGACCCAGCAAGAGGCCCCTCCTTCCAAGAGTCCCGGCTCGGCCATGGAGCCCTTGCCATCTCTCGCCTGCTCTCAGCCAGTAGAGGAACCATTGGGGGAAGAGGGCAAACCCCAGCGCCCCTCTGTGTCAGGCGGGCTGTGGCCCAGGGCACAAGTGCACAGGGGTGACATGTGCCACCCAGGAGGGTGCTCTCCAGCCGCAGCACCTGGGCTGACAGTGTCAATTTGCTTGCTCACTTGTTGCTGGAGAAAAGACGCCCGGACTCAGGATGGCGCGGCTGGAGGGATGTGGACCCCCAACGGTGAAAGCTTGAGGACCTTGCACACGGCTAGCTCTCCCAAATCCCGAGTCTGTAGAATTCAACAGGAAAATGAGAACATTTGGAAGAGTAAATGCAAGAGATGATGGATCTCTGCATGGAGAGAATGGAAGAGAACATTTGGAAGGTTTTGTTTTGAACAAAACCTTGTTCACAGCAACATTATTCACGACGTGGAAGCAGCCTGAGTGTCCAACGAGGTCTGGATGGATGAACAAAATGTGGAACATAATTCAGTGGAGTATGACTCAGCCATATACAGGGGTAAGTTCTGACACACTGCAATGTGGATTGAGGACCAAAGGGACACACCC
This sequence comes from Panthera leo, assembly GCF_018350215.1. Classification (NCBI taxonomy): domain Eukaryota; kingdom Metazoa; phylum Chordata; class Mammalia; order Carnivora; family Felidae; genus Panthera; species Panthera leo. Next base: position 61,260,017 of record NC_056692.1, on the reverse strand, counting down.
TGCATGATTACGCTCATGGGGGGCCCCTGGAGGAGTCATACCCGAAGCGACAGAAAGTGGGGGGGGGGGGGGGCAGGGCAGGGGGAGGGGGGAGCTGGGGTTTAGCGGGGACAGCGTCCACTTTCCGAGACACAGTCTGGAGACGGACGGCGGTGGAGGCTGCACACAAGAACGCGCGTGTGCTCCGTGCCCGCGAACTGTGGCTTCAAGTGGTTAGGACGGAAAATTTTATGTTGTGTGTATTTTACCACATAAAAACTGTAAACTATACATGTGCCCCCAACTATATGAGTGTGTGCACAAACATACACAAACTCGTGGCTCAAGCAGTTCTGAAAGACGTGCACCCGGAGGTTAGCGTCATCGGCTCTGGGTGCTGAGATAATGCTACTCCCCCTGCTTTGCTGTGACTTCCAAGTTCTCTAAAAGGGGCGGGCAGCGCTTTGACAATGGAACAGAAGTTATAAAATGCACATCTCTCCCCAACTGGGCGTGCCTCGCTGCCCTTTCTGCCTGTTCCACACAATGGGGTCATTCAGCCGCTCTGCCCGCGGCCCGCACACACTCCGCAGTGCCCTGGGTCCCTCTGCCATAAATCAGCCTGGGGTTGAGCACCACCCCGGCCACTGCCTCCTTCCTCCTACCCCTTGGGGCTGCAGCAGGCCTATGTCGTGCCCACCCAGCCCCGGAGGACAGTGACCAAGGCAGTCCTGGGGACCAGCCTGCATGTTTCATCTCCTGAAGGGACAGCTGTGGCCCTTTGCTGTCGCCTCGGCTCTCGGTAAGGCAAACAGAATCAGTGGCATTCACTGGGTTTATTACGCATATTCCCCAAATGCACAATTATCTTTCTACAAGGCACATTCTTGGTGTCTTGCCATGCCTTCGTGCCAGAACCCCAGACCGTCCTCCTGCATTCCTGGACCGTGACACCACCACACCGCAGCCTGCTGCACTTGGCCACATGTGCTCGGAGCCGCTCACCGTGCCCAGCCAGGCTTGGGGAAGGATGTACACACAGGCAGGGACAGAAGCCACAAGGGCAAGGGGCTGCCTGGTGCACCGCTGGTTGGAGACTCCAGAGCCCAGCCTTGGCCCTTCCCGCCTGTGGCAGAACCGGGCCCTGTGGTGGCCATGGTCCCAAGGGCCCTGGGGTGATCACCCTGCTTCCTGTTCTGTAGAAGAGAGGCCCCACTGGGCCTGGGGTCTGAGGGCAGCCAGCAGGACTGGGGAAGGCCCCTCCTCCTGGCTCTGAGCTCCATTGCAAGGGGCCATCCAGGGGCTCTGTGCATGAAGCCAGAAGGGTAAAAATGCACCCCCCTTTGGTCTGTCATAGCCAATTGATCAGGGACTCTGAGCCAGAGGCTGTTGGACCAGCTGTGTGGCCTTGGGCTGGCAGCACACCCCTCTATAGGTGGCTTCTTCCTTCAATAAACGAAGGTGACAGTGGCACATGTCTCCTTGGGTGCTTGTGCTGCAAACAGAATGAGGGTCCCTGGTGTGTGCCCAGCAAGACACCCTTGGCACAAATGAAGTTCAGGCAATTGTGGGGTCTGGTCTGTCACGCTGGAGGAGAAGAGGGCTGCCCCCCTCAACCATGACCCTCACAGCCCTCTGTCGCCACTGCTCCAGGAGCAAGCAACCCCCCCCCCCCCCCGCCCGCCACACACACACACACACACACACCTCCGGTGCTGGCCTTGTCCTCCTTCCAAACCACTAGCTCTGTCGCAAAATTCCCTGTTCAGAGCTTACCTAGGAAGCACTTTAACATTGGGTTTATCTCAGAGGACGAGGCTTCTGACTTTCCAACTTTTCTCTCACAGCATGTTTTCATGTGTGTTTGAGATTTTAAAAGTGCTATTTAAAAACTCCCAGCAACTCCCTATCCCTCTCGTCTGCACTGCTCAGCCTGGCCTGACGCTGCCCCCGACACTCGGGCCGTGCCCCACCTCTGCTCCAGCTGCCCACCATCCCACCTTCCATCTGGGGCCTCTCCCCGCACAGCTGAGCCCCCCTGGAGCATTCCTCACTCTCTGCCGGGGTCCCTGGAGGGGCCACAGGTGACAGCAAAGGAGGAAAACTGGGCCTGGGGGAGAACTTTTGTCCCACATTCTCCAGGCCTCCCCTCCCTCCTGATCTGCACATCCTTTAGGATCCCTCATCGGGCTCTGCCCCCAGGGGGAGCCCCTAGGAAAAGCCCCAGGAGGAGCTCCCGAGAGCAGAGTGTGAGATGGCAGAGGAGACCAGAAGCAGCAAGCATTCGAGGAGGGGGAAGTGGCCACACAGCCCCCTTTGGGCTTTCTGTAAGACTCGGCCTTCATTGGTTTCCATTGAGGCCAAGGTTCCTGTGGCTGTGGGGCCCCCTCTCCCTGGGCCAGTGGTCACTCATGCTTCGTCCCTGTCCAGTTTGCCGGGTTCTCCCACAGTCCATGTCTTATGCCTGGACCCAAGGTGCCGTGTGCTGACCTCAGGCATCACTGCTCAGATGAGAGAGAAGGAGGCTGTGCCTCCCTGCTGAGCAGCATCTGGGCATCTGGGGGTCATCCTGTGTCCCGTGCCCCACACATCTGGGGTCATATCCTTTCCTGTGCCCCCACACACGTCTGGGGGTCGTCTCAGCTCCTGTGCCCCCCATGCACCTAGGGTTCATCCCATCTCCCGTGCCCCCACACACCTGGACCTTCGAGTCTGCCCCACCTGGACCAGTCCACAGCCCCTACAATCTGCAACCAGCACACACGGATACCCCTCCAGAGGTGGGGGCAGTTGCCAGTGTCCAGCCGCCAAGAAAAACAAGACAACAGAGTTCACCTCCCCAGCTGCCCCAGCCTCCCCCAAAGGGCCAAGCACACGTAAGACAGGAAGCAATGCACCTGCTAGCTGGACCTGTTCACCCACATCTCACAGGACGCCACCTCATGAGGAAACACCAGCCAAACCCTTGATTTCAAATGGGTGGAGTCAGAAACGCCTCTCTTGGGAGCTGGGGCCCCGGCAAAGTGCTTCCACCTGGGGACTGAGGGGGGGCCAGCCAAGGGCCCCCCCAACTCGTCCTCCAGCCCTTGGCTCAGGAGTGGTCCCAACTCTCCCCACATGGTGCAGGGTTTTGTAAGCTCATACCCCGAAGATGCTACTGGCTCACACATGTGCAGTCAGCCTGTGTCCCGCCTTTTTTCCCTCCTCCACGTCAAATGCTAATATAGGTGGGTGTTTGGTAGTGAGAGCTAGGCAGGACAGCTGTCCCCCTCCCGCACACCTGGTGAGGTAGGGGTCAGAGGTCACATGGTTTTCATTAAGGATGGTTCCTTCATGTGGCCACAGAGGGGTCCACTGCCCTGAGGACGGATGGAGGGAACTCATGGACCTTTCCCTGTTCTCTTTTGCAAAGGCTGCCCTTCCCCTTCCCGGTGCCTCAGGACAGCAGAGTCTTGAAGGGAAGCTGCTGGAGAGTAGGACCAGTCCCGAGCCGGAGAGGCGAGCCCCAGACCTCCAAAAACCAGCCCTCCTGGGAGAGCCAGGCGGTGAACAGAAGCAACTGCCTGGGACCCAAGTGCCCACTGCTGATCTCAGCTCCCACCCACAGAAAGTGGGGAGACTGAGACACAGACAGGCGGGGCTTCCCAGGCCACACACAATACCAAAGGCAGAGCCTACCCTCCCCAGGTACCAGCCTCGCTCAGGTGTGGGCACAGCTTGGCTGTACTTAGGGTCCTTCAGGAGAGGAGCCCCTGGAAGGACACAGTCCAGAGGAGGCTACCCCACTGGAGGCAGCTGATCTGGGGATTTCCTCCCTCCACTGCCTGAGGGAGGACCAGCCACAGTTGGCCCCAGCAGGACTGTGGAGCCTTGAATCTGGCTCCTGACTTGGCGTCTGTGTATGGTTGACGAGCCCACAAGAGATCCCCGGATAGGGTGCAGGTACAGCACGTGTCTGCACTCCCCCACAGCTGGGTGCTGCCTACCTGGACGTGACCACATTGGAAAGAGGACCACACAGCTCTCAGGGTGAGACTGTTCATCACCACCCCAGGGAGCCACAGGTGTAGGACTTCACAGGACCTCCACCAGCCCACATACTCCCCTAGAGGGCCTCCGGGGCTCCCTGGTGCTCGAGTGGCACATAGGTGACAGAAGGCCAGAGACACACCCCACTCTCCCACAGCCAGTGCCAGGGCCTGCCCCCGCCCCCAGCAAGGATTGTCCTTTTGTGTCGCTACCCTGGTCCACACAACCTTGCAGCATCACAGGAAAGGCCACATCACACAGTGGTCCTATCAGGCCACCTGCTCTGGGGCCATGCCAGGTGCAGTCATTTAGCCTGGAAGTCCCCTTCTCTCACCCTGGCTGCTCTGGCTGCTCTGGCTGGGTGAACACCCACCGCTGGAGCCCCTCGAGCTGGCCGGGCTGATCGCTGATCACATGGGATCACATGGGAACCTTAGCGGAAACCCAGCAGAAAATACTTCTCCCAAGATGTCACCAGCTGAGGAGACATGTGGACGCAGTGTTGTAGCAGAAAAATGGCAACCCCATCGAAAAGCAGATGCGGGGGTTTTTCCTCATGGTAGTTTTTTATTTGTAGGGCAGGCCCTGGGCAGGAGGGAAGGACACCCACCCCACACCTCTCCGCTCCCCACATGGGTTTGTTCTCCAACCCTCTGTTATCCACACAAAGGCGCAAGTGCCTAATGAAAGTGGAAACCACAGGTGGTTCTTAGGGCCTCCCTGGGTTCGAGGCCAACCCAGGGAACCCTGAGGAAGACACTGCAGGCAAGACTGGTCAGCAGGCTCCTCCGGGCGCTGTCCTGCGGCTAGTATGGCTTCATCCACCCCTCACCTTTGCTGGCATGAACTAGTCCATCCTAACTGGAGTGTGGCAGAAACACCAGGGCCCGGACCACCCTGCCCCCGCGGCTGCACCACCACAGCCCTGCTCCTTTGCCCTCGGCCTTCACGTGATCACACTGCCAGGCACTGGAGGGATATGGGCACACAGAACCTGTAGGGCAACCAGCCAAGGAGGCAGAGGGAAGAGGGAAGCAGGCCCCCAAGGGAGGGCTGTGGGGTCCCAGGACTTAGCATGGTGTGACCCCAGCCGGCCTCATCTCCTTCCAGCTGTGCCCTCGTCTGGAGCTCCTGAGCCTAGATCAAGCCACAGAGAGGGTTTTTGTCAGGTGGGTTCACCTCTGACAGGTACCACAAGAGGGCAGGCCTCAAGGGCCCCCACTGGAGACCCCTCCAAGGTGTGGGCTCAGGCCAGCAATCCCAGACTCCCAGCCCAGCAGCAAGCCAAAGGAGCAGGACTGAGGTCCAGACAAGACCCACAGAGAGCTGGAGAAGCCACGTGTCCTGTTCAAGGCAGTGCGGCAGCTGGCACCAGGGCCACTTGCCAGCTACCATTCACCCCACAGGGTCAGAACGACGGCTGCCTCTGAAACACCAGCCCCTGCAGAAGTCAGGAGGTAGGAGGAGAATGGCCAGGGATCAGGGGGAGCAGAAGCAGACTGGGCTTCCGCTAGGTAGCAGTCAGGCAGAGTGGGCACTGAGAAGGCAGTCTGGCAAGTGTGGGGTCCCTGCTGCTCAGCCCCTGCAGGTGTTCACAGGTGGCTGTGCCCATGTGGCCTCTGGAAGCTAGGTTGTGGTCAGGACAGAGGGTGCCTGGACCGTTTCCTTCCACCTGTGTCTGAGTTCCTGCCGTTGACGGAGATGATGCTGTTGGACATGGGTAGGAAGGGGCCGCCTGCCAGGTCCTGTCTGAACACTCTCTCCTACTTCATGAGCCTCTTCTCATGGGCTTCTGCAAGCCCCCCCAGCCACCTTGGACCCCGGCCACTGTCACGGTGACTGGCTGGGGTTGCAGGACCAGAGGAGCCACACAGCCTGTGGCTGGGCACTCTGACTTGTGGCCAGGTACTGGGTCTCTTGACTATTTTACACTGTCCGTATTTTATTTCCCTCTGTTTTCAATAGAACTTCTTTCTGGACATTTTAGTCCACTCAGCAATGCTGAAAAGAGAACGCAAGAGGCCTTTGCTCTTTCTGGGCTAGAACCGGGAGGAGGGCCTCATGCTCCGTGCCAGGGTGGGGTGGGGCTTGGGGGCCGCAGGGACCCTCCTCTCCCACCCCCGGGTCCTTGGCACACAGGAGCACAAAGGACTCCGGCCGGGGGGGGGGGGGGGGGGGGGGGGGGGGGGGGGGGGAGACAGGGGAGTTGGCTGGGAGCCTGGAGGCCCCTGTGCGTTCGTTCGCATACACACAGACGCACAGACGCACAGACGCACAGGCTCCTTGATGCCCGCCGCCTTTCTGGCACAGAGGTCCTATTTCTCTGCTGTGCCCTCCCTCCCCCTCACACACAGCCCTCGAGGGGTTTTGGGTTTTGTTTTTTTAGCATTTTTTCTTGTTGCCCCTGATCGAATTGATGACTAGGAAGTATGTGGCTTGGTAAGCAAAATGCTTCTGAAGACAGAATTCCAAAGCCCCCGGCAGCCGTGACCTCACCACACGGATATGCACCAAACCACGGCTGTTTTTATAAATTGCCACCCGCCCGGGGGCAGCGCACAATGGCCAGTGTTGACACTGGATTCCGCACGTTCTCAACGGCCCCCACCCCCACGTGGCTCCTGCACGAGGTGCTGCGTTCCCTGAACAGTCTGGTTTCCACCCTTTGAAGCCTGGTCGCAGCCCTTGTGTTGTCACATGTCATCCCCACCCCCAGACCTGACCTCCTCCCTCCCTCCTGGGCCCATGGGTAGACCCTCACCTGTGACTGAGTGTTGCACCCCAGGGCAGGTGCCTGGGGCTCAGGGGGTTCTTCCATGAGGAATAGGACCGGAGCTTCTACTGTGCCCCAGGCCCTGCACACCGCACTGGGAACAGAGGCCCCTGCCCAACTCCCAGGACTCAAGGCCCCCATATCCCACGTCTAGGGTTGTCCTGGTGGGAAGGTACCTGGGAGAGGAGAGACAGGGAGGGGGTGTGGCGCCAGGGCTTTGGCCGCTGTCCCTCCCCTGGGAGGGCTCTCTGGGACCCTTTGGACCTGCTGCCCTTGGCCTCTGCTCAAGGCTGACCCCACAGGCACACACAGAGCGACAGCCCCACCTGTGCCTTCCCCATTCATTTGTCTTCACGGCACGTCACCACCTGCCTTCTGGAAGGGAGTCTGCAAGCTGGCAGGGCCTCTGGGGTGCCACACACAGTAGGGCCACACCCAGCATTCACTGAAGGGATGTCAGTTCACAACTCTGGGGTCTCAAAGCTCCCCTGGGGCCTCCCCAGTTGTGACCACACAAAGCAGCTGGAGAAGGGGCAGTGTGACAGATCTCACTGATTAACGCGGTTCCCTGTCACATGATCCCTAGAACCAGTGCTTACGCAGATAGCTGCCCCAAATTTTACCCTGGCAGCCCAGCCGTACCAGTTCCCACCACACAGGCCTGGACTGAACAGTTTAATCAATTAGTGAGACAGACGCCTCATGTCAGCTGCAGCCCTGGTGAAGGGATCCCAGCCCCCACCCGTGGGACACACTGGCCTTCTCCCTGGGTCCCTGGCTTCCCCAAGAGGGTGCAGCCCCGGGAGCGGGTCTGGGAACCTGGCCCTCAGCCCCAGCTGGACGCTCAGTCATGTGGTGCCAGGCCCTCCCTGCAGCCGGCTTTCCTTCCAGAACCCAAGTGGTAGAGCCAGGAGGGGCCAACAGACTTATGCAACCAACTCTACTTGTGGACAAGGACAGTGGATGTGACCCGACAGGAGTGAGGTCACAGGGACCCTGATCCAGGGAGCCCAGATTCCCTCCCCACCAGCTTCCTCAGCCTTGCACGCACCCACACACCCACAGATGTACATACATACTCCACACATCAATTTCTGCCTGGGGCGGGGGGGCAGTGTCCATTCTCAAAGCTTTGACACAGGGAAGCCCATCCTGCAGAGACTCAGGTCTGGAGCCTCCCCCTACTGTGTCCAGGTGGAGGTCAGGGTCAGGGTCAATATGAGTGCATGTGCATGTGTTCAAGCATGTGTGTGTATGTGTGTGCACGTGCGCAAGCACATGTGCATGAGTGAGAGTGCATGCAAGCATGTGTGTGAGCATGTGTGTGCAAGCACATGTACATAGGCATGAGAGTGTGTGTGCAATCATATTTACTCGTGTGCATGTGTGAGAACATTGTGAGAGTGTGCATGTGAGGACGTGTGAGCATGAGTGTGCAAGCACATGTACACGTGATACCGTGTGTATGAGCATATTTATGTGTGTGCATGTGTGAGAGCATGTGAGGGTGTTCATGAGAGCACTGTGCAAGCATGTGTGTCCAAGCACATGTACACCTGAGAGCATGTGAGCATATTTACGTGTGTGCATGTGTGAGTGTGCATGTGAGTACATGTGCAAGAATGTGTGTGCAAGCACATGTACATAGACATGAAAGCGTGTGTACAAGCATATTTACCCATGTGTATGTGTGAGTGTGCATGTGAGCACGTATGCAGGCGTGTGTGCAAGCACATGTACACATGAGACCGTTGTGTGAGCATATTTATGTGTGTGCATGTGTGTGAGAGCACGTGTGTGCATGTGACCATGTGTTCATATGTCTCTGTGTTCCACTGTCTCTGCCTCCATTTCCACCCCTCCCCGGTGTCTAAGGTGTGAGTGACCTACTCCCTCTCTGCCACCGCCTTACCAGAGGCTTTAGGCACAACCACACCAGCTGCGTGTGTCCTGACAATTCCCAGCCTGCCTGGAAATAAAGACCCTTCCTCGCAGCATGAGGACACCAGAAAGTTGCTCAATATCGACAGCCAAGAGGCTGTATGTTTCAAAGCCTGGCTTTGGTGAGTGGGAAAGGCCAGCAGGAAATAAGGCAAATCTGGCCTGATATCCTCTGACTTTCTTTCTAAAAAAGGGCAGAGCTGCAGGTCACTGGCTTCAGACACTGACCCCGGTGGTAATCTGGTGTATCTTCTCTTCTTGGTGCCATATATTCTGGGATGAAAACCTGCCAAGGGGGCCCAGGCAGCGTGCTCACACTGTGAGCCTTGTGTCCCCTGGTCCAGTGGGCAGACCCATGCCACACCACAGCCCCCAGCCCCCAGGCCCAAGGGTATGTGAAGGACAGGGCTCAGAAGGCCACTGAACAGGGCAGGCAGGCCAGTAGAAGGCCCAGGAGCTCAGGCACTCACATGTGTGAGCCGTAGACCACACTCTCCAGCATGCGCCCATCTTCATACGTAGCCCTTTATCCATGAAGGGTTGTCTGCTCAGGCGGATGGTGGCCCCAACTGGGGGTCCAGGAAATCAAGACCGTGGCACTGACATGTCTACCTTGTCCTCAAAACCACTGAGGGCCACGGAGGCCAGGGGTGCAGGGAGCCCTCAGCCTGCCTGGGCACTGGGGGCAGACCACAGTGGCGCTCTTGTCCAACCTCCTGGGTCCTGAGCAACAGAAGGGGCAGGGAAAGGACCCTCCTCCCCTTCCCTGATGAGGCAGTGGGTATGAGGGCAGAGGGGCTACCGGGGAGTTGGGAGGTCTGTCCTGGAAAAGTCTCAATCAGCACTTGATGCACTTTGGGGAGGGGGTCGTCTTAGAAGGTTAAGAAATGCTCTCCAGCCACTCAGGCAGGACGAAGTTTGGGGAAAGTCCTGGGCAGGGCTCCCCACCAGCCCTCCCGATTAGGGTTCTCCATGACCCTGAGCCCCAGTGTCCCGTCTCACTGTGGTAGAGAGCACCTCAGCGGCAAAGCCAGACGGGACCGCAGCAGGCACCACCTTTTGTTGAGTCGGTCCCTCATGGGCCAGCAAGGACCCAGGGAACCCAGGCCTGGCTCCGCACAGCTGCTTTGGCGAGGCCTCTTCCCTGGGCACCTTCTGACATGTCTGTGTCAGGCGTGACCATGAGCAGAGCCCTGGCAGTCTGGGCGTGGCCTTAACACAGGGCAGGTGGGGCACCTCAGGGTGACAGGCAAGGTCCTGAAATCCAGCCACAGAAGAAGAGGGCCTGAGGAAGGGGGTTCCACAGACCTGGAGTGTGTCCTAAAGACCAGAGAGAGTAACAGAAGGCCCAGGAGCCTTCCAGTACCTATAAGGGCCATGAGGGGCCACCGGGAAGAGGGTCTTGGGCACTGGAAGAAGAGACCACAGGTGGGCCTTGGAGGGTGTCACTGAGGCTGGTGATCAGTGGGTGCCAGGGGACTCCGCCCTCATGTCTGGGTGGAGAAGATGACTTAAGACAGGTGAGCCCAGGTGTGGACTGGCACGTCCCCTCTGAGCTGGCACCACACCTGGAAGCGGGCAGCTCCAAGCAGGGAGGCAGCAGGTTGGTTGGCAAAGAGGAAAAACCACCTGAGATAAGGAGAGAGGCTCAGAGACTGACAGAGACAGAGGGAGGGACAGGGAGAAGGAGAGATGGCCATGGGAGGGGTGGGGAATGGGCACAATCCCCCAGAGACCTATCAGAAAGCTCACACCTGCCCCGTACTCTCCACCCATATGGAGTTATGTTCCTAAATTTGAGATTCTGATAAAAGTTATGAGCTTATTAAGGCGCCGGGGTGGCTCAGTTGGTTGAGCGTCCGACTTCGACTCAGGTCATGATCTCACGGTCCGTGAGTTCGAGCCCCACGTTGGGCTCTATGCTGACAGGTCAGAGCCTGGAGCCTGCTTCAGATTCTGTGTCTCCCTCTCTCTCTGCCCCTCCCCTGCTTGCACTTTATCTCTCTCTCTCTCCCTCCAAAAAACAAAACAGAACAGAAAAAAAAACATGAAAAAAAAATTTTTTAAGTTATGACCTTGTTTTCTAAAAATGTAAGTAGATCTATGACCCACCATCTTACACAACTTAGGGGGATTCATGAGCCACAGAGGCCCTGTGACCCCAGATAAGAAGGTACCTGGGTGTACTTTTCCCCCCACAGCTGCTGTAACAAACTCCACAATCTTATCGTGGCTTAAAACAACCCAAGTGTATTATCACACGGCTCTGCAGGCCTCGGTCCCACATGAGTCACGCTGGCCTGAGATCCAGGGGTGGGTTCCCTCTGGAGGCTCCGAGGGGAAGCAGATCCCTCAGAGCCGGTAGCTTCCCGATGAGCCCTTCTCAAGCTGTGTCCCCTGGTTCTCTCTCTTCTGCCTCCCTCTCCCACTTTTAAGGAACCCTGATGACATTAGGGCCAGCAGACGATTCAGAATAGTCTCCCCATCTTATCAGCAATTGTAACTCCACCCGTGATTTTGCCATGTGAGGGAACATAGCTACAGGTTGCAGGGACTGGGATGAGAACATCTTTGGGGCCATCGATCTGCCGACCACCACAGGTAAAGGATGTTATCAGATGACAGACAAGGTAAGAGCACATACATGGAAACGGGGCCCATCCAGAAAGGATCAAAGAAATGCAAATTATCAACCTGAGACCCTGTGCCTCAGTCTCATGGGCCAAGTGATAGGAAACAGAAAGCAAGAGGGATTTGCGGAAAACTTTTAAAAAGTCACCTGGTGCTCTGTCCCCTCCCCTGGCCACACAACCCTCCCACCCAGGGCCTTTGCACGCACCTTGGCCCCTCTCAGACTCCTGCCTTCCCGGGGCCCCGCCATGACCATAGCTGAAACCGCAGTGCAGCTTCCCCACCTACCCAGCTCTCCACCCCTGGGCTCTAGCAGCCACTTCACACAGTATAATCCACAGCAACCCAGCTCCCCTGGAGGGCAGGGTCCCAGTGCTGGAGCTGGAGGGGCAGCCCTGTGGTACAGCTGACTCCAGGCCTCATCCTTACCCACACCTAACAGGGTGTGTCAGGCCGGCCAACCTGGCCTGGGATGTCTGCTGGGGCCCCTCACCTGGGGGCCACCTCACTACCAGAGGCCAGAGCAAAGATGCCCACACACAGCAGTCTTGAAGTTCCCCTGGGGCTCAGTGGGCCACCTGTGCAAGTGTGGGCCGTGGTCAGACCCCGATGGAGCACGTGGCCCCCACAGCTGCAGCCTGTCCCAGCCCAGCCCCTCCAAGCAGGTACCATGCTGCACAAAACCAGACATCGTGCACAAAATCAGGGCCTGGCCGTGGAGGCCACAGGGTCAGCCTGACTCCCCACAGCCAAGACTGGAGAGAGGCGGGCGGCCCCTGAGTACTGGGGTACAGGGGCTTGAGCCCTTGGGGAGCCCAAACCAGCAGGAGAGGTGTGAGGCCATCCCTGTGTGTCCCGCCGGGGATGGCAGAGTGAAGAAGGAGAAAGCGCTCAGGTTGCCTCTGGCACAGGAGGGCAGTCTGTAAGCAGACTGCCCACAGATGTCATGGTTGACACAGCAGTGCGGAAAGCCTCTGTTTTTCTTGATCCCAGTGTCACCGGACAGGCCCAGACCTGGGGTCCTGCAACCGACATGCTCGAGAAACATGCTAAGAAAGGGTGTCCGCTGCAGCTGGGCCAAGAGAATAAGGATGTCCCTTGCGGTCTGCTAGGAGGAGGCACGTCCAGGGCCATGCTGGGGTCCCGGTCAACCTGTGCAGGGGGTCTGGGACATGTAGCTCTCTGGGGAAACATACAAGGAGGAGGTGAAGGCTCCCTACAAGGCCAGCAGGGAAAGGAAGGAAAGGGGGCCAGGCAGAGCCTTCATCCTGCTGGGAGGGCCTGCTTCTTCCTTAGAGCAAGAGGACAGGACTGCAGGGGAGACACTGAGGGTACAGCTTGGCAGGAAGGAGGGCCTGGGTCACACCTCCCCTTCACCTTTGGACGGGGACAAAGAAGGGTGCCCACAGCTCCATTCCACACGGTAACTGGGGCTGACCAGAGCCAAGACAGGGACACTAGGCCAAGACGCTGGGCAGAGCCACTGGTCAGCCAGAGGACCCTCCAAGTGCCTCACCCTGGCCCCTCAGGGCTCCACAGTATGGAGGCTCCCCTGAGGACATGGGAAAGCAGAAAATCTGGTGTCACAGAGCAAGCTGAGGCACACAGGGACCTCAGATGGCTGCCGGAGGCCCTGGACAGCAGGAGGGCATGGCTCTCGGAAACGGTGACCCAGCCCCTCCCAACACCAAGCAGCCCTAGACCTCCAACACCAGAGCCGCCCCCCACCCCAGACTCTGGGGGGAGGACACAGGCCCTGTTCTCCCTCCAGGTGTCCAGCTGGAAGACCCTGCCCCGCCCCCGCCCAGAGCAGCTCTCACCTGCTGCCATGCACCAGAGCAGAAGCTGCCTCCACCCTGGACATCAGCACGTGGGGTTAGGTCCCCAGCTCCTCCCGGGCCCCCGTACTGACATAAGGAAGAAAGCCAGCCCTGAAACCGAAACCCAAACCCGACATTCTGGTTCTGCAGCACCTGCAAGCCCTGTGGCCTCCTCCAGTGTCAGAGTTAACACCCAGAAAAGCCCAGAGCATGAACCCAACAGCAGGGTCACTGTGGGCCTGGCTATCTGCTGCACAACATACTCCTGGCATAGAACATCACAGTTATTAGCCACAGTAGGACCTGTTCCCATCACCAACCCTGCTGCTTCAGGTTGTGACCTGCTGCAGCCCACAGACCTGAGCACACACCTGAGCTGGGGCATGCCCGGGCCAGGCCACATCCACCACCCGAAGCAGGGCGCTCAGGAGTGAGGGCACACCCACCTGAGGCAGGGAACACCTGGGCTAGCACGCGGCACCTCCCTGTGGCCACACAGTGTGCCCGAGGCTTGGGTGCAGCCAGCACAGAGCTCACTAACCAGTGTCCTCTCCAGGGTCCCCCCTCAGCCTCAGCAGCTGTTTGGGAGAAATCACCTCACTCACGCGGATGCAGGCTTAGATCTAATTATGTGGCACCCCAGTGACCCCAGTACTGGGATGAGCAGTGTCCCCCCAAATTCCCATCTACCCAGAACACGTGACTGTGAACTTATTTGGAAACAGGGTCTTCACAGACTTAATCAACTAAGGTGAGGTTGTGCTAGATGGGAGTGGGACCTAATTGTGTGACTGGTGTCCTTCTGAGAGGAGGGATTCGGACACAGGCACACAGAGGGGAGAAGGGGACAGAGCCTGGAACTATGCATCTACAGGCCCAGGGGCACCAAGGACCGGCAGCACCCAGCAGAAGCTGGAAGAGACAGAAAGCCTCCTCCCCTAGAGCCTTCGGAGGGCGCCTGGCCCTGCCACACCTTGATTTTGGACTTCTGGCCTCCAGAACAAGGGGAGAATGAATGTTGTTTAAGCCTCCAGTCTGTGGTCGTTACAGCCGCCGCTGGGTACTAACTCACCCTTGAGAGCGTGGAGGTCACCAGCCTAGTGCAGACCAGCCCCTGGGGGGGCCAGAGACTTGCCGTGGACTCAGGCATTTGGGGGGAGCTAGAGTCAAGGGGCAGCATCTGGGTTATCAGGAAAGGGAAGGCAGAGGCTGAGGGAGGCGGGGGAGGAAGGAGGAGGTGCATGTGTTTCCCGAAGCCCGAGAGTAACAGCCGTACTTACAGTTGGGCCCAGAATGAAAGGCCCCGAGCGGCTGGGCTGCGGGGCTCCCTCGGGTGTGCTGGCCCCAGGAGAATCCCTACGCGGACACCAGGGAAGCGCGTGCACACCCCACAGGGCTGCAGACACACCGCTGCCAGTGGCCCAAAAGTGACCACGGCTAGCAAAACACAGTCTTTGAAAAACAAAACCAACCAAAAAATAAGTATTTGGCTCTGTAAATTTCCATCATAAGAAACCACTCTAAATGGTCCCCGAGCTTTGTACAAAGCCTGGTGCTGGGCATCCTCCAGGGGCTCCGGCCCCAGAGCCCTACCCAACACACCAGCCCAACACAATCCCGTCGGGTGCTTTGGAAACACAGCATGAAATGGTACACAAGGCATTTTAAGACACTGGAGTTTATTTCCTATGGACGTTTCTTTTTTAAAAAAAATATAATAACTTAGTTTGCATCTTACAACATTTCCAATCAGTCAGGGAGTCCTTGGCCAGGACCTCGTGGGGTCAGACGTGGCTTGTGCGCCGGGGAGCACAGGTCCGAGCGCCCGCTGTGGCAGCAGCGGTGGCCACCCACAGTCACTCTGTGCCCATCTCGCAGGGGTTCAGGCCCTTCTCCTCAGCATCCCTGTACATCCTTTGGAAGTCCTTGAAGCGCGGGGCGCAGCCAAGGTGGGCCTCCCCAAAGTGTATGTGGCCCGTGAAGAGGAACTCCCCACGTCCGGGCCTCACACCACACTCCAACAGCGTGGTGACGTGCCCCCGCCAGCCACCGCCCTCTGGGGCTGGCCGGAAGACAGTGCTCTTCTGCCGGTACAGCCGGTTCACGTGCAGGTGGATGGCGGACTCCTGCTGCTCTGGTTCGTGGGTGACGTCCTGGATGGAGCCTCGGACGACTACGGAGGCAAGAACACAGGAGTCAGTGGGGTCACCAGGGGTGACCCTGCGGGGGCTGACCCTGAATTCTGCATTCCAGAAATCCCATTAGAAAGAACAGTTCACACATTTGAGGCCCTCTAGGGGTTGTCCCTGCCACTCAGACTCTGTCAGGGATAACAGCCATATAAGTGGGGAGAAACAGAAGACAGAAGTCACATTGTGTGCATCAATGTTTCAAGTTAGAACAAGACACAACCGCAATTAACACACAACATCTACTGCCGCCCTGTATCCAGGTGGGATAGAAACGGGGCAGCTCAGAGGGGAGGGGGTGATGGGAGGGAGCTGGGCAGAGCAGGCCCAGCGCAAGGTCCCCCATCCTCCAGATGCAGGACCAAAACGTGGAAAGGAGCTCTGCACTCCCACCACACTACTGCCCTCTGAGCTGGAGGCGCTCAGAGCAGGGTCCAGCCGGGCTGCCTTCCCCCCGCCCAGAGTGCTTCCCCCCCACCCCGCTGCCCAAGAGCAAAAGCACGCGGCTGAGTCCTGATCTCAGCCCCGGGGGCCCCAGGCTCCTCGGACCCCCAGGACCAGGAACTCCTGCTGGAGCGTCCACAGGGGCCCAGAGGAGAGCAGGACTCTGAGGTGAGGCTAGACCATGCCTTGGAGGAAAATGCTCAGTGACCACCTTAAACAGGACTCCCACCCCTCTCATCCGGCACAGATCCGTCCCTCCCCTATTACACCTCCAAGCCCAATGCCCTCAGCCGTCTCCTCCCCAAGCTGAGTGCCAGCACCGGAAGGCCCTCCCAGGCCCAAGCGGGGCTCTTGACGTGTGGCAGGAGCACGAGGACACTTACCGAAGTCGCTGGTGCAGACCGCCAACAGCACCTCTGTGTCGCTGCAGGGGCGGCACGGGGCTGCGGGGAGAGAACAGGGTTAGGAGTAGGGTCTGCGGGACACAGACCCCGCTCACACCCACCAGGTCCCTTAAGAGCTCTGACCTCAGGGAACAGGACAGAGGACCCAACCTTGGCCACCACACGGGTGCGGGCGCTGATGAATCCAGGGAACCCCAAGCGCAAGATGTGGCTATGAAGGGCGTGCACCGCACTCCGAGGGACAGTGGGCGTCCGTGCTGGTCCCCACCTAGCTTGTTGGTGCAGCAACTGCTGGGCCCCGGGGTAAACCACTCTCCCAGGTCCATCACCAACGGGAAACCAACCTGAGCTGGTCGGAAGCTACGTCCCCCACACCAGCCTGGCTGAGAGTCGCCTCCTTCCCAGCCTCCACAGCCACACCAGCCACTCACACAACACCTGTTCCCCAGGTCCCCATCTGTAGCCGAGACCAGAAGGTCAGGGCACTGGTTGCCGAAGGTGTCGGTGAGCATCGAGGGTCACGTCTGCAGGCCGAGGCCGTGGGGCTCTCGTCCAAACAAGTCCCAGCCATCAGCACAGCCCCCTTCCCCAGACCCCTGACCTCAGACCAGATCACTGCCTGCAAACACCATCTACGGCAAGCCTGGTTCACAGAATCCCCAAACCCCCACAGCCTGGCAGGGCAAGGGTGGGGGCTGGCTTCCTCCAGCCAAGCCAGGCCCCACCCCACTAACTTCTGCCCCAGCACAGTCCTCATCCTAACTTCCTCAGATTGGGTGAGGCCTCAAGAAAGGCGGGGGGGCACAAGCCTCTGGCAACTCCCCCCAGACCACGGCACTCCCAACCCAGCACTGGATTTGGGAGGACACAGCATGAATTGGCAGTCACACTGCACTTTTCAAGGCCTCTGCCCCCTGGCCGCTGAGCCTCTAGAGTCTGGCACAAATCCTCCCAGCTCAGGCAAAGGTTAGGTATGAAGTCTTGCTGGAATAAGATCACCTTCTCAAGGCCCCGGAACGTCCTGGCTTTGGCATTTGCTGGCCCTCACACGCGAACTGGGCGAGCAGTCACCTGCACCCTGGCGGCAGCAGACTCGAGGCCTCGGGGGCAAGGCCAGGCACCGAGCAGCTAGAGCTCAGAGAGGCCTTCTGGCGCGCGGGGCACAGGGTCTGTGCTGCCCTAGGCAGCACAGGGTCTCTGCGGACCCCAGGGGGTGGACAGGAGTTTCCAAGCACTGGCCCTGGTGGTCCTGCCCTGGGCAGGGGAGGATGTGTGTGCCCCAGGCCAGCTCAGGGGGACGTGACTCATTGGCCCACACACTGCCTGCCGCTTCTATCAGGTTCTCGGGAACCTGGTGAAGCTACAGGACTAGCAGAGCCGGTTGGGTGTGTTGAAGCCTGGCCAGCCTGGCCGAGAGGATGTCCTACCCAGCTCCAAATCCCAAAGACTGCTGCCCACCTGGGGCACTTTGCTTCCATGTATAGACCCCCAGCCTCAAGGCCTCTCTTAAAAAAGAAGGCAGCCCACTGGGGGTCCCCTACCCTGCACGCCCCTCCAGCGGCCCGCTGCCCACACACATAGGGCATGACGAGGCCGGGCTCTCCAGTTCTGCTCAAAGGCAAGGTCTAATTTCAGTGCCTGTGCCAGGGGGTCAGAGGCGTCATCCTGGGCACCCCTCATAAAGCATCTGCCCAGGAGAGAGGAGCCCCAGCAGAGTCCCTGGGGGCCAGGCCTCTAGACGCTCCAAGTGAGGGTGGGTGGGAAGCTCGGTCCACACAAGCTCTCTAGAGGCACATCTCAGGTTCTGAGTCGGCCGAGACAGACCACAGGCAGTGCCCACAAAGGCAGCAGTGGTACAGCAACAGGCCCAGGCCACACCTGGCAGTCAGATACCCGGCCTGGCGGCCCGCAACTCACCAAGCCCGAGAGCGTGACCCTCTCTGTGGACACAGGCCCGGGGACGCCCGCTGAGGGCTAAGGAGGAAGGCGGCAAGGAGCCTGTCCGGGACGGCCACCTACTCACACCCCCACTGCACTGCCGAAGGTGTGGGGGTGCCTGGGGCACCGGCGGAGGGCAGTCAGCAGCCCGCAGATCCTCCCACCAGAAGCCTCAGGGAGCCGATACCACCACAGCTGAGCTAATAAAGTGCCACCCTGGAGACTTCCCTCATAATTCTGAGTTTTACGAAGCACAGGTCACCTCATTGGAAAATCCAGTCTGTGGATGCCAAGAGAAGCAATCTGGAAACAATTATTAATCGGAGTTGGGCTCATAAAGGCAGTGGAATGTGCTGGTTTCAGACACACTGAATCTCGTTTCCTTGCAGGGGAAGGTGAGGAGGGAGCAGCCAAGAGCCCAGTTGGGTTTACGGTTCTTTGAGAGGGGTTGGCTGAGGTGTGGGCATCTTAGGGAGAGTCTTCCGGAATGTGCACAAAATGAACTGAAGAAGGAAAACACAGGGTCAGGGAGAGCAGCTGGGGCTACTGCAGGGACCCAGGTGAGGACGGCAGGTGCAGGCAGGAGGACGGCGGGGGGGGGGGGGGGGGGGGGGGGGGGGGGGGGGGGGGGGGGGGAGGGCAGCACGCTTCATGCTAGGCCCTGGCCTGGGACAGGTCTGCAGATGGCCGCACGCTGGTCTGGCAGGAAGGACAACCAGGCAGACACATACAACTTCCAAAGGGAAAACTGTGCATGAGGACATCCGCTGGGGTCGTCACTGCAGCCAGTGACAGGTGGCAGGTTTGGTGGGTGCAGCACTGCACAGGGAGGGGACACGGCCGGCACGGGGCTGGTGTGAGCTGAGGCCCAGCTGCCACATGAGGTTCTGGAGCCTCCTCCTCTTTCACCACAGCCAGCTGCGGGCTGGTGCCACCCCGAGGTGGTCAGCCACCGCGGGGATATCTCAATCTCCCCCACCTCTCCTCCTGGCCTGTTGCCACCCCACCCTGTTCCTGCTGAGAAAGCAGGTGGATGCCACACGCTTTCATCCCAGGAGTGCAGAGATGGGCGAGATGAAAGATAATTACAGAAAATAAACGATCCTTTGGGGGAAAAATCTCTTCTCTCCTTTTCTGCTTCTAGGACATAATGAGGCTTCTTTCGACTTCTGCTGACCTTTGCCACTCATCCCCCACAGCCCATCAGGGCCACCACCAAACCGAGAGAGCTCCTCAGTGGGGGGGCTCTGTACCCACCCAGCCCACCCCTCGGGCATCATTCACCAACCCCCCCCCCCAACACATCAAACACAGCAAGTTTGACCAGGGAAGGGGGATGGAGCACACTGGAAACCGCGTGACTCGGGCTACTGGCCAGCAATCCCAATAACTTTCATGCATTAATGGCCAGCACCGTCCCCTCTCACTGTGGGTCTAAAATGCCACTGTCTTCCCACCTCATCTGCTCAAGGAAGCCTGCTCTGGGTAGGCATCACATGGACCCCAAACCCCTAGCCCCAGAAGGTAGATGTGGCCAAGCCGGTAAGCCCCTGCTGTTCAGCTCCCGGAGGAATGAAAGAACAGACTGGAATCAGGGGTCCACCTGGGCTGCCCCAGGCAAACCAAGGAGAAGGTTTGTCTCCACCCCCTAGAACCAGACAGAGCAACCCCCTGCCATCCTTCACTGGCCACCACCACACATCCCCAACCCTACTGGGCAACAGAGGGTCCTGGTGTGCCTGCTTCCCCACGTACACCAGGGCTCTGGGGAGGACGGCCCCCAGACAGCCCGGCCGGGTTCCAGTAGTGGCCTAGAGTTTCATCCATTAGTTAGCTGGATCTGGCCACTTGCCCACCTTTCGTGTCCTGCCAGAGTTTTTCAGCAACTGCGTTACTCAGATGCCCTGGTGAAGCCCATGGAGGAGGAGGAGGGGGAGGAGGAGGACAGGGTGGGGAAAGGAGGCTCGATCCCGCACGGCCCCCCCAACCCCTCAGGTCACCTCCTACCACCCACCCCTCAATCTGCGCCTGTAAGGAGCGGCCTGCCTCTCCATTCTGGCCTTTTCTTGGGTGTCAGTGCATCTCAGACCATACCAGGAAGCTGGTTATTCAAGGGCACACCAGGCGACCGCACTCACTGCAAACACTCCCAAGCGGGACCATCCGGGGCCGTGAGGCTCACACACATCTCTCATCCAGGAGCCTCTCTGTTTTCAAGTCAGCACAAACTAGAAGCTACTATGAGTCACCAGTGAGGGAGAAGGCTCATCCACCTCTGCAGCAGGCAGGATCACTGACCGCCCAGCCCACAGGCACCTGCACACCTCCACGTCACAGGTGCCCAGGCTCCAGCTTCACCCAAGTTTCCTGCAGCTGCGGCCAGGGCCAGAACAGGAGAGAGCCGGGAGCCACACTCTACCATCTGAGAGCCTGCCTGGCCCGGCAGACATCATTGCTGCCAGATGGCTGGCACCGACATTCCACATTACATACCCATTCCTTTGGCATTAAAGGCTTAGGAGCCCATCCCCTGATGAAAGGCAAATACCCTGGGGAGAAGGACGCACGAGCCTCCCCAGAGCCTCACTGCCCCTCATCTCCCTCAGGCTGAGAAAGTGCTGAGCCCCCAGGAAGGGCCCAGAATCTGTGCCTGTTTCTATCCCAGCTCCTAGAACCCCACACACATCTGAGTCCCCACCCCCAGGTCTGACAGTTGCTAAGTTTCTGGGCTGTCCCAGGCCTGATTCCTGGCCAACGCACAGACGCACGTTCATACCCCACTATCCACGGGGTGCCTGGATCCCTGCAGGCCCCGGATTTAAATAGACGCTCCAGGGCCCAGTGGGCATATGTCAGGGGTGGGGGAGAGGTAAGAAGGGAACCCCTGGGCCACCCAGACTGCCCAATGCCCAGCCACAGCTGAACGTCCTCCATGGGGTCTCGAGAGATGCACAGAGGGCAAGCAGAGGCTGTGACCAGACAACCCACCATCATGCAGGACCTTGTCCTGGCAGCCCCATTGGAACCTAGGGCAGCCCAACCACTGATCCCACAGGCCTCTCCCAAATCTGCTCACTGTCCTGGCCTGAAAACAGGGACCAGGGGAACCTGGGGTGCACAGACCCTGCCCACAAGGAGAGGGAGAGAGACTAAGTCTCTGGTCCCCGAGGGCGGAGCCATGGTCTCTGAGTCATCCCAGCCCATGGCCACCCTTGTGCATTTTCCTTCTGGACAAATGGAAGCGCTCAGGTGCCCAACAAAGAAACAACTGGCTACACAGGCAGCGCCAGCATCTGGTAAGAATGACCCACCAGGTGGAAGGAAGCTCAAGCCACAAGAGAACAGGGACCAGCAGCAAATATCTTTAAAGGGCCATCAACATTCAATCAGTAAGAGGCGTCAGTGGAGCATGGGACTCCTGATCTTGAGGTTGTGAGTTTGAGTCCCACGTTGGGTGTAGAGATTACTTAAAAATAAAATGTTTCAAAAAAAAAAAAAAAAAAAGGAATTGTTAACAAGTTTCTAACATCTGCTTCACTCAGCCACAAGCATTAAATTCGGTGACTGGGTTTTTCCAGATTTTGTTTTTATTATTAGTTTATCTCCAGGTCCCCTACAGCGAGACTGGGGTACCCTCCTCTAGCTCTCTAACCCACCCTCCTATAGCTGGTCATCAAGATAAAGGCTGTTGTGGTTAAAATATCATTCAGGTCCTGAGATTTACAGCAGCTTCCAGTGCTACCTTTCCGAGTGGGGGTCTTACCCGGGCAGCTGGCACTGGGAGGGGGTGGAGGTCCTACCCGGGCAGTTGGCACTTGGAGGGGGGCAGGGTCCTACCCGGGCAGCTGGCACTGGGAGGGAAGCAGGGGTCCTACCCGGGCGGCTGGCACTTGGAGGGGGAAGGGGGTCCTACCCGGGCGGCTGGCACTCAGAAGGGGGCGGGGGTCCTACCCGGGCAATCCTACACTGAAGTTCTCCAACACACCGGTTTAGTTTGAGAGAGACTGAAGGTTTTGAAAACTGATCTGAGCCAAGAATGCAGAACAATAAAATGCAGATTCACATACAGGAGAAAAGTCTACATTTCAAATCCTAGCAGATCTGTTTTACTCGAATTAAACATCTCATTTACTAAAATGTGGAGATTATACTATTCTTGGAGACGACCCACCCCTCCAACCAGGTGTGTCTGCCTTAGCACTGCTGACACTTGGGCCCGGGTCACTCCTTGTACTGGGACCGCCGCGTGTACTGGGGGTGGTAGCAGCATTCCTCCCTGGCCTGCACCACTCAATGCCATGGCACCCCTACCTGCCCATCATCTGGGCCAGCTGGTCACCTGGAGAATGGCCTTCTTGGAACCTACTCACAGGACAATCCAAGCTCACACCCCCTCAACCAGTAGGCGTCTCGCCACAACCAGCTTCGGGACTGACACAAGTGGGACACTAGGACCCCCACCCCACACACTTGGACCCCAGGAGGTCATCTATGCCTTGGAGCAAGGGCCACGCTTGGCATGGGTGTCTATATAAGACGAGGACTTCAGTCCTTCTTCATGGCACATGGGGCGAGACCCACCCCACGTGAGAGCTCTGGAGGCCCCTCACTCCTCCTCAGTCTCTGTCTCTGGAACTTTTCAGAGACCAACGCCACCCTCCACACAGGGCCCTGCCAAGCTGTCTGCCAACTCACAGTCCCCACGTGCGCGCACACACACACACACACACACACACACCCTTGGCTGCTGAGGGGACTCCTGCCAGCACCACAACGAGAAGGGCTCTGCAGTGGAGAAGGCTCCTCGAGGGCCAGCCTCACGGGAACCCCAGAGAGGTCCTCACTCACCTCACTAACCCGGGTGAGCTCCTGTGCTGCCTGACTCGCCCCCCCTTCCCCACACACACACAGCCCCTCTCCTGGCACGCTGCCGTTGTCTCCACTCCACATGGGGTGGTCCTTGTAACACCCACCCACAAAATGCCTCCGGAAGCTGGTACCAGCTCCACAATTCAGGTCAGCAAGGCTCTGCACCTCTCTGGAGAGTGAATCACCCTTGGCTCCCACCCAAAACTCGACATGTCAGAGGCTGCAGCTGATGTCAAAAACACGCAGCCAATCCACATATCAGAAGAAACACAGGGGCGGTGGGAACAGCCACAGCACCCATTTCCGATTACAGTCCCGAGCACAGAAGAGGAGCAGGGAGCCAGGACCACACCCCATCACGGCTCTCAGGTCCAACCTATGGCCGCTCTCAGGGCACGTGTGTTCACCCTCCTCAAACACGCCTCCTGAGACTGCGTTGTTTCCCCACGTGCAAAACACCCACAACACTAACGGGGCCACACACGTCCAATGCCCATCGCACGGGGGGCCCATCTGCCAGCAGCAGGCGGGTTCTCACAGCGACCATGGGAGGGGAACCTCCCGTCCCCACTGCCCTCCCCCCCCCCCCCGGAGGTTGCCACTCACCTGACTGGGCACGCAGGTCTGACTCCGCATGCCAGCTGGTCAGCTCGTACTGGAAACCCGTGGTCCTCCGGCTGATGTCCTGCTGGGGCGTTGCCTCCACGAACAGGCCCCTCTGCTCGAAGCCAAAGCAGTGCACCTGGCGGGGCCCGCGGTCCCCGTCCCGCACCAGCAGCTGCAGCTCTCCAGTTTTTTCCAAATAAATATTGGCGCCCGAGGAGTCCCTGAGGGGCTTGATGCACAGAGTCAGGTGTCGTCGGGAGGGCGGGAAGGTGTTGGGCCGCACGTTGACGATGAGAGCCCCAGTCGGGTACATCCACTCTACAGAGCCCGCCGAGCACCGTAGGTACACCTGCTCCACCTCCTTCCTGTGGGCCTCGTGCGTCAGCCCGCTGCAGAGGGGACAGGCGTCAGCCGGGGCCCGGAACCCCACATGTACCCGCCTGGGGGACGCCTGCCCAGGTGCATGAGCAGCCCCTCACCCCCACCTCTGCCCTGCTGCAAGGGGCCGTTTCCAGAGAGGGACAGTCCCCTCCGGCAGGCCTGCCCCAGAGAGTCACGGTGAGACGGGCTCACGCCCTGATGCGCGTAGACAATGTTTGTCTCAGACCCTCTCAGCACCTCAACGCTCCATCTGCCGGCCTTCAAGGCTGCAGCACTGGGCGCCCATGCCCTGGGGGCTCCCCGCGTCAGGGTGGTGATGCATGCAATGGGGGAAGAACCACAGAAGGGGGGGCCTTCTGGAACACGTTCAAGGACACACCAACAGGACTCTGGCACAAACCCGAGTTCCAGATGACCAACCGAGGGCCAGGAACGATGGCAGATTCCCACTGAGTGTGAAAACAAGGAGCGGTTCACTTGGTCCAGAGAGTAGCTTTGAAACCAAATAGGAATGTTAGCAGCTCGGTGGGGGGGGGGGGGGGGGGGGGGGGGGGGCTGGAGGTTGTTGGTGACTTTTGTCTTTAGCTCCTCACAGATAGGGGCAAGTGTTTCCATTTGCAAACCTGAAGACCCTGCATTGCCAATCAGATCTTCAAAAATAGACTCAAATATCATCACAGCAAATTACAAAAGTAAGGTAATGGTCCTCCATGGGGGAGAGGCATGGGAGGGAATGCGTGAACAAGCCACAGGAGAGAGACGCAAACAGTGAGCAGACCATTCACCTTCCCAAGGGGAAGCTTCTGCCAAGTTAATCTCACTCCTAATAAATGCTAAATAGGAAAAAATGAAGTCTGTACACTCTTCGTGAGACAGGTCTTGAGTAAAGTCATTACGTTATGTTTTCAAGAAATTGAAACCATCAAAAACGTTAAAGTTTCCCCTACTCAAAATTTTAATGTGAATGTCAGCTTGTGCTGATGGTTACGTCATAACCACCAAGCAGCCCTGGAACTCAACCAATGACTTCAACCAAGTGTTTTATTACATGAAATTTGGTTCTGATCGGATCTCAGACAGGTTCACCCACATTCTTAGGATTTTTATGTGTAATAAACAATGCTATATTCAGAGCCCAGGCCTGGGTGAGTTACCAGAAACCCTTTCTACAGAGGAGAAAACACGTAACATATGGTTTGCATTTACTGTTGGTGACTCATGCTCTGGGCTCCAAAAAACCTCACTTTTCATTCGATGGCCAGCTGTGGGCTGGGGCTGCACAGTCATCCTGCAGACCACATCAGAGGGAGGTGTCAAGGAGGTGACCCCCCCAACCCCGCTCCCCGCCCCCGCAAGGCCCTGGGTCACTAGCAGCCGGCCTGGCCTCAGACGCCTACCAGAGCCACACACGCAAAACAGACTTACAAATTACAGTCAAATAAAACTCATATAAGCTCCTCTGACACATATGTGTGGACGAGCAAAATTATAGTGCTGTGTGAAAAAATTAGACTAAATGGTAAGTGGTTGACACAGATGACTATAATCACCTCTGCTCTCGGGCAGCCAAAACAAACTTTATCACAGTGTCCCTCCTCTCCTGTCTCCAGCCTCAAGGGGCAGCTGGACACTTGCCCTGTGCCCAGACACCAATCCTCAAAGCTCTCTCCCCTAAAAACCATCCTGTCCAGACTTCACTTTCCTCTCCGTCGGGGAGGGACCCTGGGGCTCAAGGGAAAAGAAAGCCCATACCAAGTCTTCGGATACTTCTCACTAAGTCACTGTAATCCAAACAGTGGACAGGGAAACAGAGAGGTCCACACCCCACCCATATCTCAGGCAAGGGCAGAGGGAACGCTTGTGGGGGACAGATGGCCAGCCCATGGCTGTCCCCAGCCTGCACAGATGACCCTGTATATCTTGTGCACTACACCCGGCTCCATTTATTCATAAGTCACTCGACTATAGGAGGACCGGGAACAACACAAAAGTGGACTTAGAAGAAATGTCCACCCTTTACCTGACGTCTTCACTGCCACCCAGAGAACTGTCTATGCCCATCCCAGGGTCCACAGCCAGCACGCCCCTCCGTTCTGCTCCCCCTCATGTTCTCCTGAAGGACTGAGATCAACAAGACGTGAGCCAGGCACTCAACACAGGAGTGTTCACATGAAGGTCGGTAGCATGTGATGTGCAAGACCGCCACTCAGATGCTCACCGACTCTGATCAGCCTGGGACCCCACTGAGCCTTTAATGAAAGAAATCAAGGACTCCGAGCCTGTCTGGTGCTCACCAGAACATCTAGCTAAATCTCTCACCTCTAGGTTTCCAGCACCACAGCAAACCTGAAAAAACTTCTGTTTATGCAAAATTGCTGGAGGTGCAAAAATGTGCCACATCTGTGATGTCACTGATGGTGGCATTAATGATTTTCACATGGCATGCAAGTGACACACTAATCAGGCAAAAATAAGATACCTGCTTTCTGATGTGATGAAGCTAGACAGAAAACACTCTGGTTCTAGTCACTCTTACAGAGCTGACGACACTGATTGATCTTGGGCTATTTAAACTAGATTCCTTTATTTCTCAAAAAACAACAACAACAAAAAAGAGTCTGCCAGTGTCACTCCCCAGGGAAGTGTAGACACACCTTCAGGCAAAGGACAGCAAATTCCAAACCGACATGGGACTTTCTGCAGGGGTCAGTGTGGTGGCAGCAGGGTTCTTACTACTCACACCCACAGCCTGGCTCACCTGAGTCACCAGGAGTAAACTATGGTCTCTTGTTCACTTAAGTCAGGAAGAGCTTCGATCAAGGGCGAAACCCAGAGGTTATCACTGGGGTTACCTTTCATCTCCCCACCCAGTAGGAGAGCTAGCCAAGGTATGACAGACCCACAAACCCTGCCGACGGCAGTGGGAAGGTTCGTGGTCCACCTTTACAACCACAGCCTAATAAAGATCAGGGCGCTGTCCTGCCCCTGCACAAGGGACCGAGATTGCAAAACCTCCTGCTTAATTGCTTGGAAACACCCAGACACGCATTTCAGCCTGTCAAATGTGTGAGTGGCCAGTATCATAAAGAGCAACTCCCTCCCTATCAGGGGATCGGAATGCACCCAGGGTATTGGGGCTCACACCACCCTGTGCTGTCTTTAGAACAGCTCATAAAAAGTCATAAATGTTACAGGAGTCTGCAGGCAAACCAGCAAACCCAAGTTTCCACAGCAAGGATCTGTCAGCTGATCTGCAAGGCATATTGATCGCTAGGGCAGCAATTACAATGGAAGGGGAGCTTATAATCCAGGAATGTGGCCTGGGCCTGTCTTCCGTCCAGATCCCACTGGGACAGCCCCTGCAGCCACCCTCCGCCAGCAGACTCTGCCTTTGCGCTGAGTGGAGGGCAGCTGGAGGCAGTCCAAGACCCGGGGTATGTTAGCAAAGATGGAGACAGGAGGGCAGCAGGTAAGCGTCCCTGCTTCTCCAGGTAGAAAAGAGGAGGCAGACCCCTGCTTGGTCCAGGAGCTGGTTGGCCCTATGACCAGCACTCACTCACAGCCCTCTCTGATCCCCAGGAGAGGCAGCCCCCTTCCAGGCACACCGTCCTCAGAGAGCCTGAAAGGGTGTCAGCTCCTCCTCTGGAAACTCAGGCTCCCAGGGTGGGACAGGCTTTCTGTTTCTGATCTGCTGAAGCAGGACACCCTAGACCTCAGTTTAGGGGTGCACTGATTCATCCAGCAGAAGCTGCAAGGCAGGGAGTTTAATTAGGAGCGTGGGGGAAAGGGCAGCCCTGGAAGAGTGTGTCAGAGTCAGAGGCTCCCAGCCAGCCCTGTGCTGGCGCCAGCATTCTGCAGGCCAGCCCTCCCCCAGAGCTCCAAGCTCGTGGCCCCAATCTTAGCAGCCCTGCATCCCAGCTCTGGTGTGCGTGCAAGGGAGGGAGGGCACCACAGGCCGGATCTCTGGAGCCCAGAACCCCGGCTTCGGCGGTGGGAAGTGGGGAGCAGAGAGCAGGGTGATTGCCAGTCTCCACAGAGAACTGGCTCTGTAAGTATCCAAGATGACCAGCGGCCGCCCTGCTCACACAGAGCCCAGCACCCTGGCACAGCCCCCCAAGCTTCCCGGAAAAACTGTCTTCACTCAAAAAAAAAACCCGTGACACCCTCCCCCCCCCCCCCCACCTCCCGCAGCAGCACGAGGTGTGTGCTGGCAGGAGTCTTCCCATCAGGTGTGAGGGCGAAGGGCTCGGGTAGAGGCCCTGCTCCACCGAGTACCCCGACCCCGCGACCCGAGGGCAGCCCCTGCCCACAGAGTTCCAGAGAAGGAGATGCGCATCCCTGAAAACTCCGGAACTGGCACCTTCCGCGGCACAAAACCGGCTTTTCCAACTGCGAGCAGAGCCGCCTGCCCGGGGCGACAGCGCCCTGGGCGGATGGCGGTTTCTCACCAAAGTAGCTGTGCCCTCAGGCGCCCCGCCCGCGTATACTTGTGATTTGCAACTCCTTTCTGCTTGTCACACTTCAGTTTAAAAAAAAAAAAAAAAAAAAAAAAAAAAAGTCCTCGGCTGCCACGGCGGAGGGGCGTGAAGGGGGGCTCCCCGAGCCCAGCGCGCGCGCTGCCAAGGGCGGCCTGACCTTCACCGGGGCCGGGGCGGGGATGCGGGACGCGGCGGGTCCTGCACTCGGCCCGCGCACAGGTGTCCGCCCGCGGGTCTCCGCGCGCACGGGAGCGGTCGGCACCCCGGCCCGCGCCAGGGCCCCCGCTCGGTCCTCCGAAGCCCCGCTCCCTCCCGCGGACCCGCCGGCCCTCCCTTCCCGCTCGGCCCTGAGCGCAGGCCCCGCTCCTCCCGCCCGGGGCGCGCAAGTCCTCGCCGCGGGCAGAGCCGGGAGGGCCGGAGAACCGACCCCGCCCGCCTCCGATGCGGGGTCCGCGCGGGGCGAGCGGGCTGTCCGGCCGGGACCGACCCCGCCGCGCCGCGGGCGCACCTCCCTCTGGGCGTCCTCCGGGCCAGGGCACCGGGCCGCCGCGGGCTCTTTTGTTCTAGAACCGGGGGCGGGGGCGACGCGGACAGGACTCGGCCTGGAGAGCGGGCCCCAGAGTCCCCGCCCGGGGCCGCGCCCCCGCACGCTCGGCCGGCCGGAGCGGGGAGGGCACGGGAAGGGAGGCCAGCGGCCCCGAGGGCTGGGGGCGCGCCGGCGGACTCACCTCCCCTTCCAGCTGCACCGGTCGCTCGAGTACTGCGCGCCCGCGCCGCCCAGCAGCGCGCCCAGCAGCAGCAGCAGCAGCGGCGGCGGCGGGCCAGGGCCCGGGGCGGGGGGCCGCGGCCACAGCTGCCCCGCGCGCCCCCCGGCCGCCCGCGCCGCGCCCCGCATGCTCCGGCTCTGCCTGGCCGCCGACCCCGCGTCCGCGCCTGCCGAGCAGACCCTCCACCCGGCGCGGCCGGGCGGGCGGGGCTCCAGGTCCAGGCGAGTCACGTCGTGCGCCCCCCGCGCACCCGGCGCGGCTGCCCGCCCATCCCGGCCGCAGCCGGGGCCGCTGGAGCCGCTGGAGCCGCGGGAGCCGCGCAGGGAGCTCCGCGCCCGCCGCCGCCACCCGAGCCTCTGAAGCAGACGAGTCAGCGGTCCGCGTCCCGGCTCAGCTGGGGACCCGTCCCGCCCCCGTCCCGCCCCCGCCGGCCGCCCCGCCCCCGCCGGAACTCCGCCCCTTGCGCGCGCTGCGAGTGCTGCGAGTGCTGCGAGCCCCGCTCCCTGCGCGCCCTGGCCGGGAGTCCTGGGGCGGCCCCGCGGAGAGGAGGGGGCCGCCTGAGGGACCGGGAGGAGGGTCCGAGAGAGAGTCCCCAGCCGGGAGAGAACGGGGCAGCAGCACGCGCCCGGCCGGTACGCCGCGGGACGCGGAAGAAACCCGAGACCGCAAGTCTGTGCGACCTGAGCCGGCGCCGGGCCAGCGGGCGCGTCCGCAGCGGCTGCGCCAGTGGCCCCATCGCGGAGACTGAGCCGGGAATGGCCGCTGGGCTGCGGTGGGGGCTTCTGGCCGGGCCACTACTACTGTGTGAGCGACCAGACTCCATCAGGGACGTTCCTGATGTCCCTGATGCACAGGTTCCAAACCTGTGCTCTGCAGAGGTCCGGACTCTGCCCCGGTCCGCAACCCGTGCGGGAGGGGAGGAGCCCAGCTGTGGTTGGAGATGAGACTGACCCACTGTTGAGCGCCCCGTGCACTCTAGAGCACCCACGTCCCCGAAGGGCTCTGGGCCGCAGCTCCTCTGCATCGCTGCGGACCTGTGCCCGCTCCTCCCCACCACCCCCAACCCCGGAGTTGGTCTGGTACCTGTGTCCCCAACCTCCCGCTTGATTCTTCCTGGAGACTGTCTGATGCCTTGTTAGGTTTTAGTGGTGTCCTGACCCCTGTGCTCTAGATGCGAGTGCCACCACCACCAGACCTGGCAACCCATACTGGCTCCAGGTATTGGCAGAGGCCCCCAGTCACTAAGACCCCCCTCCTAGCAGGACCCAGCGTGGTGAGTTGGTGAGTACAGTGTGATGAGGCCAGGAGCCACAGCTGGGTCTGCTTAGAGGGTGGATGGGGTCTGCTTAGACGGGTCTGCCGTCCTACCAGGTCATCACCCTAGAAGAAGGAAGAGGGAAGGAACCATGGCGCTCCGTGCAGCCACCTCTGTGCTCACAAAAGCAGGCTTTTCTGCTTTGCGACTCTCTGGTACTGGTCTGAGCTCCACAGCCTCAAACAGCCTCAAGTGGTGGAGAAATCTGACCTTGTTTTCCTCACGATACATTTCGGGAGGGATTTCAAGTGACCTGTGAGGAGGAGGGTGACTTCCTGCACCTGTTGGTTTGAATGTTTTACCTTTCTCATCTGGTCAAAGGGTTAGAAATGTAATTGGTTGTAGGGATGGAATTGTCACCCTCTGGGGAGGCCTTGTCTGCAGGGCCCCAAACAGCTGGAACTGAGAGCCGCCTCAGGAACCCTGGGCGGGAGAGTCAGACCCCTTAAAGGTGGCTACAGTTGAAGGATCTGTTTGGAGAAGCCCTGGTCTGGGCAGGTCAACCACGCCCCCCCCCGCCCCCCCCGCCCCCGCCCCAACCAGCTACAGCACAAGGTGAGAGCCCTGCCCAGTCTTAAGAAGGGATGTCACCCCAAGGCTCACAGGCAGCTCTGAGGCTGAGGGGCCTCCTGCACCCCTCCCCACACCACCTTGGAGTGTGTGCCCTGCATTGCTGCAGGTACCAGGGTGCAGAAGTGCGGGGAGCAATGGGCGAAGTGAAACCACCACCCAGGCCGCTTGGGGGAGGAACCTGCCAGTTGTGAATCTGGAAACTACAACCACTTCTTACCCACAACCATATCTAGGCAGCCCAGCAGCACCTCGCACCCAGGACGCTCCCCATAGTAAAGAAACTGCCCCTGAAGGGCAGTATGCTTGTCAGGGCTCAGGGCCTCACACTGGGGAAGGGGCAAGGGCTGCCTTAGGACACCCGCCCGCCCCCCCATTACAAATGAGTGACAGTGCTAAGGCTTCAGAACTCCCTGGAAACCACCGGACCAAAGGGCAGAGGCCACCCCTGGGGCAATGTGGAGCCAGTTCCTATGCAAGGTTCAGGGCTCTGTGAGCTGAAGAACTGCCAAGCCACCTGTGCACAGGACCACTTCCCTAAAAGTAGGACAACACAGTGGTGCCTATGGACCTGCAGTTGTCAACATACAGGAACATATAAAACATGCAGGACTGAACAGTACAGCCTTTAGTTAACAATATATCAATATCAGCTCGTTGGTTGTAACAATCACACATGTTAATATTGTTAACAAGATTTAATAATAGGGGAATGGGCGGACTATGTGGGAACTCTCTGTACTGTCTGCTCAATTTTTCTGTAACCCTAAAATAGGAAGTCTACTAATTAAAAACAAGAGCTCAGGGAGTCATGCCCACCTGGCAGTGTTCTTAGGAAGGGCCTGGACTTGCTACTTTCAGACCTATGGCTCTGTGACAGGCCCTCCCTTCTGGGGACACAGGTACCTCCGGATTCCTGAGGGTCTCTGAAGCAGGAATTTCCAGATTTCCCTCCTCCTGACAAGCTGACAGCTGCCAGCCAGCTGTGGGGTGGGGCCATAGTAGCAGAACTGGTTCCTGGGGCTTCACTCAGCTCCTGGAGAGGTATATGCTCTAGCGATGCTTCTCTGTGCCTTGCAGAGTGGGGCTGCTGACCCCTCCTGACCCTGCAATGAAATGTCCTCATAAATGGGTCCCTGGTGCCGGTGGTGTATGTTTGGGCCTGGGGACAGCAGAGTGAGGTGGGTCATGGCTGTCTGAGGCTGCCTGGGGACCACCTGCCCCACTTCACCCACTAGGGCCTGGTTGGGAATAAAGATACCCCGTGGGATTGACTATGATCCAGAAGGGTCCTTGCTGGCTAGGCATGTGGGCTCTCCCTGGCAGTAAGGGCATCCTGGAGTGTGCTCACATGGATGGCTAGGTGTACCTCCCGGTGAGCATTTCTCCAGTTCAATCCAGCCAGGGCCACAGTGGCACCCACAGTGGGAAAGAGCTGGGCATCATGGCATCCAAGCAACATTTGGGGACTTCCTGTGTTCACCACCCTCCAAACACCAGAGGGAGTGTTGGAAGGTAGAGTGCACACCTGCTCATGAAGGGGCACTGCCCCCCCCACCCACCCAGGTGACAGCAGCCAAGGGGGCCCGGCTCCCACCATCCTGCCTGAGAATCTTCCATGGCCAGAGGAATGGGGCTGGGCTCAGTGACGGACTCAGTGGTGGCAGCAGCCCCCAGGACAATTCAGTGTGCCCTGTGAGGTTAGTACTCTGGATGGGGGCGGGGTGTGGGTTGCCCTCCAAATCGCGTGTGAGGTGAGTCTGTGGCCCAAATTCAGGTCACTATCAACCTTCACTCATCACCTTGTCTATTCACTCAAGAAACATTTACCAGATGCCTCCTGGGCATGTTTGCATGATAAGCTCCAGGGCTGTGGCCCCTGACCGGGGCTGGTCTCAGAAGGCAGGATGTGGCCAGGCAGACAAAGCCCCCCACAGCCTATGGCAGCAGCAGTGGCCTCCAGTGCGAGCAGGACCACGATTACCACCGGACGACACCTGCTCCCCAGTGTGTACCTGGCCTGGGAGTTTTTGTGGCTTTGGCTACAGGTGCCCACATGTCCTCTCCTCTAGTGGGGATTCGTCACCTACGCGTAGAGACTTGCTGGAGGTGGGATCTGAGAAGCGGGACACCCTCTCCTTGCCTGTGAGTGTGGGGGCTCGTGCAGGTCCTGTGAGGGCAGGTGGACTGGACGCAGACATGGCCTCTCCCTGGTCCAGACCACACAGGCTGTGTGCTCGGGTCTGTTCCTGAGTCCTGGTGGCCTGCAAAGTGAGTGCTGTGCTAATTCACAGGTGCTGTCGGCTTCATGACGTCACACAAAGCCTTACATCAGGTGGCCATCATAAGCCTGGCTCTTGGTGGAGCTCAGGCCCTCACGTGGGCGCCCCCACCTCCCCCCACCCAGCCGGCTCTCAGTGCGACATCTTTGAGCCACTAACAGAACCCAACCACTGTAAACGGTTTTATTTTCTGTCCAGTCTTGAGGTTTTAAAGTGTCAGGATGCTCCTTCCGTTATTCAAAATGGCCAGTCACCTGAATCTGCTTGCTGAGAGTTGGCTGCTTCCCCTAGAAACTGGACACTTACAGAAAAATGTTAGAAGGTTTTCCCAAACATGCCCAGGAAAACTTCTCCTTTGACATTTGAAAAATGCCTCAGAACTTTTGCTGATGGCGCTGTCCACTTTCCCCTTGGTCATCTGCGTGAAAACTCCCAGACTCCCGACTGCCCGGGGAGGTTCGAGCACAGACCCAGTGCCTTCCCCGCACAGCCCCCGGCCTCCCGACTCACTGCTGCCACACTACTTCTCCTCTGAGGTCATTTGTGCTGACCTTCTCATAGGGACATAATTACTATAATTGTGGCCAAACGCTTGTGATTTATGTTTAGCAACTGCGGCAAGCAACATATAATTAGACATAAAACGAGGCCAGCCGGCCTCAACCCTATAACCCTCACCTAAACGCCTCCCTAACCTAATTTGCTGGCATGGTTTGCTGTCTGTGCAGAGAAAGGTAGGAGGGAGAACGTGGGCAGCTGGCTGGATTGGGATCTGAGGGACTCCTCCCATCGCCCACAGGGCCACACGCTGGCCGTGGGCTTCGAGTCCAGGCCGACTGGCCAGCATGTGACTCTGGCTGGTGCCGCCCAGAGTTGGTCTGGGACTCAGCAGTGAAAGCTAGCTGCAGTGATATGATTATCCCTGCACCCCACCATTACTGTTGTTGACAACAGCCACTTTGGGCCATCGGGCCTCGACAGCATCTCACTCTGCCTGGCCCTGAACAGACCACGGGCCCCAGGGTGGTGAGTCCACAGCCATCACACCAGTGGCAATACCTGTCCATCTGGATTCCCTCAGCACAGCACCCCAAGGGAAGGAGGGCCCCCTGACCTTCACAGGGTGGACTCGGGAGGGACCAATTACAGTAGAAGGTGAATTTGTATGAGATGTGGACATGACGGTTGGACATCCCAGTGGATCCTAGTGTGGCCGGTCACATGTGCGCATAGGCTGGAACTCTGAGCAACCATGTGCTGAGCCAGGCCTGGGCTGGTCTGGGAGTCTGAGCCTCTGTCTTCAAGGAGTTACGTACCTGAAGGGCTACCATTAGAGCTGGTCTAGGAGAAGGTATAGAGAGGTGGTATACAGGGGGCTGGAATTGAGGAAGGAGGACATGCCCCAGCTAGCAGGAGCCCCCAGGCCCTGGACAAGCCCGGTCCACTCCAGTCTGTGCTGCAGGGACCTGGGCAATAACATTGGTCCAATGGCTCCTGGCTCTGCCCTGAGGGAGTGTGTTGTTCAGGGTCCCCCCACCCCCACCCCAAGCCTGCCTGCTATACTCTGGCCTGGCCCACATCTTCTGAACCACAGGGGGATCTTCCCAGCCCTATGTGGAGGGCAATCCCACCTCCTTTCCCCAGGGTGCCAGTGTCCCACCCTCCTAGATGAACACAATCTCAGGTAAGGAAGACAGGGTATCCCTGGACTCCTGGGCTGGGTTCAGGCCTCAGACAGGTAATCACAGTCCCAAGTACACAAAACCCAAGCACCACCTACTTGGTGAGTGTTGCTGTCACAGCTTAGCACCCCTCCCCCTCCGCCCCCCCCCCCCCCTCCCCGGCTGGTGACGCTCACGCATTATCCCTCTAGGAAGGCTTCCGGGCTCTCTCCCACACTTCTGTCTGGGCAGCTTCAGGCCAAGCTTCACAGGACTCCCAGCGTGTGCATTTCTACTACCCTGCAGCTCCACACAGCCTGTCATGGAGGCTCCCTAAGCAGGGCTGGGATTGTTCCTGTACTCACAGGCTCCAGGGTGGTGACAACCAGAGGGCAGGGTCCTGGTTGCCAAGGGCGAAGGCCTCACCCAGAGACCCAGCTTCTATACAAAAATGCCAGCTTCAGCTTCCATATCCTCACCCTGCACCAAGTTTGGCACTTGTACTAAACGGTCCCATGTGCTCCTAGTAGGTACTCCCATAAGATTCCTCTAGATGCTCCCCATGCCCTCCAGGAGGTGCTCCCCATGGCTTCCAGTAGATGTTCCCAATGCCTCCCAGTAGGTGCTCCCCATGCCTCCCAGTAGGTGCTCCCCTGCCTCCCAGTGAATGCTCCCCATGGCCTCCAGTGGGTGCTCCTCATTGCCTCCACATCATGCTCCACAGGGGCTGCTCCCACCTCAACGTCTTGGTTGAACCAGCCTCTGAGGAAAGAACTCGGCTGCCTTCCGGGTAGGGGAGTGTCTGACACAGCAGTTACCATTTTACATCTCAACTGAGCCTCTGAAAATCTGAGGCTGTGTGAGTGTCCACCCAGCACTACAGACTCTGATTTAGCAGCTGTTGGCATTGGCACATCTCCATGTGTTCTGTGTGCATACATTTGTACATGTTCCACAGGACCATTTGAAAGTTGCAAAGGTCATGACCCTCTGCCCCTACACCCTTGAGGAGTCGCCAGCCGCCAGGACAACGTGTGAGGCAAGACACCGTCCTGGTACCATAAGTTGCACCGCCCCGGGGCTTCATAGGGAGACAAGGTCCCTAAGCCCACTGAGGTGCCAGTTTGCACTTTCTCTGTTGTCCCCAAAACATGCAGTGTAAGGAACACAGCTGGGTCTGGGTGGCATGGGAGCCCCGGCCCTGTGGGGGCTCCCTGGGGTTGCCAGAGACCACCATCTCAGGCAGGTGGCCCTGGAGGGTGCTGAGCCATGCCACTGGTATCAGAATTCCCAGCCAGTATCAGTGATACTGCGGGACTGGGGGGATCCTATCCAGCCCCAGACCTCTGCACCCCCACACCATGGCCTGTCAGCATCAGAGAGCCCAGGAACCTGGGTGTCTGGAGCAGAAACAGAGGTGAGGACTCCAGGCTTTCAAGCGAATGAGGTGTGAAATCCCCAATAAAAGGAGAAGGCCCTCCGGCTGGGCCTCGGGGGACTGGGTGAGTCCCACCCTCAGTGCCAGCAGCACAGGCCAGGGTTGGGGGTGGAAGACGCAGTGGACCGGCCACGGTGGAGGCCCTGCCCGGAACTGCCCAGCTGGACGAGGTTTGCCCTCCACAGGCCCAGCTGGGAGCCCCGGGGATAAGCCCTCTCTGGGTCAGCTCTGGGCCACGCTACAGTGACTCAGCCCAGGAGAGCAGGCAGAGACTGCTATAGAATACCCTCGTTGGGGGCTCTCCGGGGGTGGGGAGGGGGCTGGCTCCCACCCATGCAGTCTCCATTCCACACGCCCAGCTCTGCAGAGAGGCCATAGCAGGCTGCTGCCTGAAGGAGGGGCTGAGTGTGGGCCGCAGGCCTTCATCCCTTTGCAGTAGGGGTGCCACTTGAATCGGCAGCCCCACCCAGAACCAGGAGAAGCAGCCAAAGCCAGCCTTGGAGGACAGGTGGCAGCCAGCTTGCTGAGTCTGTCCGGACATGGTGGTGGGAAATCCAAGTGGGCCTCACCTTCCTTGGGTCCGAGGTTCAGGCTGGACAAGGAAGGGCCCCCAGAGCCCATGTGGGATGGATGTGGAGTGGGAGTCCTGGGGGCCTGGGGAGGGTCCAGGGGTGTAATCACATGTGCTTTGGCAAACCTTAGAGACAGTGGTGAGAGGAGTCAGACAGGCCTGGGGGGAAGGTCAGGTGCTGGAACCTTGCTTGGTGAATGTGGGGGAGGGTCAGATCATGGGCGTGGCTTACAGACATTTGCACCTAAGGTCACCAAATGCCATAGGCAAGGCCAACCAGGCAGTGACTGGATTCCATTACAGACTCATTCTTCTGGCCTGATTTGTGCACCCCTTACAGAAGCTAGGAAGCACTTCTTCAAGAACCTCTACTGCATGGGCTCTGGGAGCACGGCAGGGTGGTGAGTTTGCCCCAAGAAATGAGGTGCTGGGTTGGGAAGAGTCCTGTGCCCCTCACACACAGTTAGGGTTAGGGTTGCACCCCACAGAACACCCCAGTCCCTGCACTGCCTGAGGACCATAAGGGCCATACGGCCCCTCTGAGGCAGCTACCTGCATGACAATGTTCAGGACGTCCCTCTGCATCTAGACCTGTGACCAAGGTCTCAGCGGGCCCTGAAGACGGGGTTCAGAGTGTGCCTTGTGAGGAAGTGGGCTGCATTCCAAAAGAACTACCTGAGTTGTCTAATCTATGCACAGAATGTGTGGGAATGGATAGAGCGGAAGGAAGGTAATGTTGGATCAGGCCAAATTCAAAACAGTTGACATGGGCTCACCAAGCAGAGACTCTGTTAACACTGCAGTTTGGGGTTAGGGTTAGCAATGACAGCCTGGGTGGCTGAAACGTGGACCAAAAGATGGCCACAGTGAGTGGGTTAGAAATGCCTGAGCTGCCCTGGTCCAATGTAGAGAAAGGGACCCAAAGGGTTAGGGATGTTGGAGGGACTCGGTCATTTAAGACCAGTTCACCTACATGGAGCTTCCAGAAGACGCAGCTTCCCCCAAGGCTGTAAGAAGTGAATGTGTGAGGTGACCCTAGCACCCTGAAGAACTCTGTGGTCCCTCCATGCAGGTCAGAGCCTCCAGAGGGGACCACACCAGCTCAAGGAACCTGAATATGACAGAGTACTTGGATCCTGGGGTGGCAGGGACACTCACCTGCCAAAGGCAAGGTGGGCGTGGTTCCCCGGGTGGACAGCAGAGTGGAAGCAGCAGTCACAAGGACTCACAGAGACCTGTGGTGTTGGCTGGTTGGTCATGGCAAGGCTAGATGTCAAACACACAGGAAGCCCAACGAATTCTCACTTGATCTACTTAAGCAGAGAAGTTCTGGGTCAAATGTGGGAAAGTCTGACACTAATCATAAAAAAACAGAGTCCTGGCCCCTCCATCAATTCTCAGACCTGAGCCAGTTATAGACACAGAACACCTTGAAGTGGGAGAGACAGGGTTCCCTCAAGGAAGGTCCTGGAGCATCACTGAACTGTAATCTTTCCCCAGTCTTCACCTTCTGTGGCCTCTCATCCAGGAAACTGTGCTCTGGGGAAAAGGGAATAATCAGAGCTTTCTGGGACCACCAGTTACAGATTTTGAACAGACACTGACTCCAAGGGACCCAGACCATCACAGTGGTCCAGCCAGAGTGGGGGCTCATGGAGGCCACGTGGTCCACAGAGTTTTAGCCCATGTCTGTCTCACAGAGGGTCTGGTGTGGCCCTGAATGCACCCTGTGTTTACTTCCCCAGTTCCATAATGCTTGATTGGGATCAACACACCCAGCAGCTGTCCATGTCCCCACGCCGGTTCCCAGACCTGTGTAGTGAGGCCTATTTGGGAGGGAAAGGCCAAGTAGGGCCACTAGAATCATCTCTACTGGGAAAAGAGTAAGCCCAAAGCAGCCCATCCTCCTGGAAGGATTTCCAGATTAGTGCCACCATCGAGGATGTGGATGGTGCAGGTTCCCCCTATTTGGCCTGTGCAGGAGGGTCCTGGAGAGTGACAGAGGGCCATCGTCAGCTCAGCTGGGTGGTGGCTGCCCCAGCGGCAGCTGCTGCCCTGGCTGCACTTTCATCGCTTGAGCAAATTAACACAACCCAGGTACCCGGAGTACAGCTACTGCCCTGGGGAGATGCCTGTCTGTCCACCCATGCCCGCAAGGCCCCAGGAGAAGCTTGCTCTCAGCTGCAAGGCCAGACGTGCACCTTCACTGTGCAACCTCGGGGTAACATCAACTCTCCAGCCCTATGTCATAATTTATTTCCCAGGGACCTCGATCGCTGTTCCCTTCCACAAGATCTCACCCTTGTCCATGATACCGATAACGTACTGGCAGCAACTCTAGACTTACTGGTAGGATATCTGCATGACAGAGGCAGGAAATAAGTCCAACAGTAATTCAGGGGCCTCCCTCCTCGGTGACATTTCTAGGAGTCCAGACGTGTGGGGCACGTGGAGATATCTCTTCCGAGGTAAAGGGTTAGCTGGCACCCCCTGCAACCAAGAAAGAGGCACAACACTAATAGGTCTCTAGCTTTGGGAGGCAACATATTCCTCCTTTGAGTGTGTTACTCCAGCCAATTTACTGAAGGGCTAAAAGTCTGCTCGTTTTGAGAAGGCCCTGGGGCAGGTCCAGGCTGCTGTTTGAGCTGCTCTGTCACTTGGGCCGCGTGATCCAGCAGATCCAATGGTGCCTGAAGCATCAGGGGCAGATGGGGATGTGGCGTCCGCCACAACCTCCAGCACATTCTGTGTGTGTTATTGGAGGAAGGCAATCCTTGCTTCAATCCACCAGTTCCCCA
The DNA here is from genome assembly GCF_018350215.1 of Panthera leo. Taxonomy (NCBI): domain Eukaryota; kingdom Metazoa; phylum Chordata; class Mammalia; order Carnivora; family Felidae; genus Panthera; species Panthera leo. The sequence continues at coordinate 61,220,133 of NC_056692.1, read as the reverse complement.
CCTGTAAATGGACTTGATGAAAGCACAGTATGGACCCCACAGGGGCTGTGGGTGGCCCGGGTGGAGCATGCATGGCCAAAGGGTGGGTGTAGTTCCCATTTTTGTTTGTGATTCAGGAGCACAGACAGCTCCCTCCCTCTGTCCCCTCCACCGTCCAGTCCTGACCGCTCAACCCTGAGCAGCAGTGGCCGCAGGAACTGCTGGCATCTGTTCTAGTGGAGAGTGTGTGTGTTGGGGTGGGGGGGGGATGCCTGAGTCCTGCTGCTCATGCCTGTGGGTGCATTGCCTTCCCACGAACCCCTCGACCCTGAGCAGCCACCTGTGTGCCAGCTTTGTGTCATGAGGAAGTGACATAGAAAAGCCTAGAGAGCTCATGAAAATGTTGTCAGTCATATTCCTTAACCAGGAGGGTAAATAAACTTATTGGGGAAAAAATCCATTGTGCCAGAGGAACTGAGAGGAAAAAGAGCAATTTCCCCTTCATCCTGGTCCTGTCCTGCAACGGTGGGTCTCCGTCCCCTTCGTGTTGCAGGTGTGTGTGTGCACGTCTTGGGCATGTGAACATGTGTGTGTACATGCCTTGTGAGTGAATGTGTGTTGTGCATGTGTGTGCGTGTACCTGTGTGTGTACATGCATCGTGTGTGTGTATGCATCCACATGTGCATGTGCAGGCAGGTGTTTACGTGTGTGCATGTGCATGGATGATCGTGTGGGTGGTGCGTGTGTGTGTGTATCTGTGTGTGCACACGTGCCGTGTGTGTGTGCACGTATGCATCCACATGTGCATGTCCAGGAGCGTATATTCATGTGTGTGCGTGTGCGTGGATGATCGTGTGAGTGTGGTGCGTGTGTGCGGGTACATGCCTTGTGCGTGTGTGTGCGCGCGTGCGTGTATCTGTGTGTGTGCACACGTGTTGTGTGTGCACATATGCATCCACATGTGTACATGCAGGAGCTTGTAGTCACGTGCGTGCGTGTGCATGGATGATCGTGTGGGTAGTGCGTGTGTGTGCGCATTTGTGCACATGTGTGTGTAGTCCGTGTGGCACTCAGGAAGCTATGGAGGGGCGTCCACGGTGTCCCCCTGAACCTGCAGCAGGAAGTCTGCAGGGAGCTCGCAGGGCCCTCCAGGCTGGCGCTGGTGCCTGTGAGGCAGGATCTGGATTTCAAACCCAGTTTAAAAAAAAAAAACCAAATCATAGGGTTGGGGGCCAGGGGTTCAACTTTCTTTTCGTGGCCTGGTTGTCACCCTGGGGGATGCAGCACGGCCACGGCGCCAGTGCGGGGCTGGGGAGGGGGGTGGAGGAGAAAGGAGTTGAAGTCTGTTGGTGTCGACAGGAAGCCCTTTTGTGGGCACTTCTGAATTCCGTCTGTTCTCACTTCTTTTCAAGCCCAGCTGAGGGCGGGCGGAGCGGCTGCCATCTCCCTGGGTGACCAGCTCTGAATATTCACAGTCTCCTGTCCTGGCAACCACCCAGCCTGCCCACCCACAGTCCTTCCTGACCCCTCCTGGGGTCTCCAGGCCCCCAGAGCCCTGCGACCACAGGCAGGGTGCAGGCAGGGACGTGAGGAGGCCCTTGGGGCACAGAACCTACTGGGCCCTCCCCAGCCGCCACTACCCCCACCCTGCAAAGATGCTGTCTTGGCCCAGCCTGCCCGTGAGGGAGGCCACACTGCCATCCTCAGGGTGGTGGTCAGGGAGGCGCTGACCGGCTGGACTGGGCTGGGCTGGGCTGGGTGGCATCAGCCCTGCCCAGGCTGCAGCTCCTGGAGTCAGATGTGTCTTTCTCATCTGTGGGCCCCAAAAACCTGCTACAACATCTACACATAGGAGGCATTCAACAGGACTTTGAACTCCAGCAGACAGCCACGTGAAAGTCCCCCTGGGGGACTGGGGGACTGGGGGGGGGGGGTGTCCTGCACAGCATTCCCATGGCCATTGGGTACCTACTTCTCATGGCCAACGTGGGGCCATGTCCCCCACATCACCCGACCCCACATTCTGTGCAGTCTCCTACAAGTGTGAATCCACCTTGCAGCGTAACTCGAGGGCCACCTCCAGCCTTGGGCACCTCCTTCCCCGACTCAGGCAGGAGGCGGGAAGCCACTGTGCGGACTGGTGTTCCAGCAAGCCAGGGCTGGGAGGTGGGGAGAGGGACGGGCCTTTGTCTGGGCCCCAGCTCATGGTCAGTGCCCCAGGGCGCAAGCCGGCACTCACGTAGGCTTTTCAGGAGGGAAAGGCAGCACAGCCACCACACACTGCTTCCAGCACCCTCCAAGGAAGGGTCTTCTCTGCTTCTCACGGGAGCCCAGGCAAGACCCCATCACCAGCTCCCACTGCGAGGGCGTGCTGCAGACAGCTTGGGTGGGCAAGCCCGGCTCACGCCCTGGCTCCCAGCTCCACTGCGGGGAACACGGCCCTGTGCCCCGGGGCCTTGCTCTCCACCGCCCATGTGGAAAGGCTGGTCCCCACGGGCACACTCCCCATGGAAGGAGATTTGGAGGCACTTTCCTTTCTGTAGTTAAACCCCATGTGTTTCCTGTGCTTCCAAAAATGTCCAAGCAGGAAGTACAAAACCTCAAACAGCAAAAATAACTGTCCCCCAGATGGCCCTGGGGAGGCTACAGGTCACCGTCTGCCTTGCCCGCACTCCGAGGTCTTGGGTCTGTTTCTTGTCATTTTAAATCTGAGCTGAGCCAGCCTAACCTAACCCCACCCATTCCCAAAAGGACCAAAGTTCTGCTCGCAGCTGGCTTGAGGCCTTTCCCAGTGCCTCTTTCACTGAGAAGAGGTTTGGATGGTGCAGCAAATACCTCCAGGGCAACTTCAAATGTGCAGAACAAAGGGGCCAGGTAGGGGATCAGGCCTGGTCAGCACATGCGAGGGCCCCAGGAGAGGCCGGTGCTGTCAGTGGGGCTCATAGTGTCCACAGGGTGAAAATAGCCACCCTGGCAGCGGGGCGTCCAGAGGGTCCTGTGTCGGGAGTATCAGCGGGGGGGTCCCAAGGGTCCCATGTCAGGAGTATCAGATGCCTGCAACCCCATCCCAGTAGACATGGCATTCTACCACTTTTTGTTAACACTTCTCCAGCGCATAATCTGGTGAGGGACAGCAGGTGACCGCGCCAGAGCTCCATGCCACCCCTTCTTGTCGGCCCGCACCACCACCCCCCTCCACAGTTAGGATTCAGGAGCCACTCCCTGGGGAAGCCGGTTCTAGTTCCAGAGGCCCCCTGACCTGGACACACAGAGCGTGTAGGGCTCTAGGGTAGCAGAAGGGCAACAGAGTGACGTCCAAGCTGAGACCGAGTAACCCCCACCAGCTCTACTGCTGACGTTCTTAGTACGAAAGAATGCATCTCGTGATAGATTTATAGATAATGCAGAGGAGGAAATCTCCCAACCACAGGAAGGAGCAGTGTGGTGACATTTCAGGGTGGGGGGTCGCTGAGATCCTCAGATGGGAGGATCACATCTGCCCCCAACGGTGTGCTTGGTAAAGCAAGGTATCTACAGTTTGGGGCACAGCCAGGCAGGCAGGCCCCGTGGAGGTGATGACAGCCCCAATCAGGAGTCTGAGCCTTACTACTGCCCACAGTCGCCAAGGCTGCCGGAGCCAGGAAACTCCCAGGTGAGCTGAGCAGAAGAGGCCGTACCCTCCACACCCTGGGGTGTCAGAGAGTCCTCACTCCCTCCTGCCGGGGGCCTGTGCAGGCGTAGTCCTGTCCACCCAGCACCCTCCCTCTCCAAGGGGTTCCCTTGCTCTCTCTGGGGACATCACACAGTCCCATGTCCCCCCAAGCCCTGGCCACCAGTTCTTGCTGGGGCTCTGTGACCAACGATCCCAGTTTTCCAAGACAGAGAGGCCTTTGGGACTCAAGACTATGAGGGCTAAAACTGGGACGTTGTGGGTGCGCCACAATGAATCGGTTAAGGTAGGTTCCACTGAAGCTGGAGGAAGAAGGCCGCCGGCCCTGGGAGGCCATGCTGGCAGGAAGCTCTACCACCCCCGGCCACAGTAAGGCCTCCAGGGCAGAGTGGGGCCCCCGCCTGCCCACAGGGGCTGGCACCAGCAGACACAGGGCTCTGTTCCCTGATAACATCAGTGGCCATGGGCACCAGCGACCAGCCGATACCATGTTTTTAAGCCAGTTCAAAACACTTCAGCCAGGAGTCCTGGCTTTCCAGATTCACATATGGGCAAAGCCACAGAGTGATGTCAACATCAAATCTGACCACCAGATTTGGCCCTGCATGAGAATGTCACCTTGGGTGTCCCAGACATTAAACCTTCTCCATCCAGCTGACCTTCCTCCCTGATGGCTCCCACAGGGCCTCACATGGATTCCAGCAGAGCTGAGCTACAGTCTGGCAGTTTTTCTCTGCTCCCCTATGATCTCCCAGCCCTACACCCACTTGGGTTGCAGACATCACTGTTTCCAATTTGGAGGCAAGGACATGAAGGTAAAGGGAGATTGTGATGAGCAGGCTGGGGCCTAGGGCTGACCCAGAGCCCCTCACCACAGTGCCCCTTGGCACCGCCTGGCTCTCTGTGGGGGGCCAGACCTGGCTGTAGATGTTGCTGCCCTGTGGCCACTGTGCTGGTGCCCCGAGGTTGGGGAATGTCTCTCTGAGGCCCGGGCCCTCCAGTCCATTCCAGGGAGCAGGTACAAGGGAGGACCCAGAAGGCACCCTGCGCAGCTCCCAGTTCACCTGGACATAGCCAGGGCCAGTGGCCACCGGCACTTCCCTCAGCTCCAGGGGACACAGGGCCTGTGAGCCAAGAGTGAGGCCGCATGGGTGAACTCTTCACCTGTTCGTGGCCCTGGTTTCGTGCCTGCACAGCTCCTCAGAGCCCCCGGGCTGCCTCCTGCACTGGGGGCTCTGCAGAAGGCAGGGACTCGTCAACCAAATCCAGAAGCCAGTGCCAAGAAACCTGAAAGGCAGGGAGCACCAGCAGGAAGTTCATCATCAGTGCCTCTAATTTCATTTAATGGACCAAGTTTACACACTCCCGGCCAGTCTGCTTGGGTGGACCTGTAGAATGGCTATCCTGTGCCTTCAGGCTATGACAGGCTGTGGAGCCAGTGTTGAGGGGCAAGCACCCTCTCCTCCCACATCTGGGGATGCCCGTGTTGCCAGTTATCATTTCTCACTCTTCGGTATCGTTAGCTCACAAAGCGCAGCAGCCACGCCGCAGGTGTGGTAAGCCGTGGAAAAAATGCCAGGCTCATTCTCAGAAGATGTGTTCTAAAAGACTCTTGTATTTGAGTGTTTGCTTTAAAAAAATTACACTTGTCCCTATTTGCTTAAAGCTCTATTTTCATAGAACATTAAAACTTTTTTTTTTTTTTTTTTTTTTAAATTTTTTTTCAACGTTTTTTATTTATTTTTGGGACAGAGAGAGACAGAGCATGAACGGGGGAGGGGCAGAGAGAGAGGGAGACACAGAATCGGAAACAGGCTCCAGGCTCCGAGCCATCAGCCCAGAGCCTGACGCGGGGCTCGAACTCACAGACCGCGAGATCGTGACCTGGCTGAAGTCGGACGCTTAACCGACTGCGCCACCCAGGCGCCCCGAACATTAAAACTTTAAAATGTGTACATAAGTGTAGCCAAGCTCTCTTACAGAGAGCTGAAGGGCTCTACCCAGGAACACTGGGCCTGAGCTCGGAATGGGCAATGGTGACAGTGGCCGCATGAGGCCACAGGTTCTCGGGGACCCACTGAGGAGCAAAGGGCAAAGTGCAGCTTCGATATTGTGGCATTTATTTGCCCAGGGAACTGTGAAGCCTGGCAGGAGAGAACAGCCCTCACTCAGGCCCCAGTGAGGTCCCCAGGAGGAGACAGCATGAGCTCAGGGTTACCATGTGGTCCAGAATCCATACACTGATGTCCAAAATGCTCTGCAGCCCCCAACAAACACGTGAGAGGCTGAATCCGGCCCGGGGGGAGGGGGAGCCGGGGGGGGGGGGCAGGGCACAGCCCTTCCTGTGGGTCATCAAACTGGACAATGTAATTCTGAGAAAGCCTGAATTATTACCTGACTTTACTGTCCACATTCATCAAAATAACCACATAATCCAAACCAGCAGTCTATTTCAGACAGTATACACCTGCTGTTTGGTGATTTCTATACCTACCGTGTAAAACTGAGGTAAAAGGTATTTTGAACATCTTGAGTCATTTTGATAATATTAAGTCCCTAACTAGACCTACATGTAGATGTGTAGCTCACACATGTGAGCCCCCTGCAAGTGGGAACTCTCCTGTCTGACCATGGGTCACGGGCTGAGGGGCTGGAACGGCCCGGACCCGAAGCCTGCCCTGGAGCGGTATCTGTGTCCACCCTGCAGGCTTGGAGAGCCAGCCCCAGGCCCCTTCCCAGCCTCCCCGCCCTGGCCCTGCACCAGCAGCTGACTCACGTGGTCACTGGACTCTGCCAGCCGCAGGGAGTTGGCAGTGGACAAAAAGACCCTGTCCCTGCCCCCACGGAGGCAGCAACTTAAAGGAGAGACAGTGCTGGGGGCAGAGCGGTGGGGTCTCTGGGGCCATGAGCCTGGGGGGCTGAAACGTGAAAGTATAAAAATGTGTTGGTGTTTGGACACATCTTTCACGTGCTGGGGTTTGGGATGTTGATTTTCCTTGTTGCTTTTCTAGCTTAGGCCTCCTCAAGCTAGATGGGTCCCCAGGCCAGGTACCTGGAGTGAGAGAGGCAGTCAAAGCAGCCAAGCCCAGCAGGTGTGAGCACAAGGCCCCAGTCCCCACAGTGTCCACCAGACGCCGCAGGACTGAGCAAGATGGGAGGTCTTCCTCCACTTGGGGCTGCCGAGATAGCCTGCCACATACTCACATGCTCACAGAAGATATGGGGCTCCCAGGAGGAGATAAACAGGTTTATTCCTCACAGCAAAATCAGTGGCTAGAGGGTCAGCATGTGTGCATGGGTTCCCCGAGCCCCTCTCCCAGACCCAAGAGACGCTGTGTGGGCAGGGGTCCTCACCAGGAGAGGGCCTCTCTTTACAGCAGGCAGCAAGCAAGCCAGGCCTCCCTCCTGGACGGCAACATTCCCTCACGCCTCCCGGCTGCTCGTGTATCGGCCCAGGTAAGGAGCATGCCAAGCTTTACACTCTTGGCATGCCCCGCTGGGTGAGGTCGAGCCCGAGGGATCCATGTAGGAGTGTCTCTCAACAAAATCCAGCTAAGGAAGCTTTGAGATCCAGTGTCAGATCTCATGATTCAGGGAGGCAGCACTAGGGGACCAGGTGACAGCTGTCCCCATCAGGGATTCAAATACAGGCCACTTATTCCTTGGCTGCTGGACGCTGTCCCCTACCAGCGAGTGCTGGTGACCTGTGTGTGAGCAGCACCACTGTGCCTGTCTGGCCTGCACGGCAGGAGGCCTGGATGTGAGCTGGGATGGCTGGGGTTCCCTCCCCACCTCCCCCAAACTCTCCTCAGGGGAGAGCATCGCAGGGTCCCAATCCCACAGTGCCCTGCTTCCCCTGGGGTCCCAGCACACCTCTCCTCAGGAGGAAAGATGTGTGCTTTCCTTCTGCTGCAGGGCTCGGTCCCACCAAGTGATATAGTAGGCGTTTGTGTGGCGCCTTTACCAGGAAAAAGTGTAAATGGCATTAAAATGACAAACAGATGGCTGGGCACCCTTCCAGTGGAAAGCCTGGTCAGTGCTGGGTCTCCTGGCTCTGCAGTGGTCAGCACCTTGCATTATCTCTGATAGGGTGATGTAACAACTCCCTAAGCCTAGAAAAAAACAATGTGATGCAGAGGAATCTTGTCCACAGAGATGCAGTTGATTTCCACCCTGTGGAAGAGATCATTCCAAGCACTGACTGGGGTCAATGCCCAGTGGGTGCTCCCCAGTGTGATGTGAGTGCACTCCCTTCCTGACTGTGTCTACATGTGTCCATATTCAGATTTTACGTTTGATCAGGCTTAACATCTTACTGGTTTCCCCATTTATTGATGAGTTAAAATCCTGACACGTGTTCATTTTGTATTTGGATGACTCATGATTTTACTTTTTTGAAAAGTATCTTTTAATACTTTTTGTGTGATGGAGCAGACTCTCACCCATGGAACAGAGAAGTTATAAATCAAGGATGTGGATCATGTGGATGTTATGACATTTGGTCCTTCAATCTTTGACAGCATCGGCCAGCTGCTGGCACAGGACACATTGGGGATTTGAAGCCAGAGACATGCCCCTTCCGCAGGAGCCAACAGTCCCCAGAAATGAAAGGAGGGCTCTGTGATGTGTTACGATGGTGCTATCTATTCAGGGGCCACGGGGCACTGAAGAAGGACACAGAGAGGTGACAGCACTCTCAGCTTTGAAGGACAAGTAGGAATTAGCTTCAGGGTGGGAAGGGGCCACGTGGCACAAGGGCAGGAAGCAGGAGACCCAGAGGAAGGTGTGCCCCATGGCCTACAGGCCGCGAGCTGAACTGAGGATGAGGGTTAGGATGAGGTGCTCAGAGGCTCTGCAGGGGGGGCTTGTGCAGGTGGAATGGTCTGCAAATAGTGGGTGAGAAGGTGCAGGGTGGGGTCTTCAGCTCCTGGGGTTGGACCCTGGTGTGGGACACCCAGGAGGCACAGCAGGTGTGTGGGGTAGGCATTGGCCCTGTTGGGCACTCCGAGCCTGAGGCTACAGCCTGGGCTGTATGAGAAATGGATGCTCACACAGGCACAGTGGCTCAGACTGTGTCCATGGCCCAGGGCCACTTGGCCGAGAAGTGGCCCAGCCCAGAAACAGTCCCAGCGTGGCCCCCACATGCCTGGCCACCGTGAATATGGCCTTTCCCATAAGACGGGATGGCAGTGGATAAAAGAACATTGCAAGAGCACCCGTGCTTTGTTCTAGCTGTAAAGGATGCAATGGGTGTCAGATCCCATGCGGCCCTCACCTACATGAGCTGCCGGGGACAGGTGCTGAGGCAGGCTGAGGGAGGCTCCTGGCTAACACCCTGGCCAGGCTCCCAGCAGCCCCCTGGCTTTGTCATTGACATTAGCCACTTTTTGTGAGGCCTCACTCAAAAGGCTAAAGTCATCCTGAAGCCTCTGGCTTTCCTGTTCTCCAGGTTCTATGAACTTAACCAAGCCGTTTCTCCTACAGATGACATTTTCCTACTAAAACTTAGGAGGAGGACGTGTAACTGGCCTTTCCTGGCCTTTCGCCCACTCAGGGTGCTCAAGCACTAACACCCGTGCTGTGCACACACCTCCCACAGGCACCTGCCACCCACCTGTGAGTTATCCAGAACCTGGAGAGCAGATGGCTGAAATCACTCCAGAATCATACACATGTGCTCATTGATGGTGGCAGTTGGAGGCCCTACATTAAGTTTCCTTCTGCTTTTCCAATCTCATGTCAGCCTCCTCTGGCCTCCTGCTCAGACTTTCTCATACTCTGGTTCCAGCCAGGCCCACGGCACACAGTTCTGGACAAGCCTCACCTGGCCGTGCCCTAGGGGATACCTGTGGGATCCCACATTACCACCCACAAGTGCAGGGGAGTGAATGCCCCAAGGGGCGACCCCAGATGACAGGACCAAGGGTAAAGGCTTCTCTCCTTCGAGCTCTGGTGGATAATTCTCCAGTGGTCTGGGAAGGTTCAGGGTTCCAGTTCCAGCTGCCCACAATGGGGACCCCATCAACAGAGCACACTGGGTCTGGCTCCCTCTCCTTCCCAGCCCCACACCCCTGCCCCCAGCCTCTTGGGAACAAAAGCCCTCACTGCAAAGGCCCCAACTCGGGCTCTGCTTTCTGGGCTAAGGGGATGGGCACCCAGGCCAAGACAAACACTCTATGTGATACTCAAATGCTTGCATCAAATCCACTCCAGATGTGTGCTCAGCTGTTAATTGAATGCAGCTTCTAGTGGGAACCTCATTGCTTCCTGCGGCCAGTCCGGTGAATGAGTCCAGACTCTGGGTTCAGGTCAATCATGTATGCTAGGCCTTCATGAGACAATATTTGTAAAGTGCCTGGCATTAGAAAATGTTTAGTTGATGGGATTCTCGGTCTCTCTCCAGAGTTCCTGATAACCTGGTCCATTTCAGAACAATGCACACTGGTACAACAAAATGGCTTCCACGCATTAGTTATTCCTCAGAAAACATTCATTGTGTGCTCTATGGCTAAGGTGTTGAGTGGGGTCTTGATTTTCCCTGCAGGGTCATATAGGGCTGCTCAGCCCCTCCTCCACGTAATATGATTTTCTGACTCTGTGGGACAGAGTCTAGCCCAGTCTACCCCTTATCCTCCTTGTGAGGGCACTCTGCCCCTTCACCCCTTCACCAGTAAGAGTGGGGTCACTCCCAGAAAGCACGGCTGAGGGGGGCGGGGAGCAGCGCCCCAAGGGAAAGCTGAGAGCCGCTGGGGGAGAAGATTCCCCTTAACAGGGTGCCGTTCCAGATTTCACATCACCCACTGGCCAGCCCCTGCTTGTGGCTGTGGGGGACAGCAATGGGGTCTAGGGCACCCTGACCCTGTACCCAGTGGCCTACCCAGTGGAGGGGATGAAAACATAAGCCAGAATCCTTACTGAGGCAATAGAACCCCAACAGGTCTCAACTCCAGGAAGTCAGGCTGCTGACAATGGAACTGACATGATCATATCCACACTAGGCCATGTCTAGTAAGTTACTTTGTTTAAAAAGTATGGGCTGCAACCCCTTAATGAGCCATTAAACCAACACAAGTCCCAAGCAGACTTAAAACACAGCAACAGCGCAGGCCGAACATTCAGGCAGCTGGCTGCTCCCTGGAGAACACGTTTACCATCCAGGGGCCCTGGCCACCAAGGGCAGCCAGTCTCCTTCCCCAGTGCCCGGCGGGTCCCTGCCTCCCAGCAGGCCCATGGTCCTGGCAGGTCCAGCTGGAGCTGTGTTGGGGTTCATCCTGCCGGGGTTGTGGGGGACGTCTGGCTGCTGTTGGAGCTTGAACTCACCCTCCCCTGACACTCTGCAGGCAGACTCCTGAGTCTGGGGCTCAGACCTCGCCACTTATCTGCCCCATACACCAGCATGGTAGAGGCTATTGGGCAGTTTCCATATTTGAAGGCCCTGGAAACTGGCATCAAGTCTTCTGGATACAACCAGTGTCCACCAATTAGTCTGAACAAACAGCAACTAAAGTAGAGGAAAAGGTCAGCTGGTGAGCCAAAAGTTTGCCTCCCCTCAGGTGTCCTGTGACTGTTTATCTTTTCAATCTGCCCCAAGTCCTCCCTCTGTCCCTCTGGTGTGGAGAGGGGACAGTCCCCAGGGCATGCTCTCTGCTGAGAATCTTGCCATCCAGGAAGGGATTAATCTCAGGCCCTTACCCAGCCTCAACCCTGCATTTCTGAAGCTTGCAATGTTCTGACGTTTCTGAATGTTTACAAAAAGCAGATTATCACCAAATTTTTATTAGGGGAAAGGCAATGAAAAGTAAATTTCTGGCAGCAAGAGATATGCAGGAAGCAAGACAGGGCAACCAAGCCCAGTTCCGATGTCATGTGCTGTGGAGGCACGGGACACCATGTATGACCTCTTACCTCTTCCTCCCATTGCTTGCTGAGGGTTGTGGCTCTAAAGCCTGCAGGTATTCCGGGAGTTACTAGGAGGCTTTGTTTGTTTGTTTTTTTAAAGTAGGCTTCACATCCAGGGTGGAGCCCAGCAGCTGAACTTGAACTCATGATCCTGAGATCAAGACTCAGACACTCAACCTACTGAGCCACCCAGGAGCCCCACTACTCTGAGGCTTTCTACCAACTTGTTTAAAATAAGCTAGTCCTAATATGCCACTGTAAATAAGGTTGCATTTTTACCCATCTTACCTAAGAGTTTCAACCCATATAAGGGCTTTGCAAATACTGACGCAGGTTAAGGAAAAATTACATTTAAAGTGATGCTTTAAAAATCTAAAGAATAAGTTTGGCTTTGTTTTAATTGTTAGTTTGTGGAATATTCTTGGTTTGGGGCAAGAGAAAATCTGTGCCGGCAGTGATAGCTATAAACTCGGTCATAAATTTACGTTGGTTGGGACCAACGTGGGGGATAATCACCCTAACGTGAGTGAGTGCTGCCACTGGTCCACGAGCTTCAGGCAGAACTCAGTGGGCCCTCACGGGCCTGTCCCACCGGGAGGGGCGCAAGCTCCCAGGGGTCACACCGCTGACAGGACACCACTACTCGGTGCCAAACAGTGGGGTAAGGGTCTCGGGGACTCTGCTGCACAGAGCTGCAAGGAGACACACGTGGGTTAGGGGCTCTAGGACAGGAGCGCTGAGCCCAGACAACCCTTGTCCGGCTGGGGAGACAGAAATGAGGGGTGGAGGCCCGCGGCACACCGAGGCCCCGCCCCTACGCCCCTTCCTCCTGGGGGAAGGCTCGGGTGTCCTCGTCTCCCTCTCAGCCTTCTCCTGGTCCTGCGTCGGGTCGGTCAGATGACTTGTCACGTGCTTCCTTTCTTTTAAAAACAGGTGATGTTAAAGGTCATCTGGTTTGGATTTTAAGTTGTAACCAACAGCACAGCGTGATTTCTCACAAACCCCACCTTCTCCACAACCAAAGGATGTTTATAACATTTTATTTCACTGAGCACTCCAGAGCTGATTAATTCCCGCAGGTGAGAGCAGGAGGGCTGGGGGGCCCAAGGACAGGGCAGAGAAAGGACACACGGGGACACAAGAGCCGCCCAAGCTCCAAAGCACAAGGCCCCGGCCTCCAGGAACCCGCACACATCACCGCCCGGCCGGCCCCGCCCCCTCCCCAGGAGCCCATCTCCCGCCCCTCCCCCTCCCCAGGGCTCGTCGACCCCGCCCCCTGCCCCTCCCCACGTGCCCGCCCCGCCCCTTCCCCAACCCTCCCGCCCCCCCTCCCCCAGGGCCCACCCCCTGCCCCTCTCCTCCCCACGGGTCCACCTCTTCCCCCCGCCCCTCCCTCCCCCCCGGCCCCGGCCTGCCCCCTGCCCTGCCTTCCTCCCGCCCTCCCCCAGCTCCTCGCTCCACTTGGGCCCGAGCTCTTCCCCTCCCCAGGTCTGCCCCTGCCCCCCGAGCCCTCCTCCTCCCAACGGGCCCGCCCCCCCGACCCGCCACCGTCCCGCCCACTCTCCTCCCCACAGGCCTCCCCTTCCCCGGGCCCGCCCCCTTCCCCGCCCTGGGCGCGCGGGGGCGCTGCTCCCCCGCTCCGTGCTTCCAGCCTCTCTAGGCCGCTCCTCTCCACTCCCCGCTAGATCGCAGGCTTACCACGCCAACCGGAGGCGGCAGGCCTGGGGTGGGGGAGGGGGGGGCATTCCGGGCGAGCCGCCCGCGCACGCGCCGTAGGCCAACGTGGGCGTGGCTGCGGGCTCAAGGGGCGGGGCGGCTGAAGGAGCTCGCGGCCATGCAGGCCCACGGGGACCGCGCCGCGGCGCCCCACGTGGTAGGTGCCCGGGCCGCGGGGACCACCTCGGCCCCTCCTCCTGTCCCCTCCCCCCTCTCTCCGTCCCCTCCCCTCCTCTCGTCCTCTCCCCTCCTCTCGTCCTCTCCCCTCGTCCCCTCGTCTCCTCCCGTCCCCTCCCTCCCCGACTCCCCTTTGTCTCCTCTTACCTCCAGCCTCCGCTCTCTCTCTTCCTCCTTCCCTGTCCCTTCTCCTCACCCCCACGTCGCCTACTGAGGGTCACCACTTCCCAGGAGCTTTCCTAGGGGGGTCTGTACCCAAAGCAACCTCCAGCAGAAGAGTGCCAACAGAACTTAATTACGACCCATCTTTGACGGAAATCCACATTGTTTTCTATTGTAGATCTTGGGGACATTAAAAACATGCTTTCCTTTTTTCTTTTCCATTAAAGAATAATGCTTACTTTAAAAGTAAATATGTGGGGTGCCTGGGTGGGTCAGTCGATTAAGCTTCTGACTTGGGCTCAGGTCATGATCTGGTTTGTGAGTCCAGCCCCTAGTTGGGCTCTGTGCTGACAGCTCAGAGCCTGGAGCCTGCTTCCGATTCTGTGTGTGTCTCTCTCTGCCACTACCCTGCTCTCTGTCTCTCTCTCTATCACTCGCAAAAATAATAAACACTAAAAGGAAAGTAAATATGTGAGTAAATTAGGTAACCACTTTTTGGCTAACAGATTCAGGCAAGGTTCTCGCTGTTGAATCAGATCCACAGAGTAAAGAATTTGAATTATATTTTCAATCTATGAGTTTTTCAAAACCGTATTCAGATTTAGTATTTTTATAATCCTGTCTATACTGCAGGTAGATACTGAATACTCACGTATGTGCATATCGTTTGTGCCCATGCGTATGTGTATGCATATGCACTGTGTACACACACCTGGATGACCGTGTTCTGTCTTCTTGTGTAGGAATTTGTCCACTCCTCATTAGGGTATAAACTCAAGGGTTAGGGTAGACTGTAATTTCTGTCTTTGGGTATTTCATATTGCTTAATGTGGTAACGTACAAAATTAAGATAATTCCAGTAATCAGCTGTTTTGTTGGCAGTCAGGTTTCACTTGTTTTACTCCATACACTTTAGAGATTTTTTGTTTGATTTGGGCTGTAGGAGAGAAAGACAGCACCAAACTGTCCTAAACTCAGTAGAGCAAAAGGAGAGAGAGATAGATGGAGGTCACCCCCATTTTCCCAGTACCCACCCCCATACTTTGTTAAAGCCTGTGTCCAGGCACTTGAAAAGAGTTTCTTTGCTGGAGTTTCTCTAATGTCATGGTTCACTGAAAATGCTTACTCCACCAAGAAAAGGACCAATAGATTATTTTTATGAGTGAATTAGAAGATACACAGATGCCGAAATGATGTTTCTGACCAGTGATTGGAGAACACATGAATTTGCCATTGAACTGTGAAAATTTTTTATGCCTTTAATATTTTTGTTTCCTTTTCAAAAGTATCCCAAAGACAATTCAGTGAAATCTAAGACATAATAAATCTTACGGAGCAAAAGAACATTAGAGCTTGGAGAGAAGGAACAGGCACCTTCTGTTTTGGTGACACATTCTTTGGAAGCCTTATTCCCAATTATTCTGTATCTCGGGCCTCGCCCTTTGGAAATGAGCATGGGGCTAATGCTCAGGGTTAACAGGAAAGTAAACCGGAATGGAGGAAAGGCATTATTAGCCCTCACACTTACATTTGTTAATCCACTTCTTTTGAATTGCAGTCTATTATCCTCCCGGTCTACAACGCTGAACTGTGGCTGGACGAGTGCTTGGAGTCTGTTTTGCAACAGGACTTTGAAGGCTCCATGGAGCTCTCGGTTTTTAATGATGCTAGTAAGGTACTTACGAACTTCCTGTTGGTGATTTAGCCCTAGCATGAACAGTCACATCTGTTTTGAGGAAAGCTTCCTGAACTGCCAATGTCCTTGTGCTTTCAGGACAAGTCTATGACTATCATTGAGAAATGGAAAGTGAAACTGGAAAACTCTGGTGTCCTCGTGGTCATTGGAGGACATGATTCTCCTTCACCCCGAGGAGGTTAGTGACCCTGTTTAGTTTATTCAACTGTAAGGAATGGTTTCTTATGACTTGTGTACTTAAACACTGGTAACTTTAAAACAACACTGCCAACTATTTTACTGGTAAAGATGGGGTTATTTGAGAATAGCAGAGAATCCCAACCTAGGACAGGAAAACCTCACCAGAATTACAGGCAAGTCTGGAGAGTA
This sequence comes from Panthera leo, assembly GCF_018350215.1. Classification (NCBI taxonomy): domain Eukaryota; kingdom Metazoa; phylum Chordata; class Mammalia; order Carnivora; family Felidae; genus Panthera; species Panthera leo. The sequence continues at coordinate 61,204,464 of NC_056692.1, read as the reverse complement.
AGGCGGGGAGGCTTTTATAGAGGAGGCGGGAGGTTGGGCGGGGCTGTTGTAAACAGAATGTCCATTGGACTATACTGGGAGCTGGAAGTATGGTGGCTTCTCATTGGCTGGGCTGTTGCCGGAGCAGCAGGAAACCTTCCTGTTGCTGAGTAAGTAGTGTCCACCTGCAAGGTGCCTCTCCTCCTGTTGGGTCTGCGATTGCTAACTAGTGCTGGGCCCACAGCTCCCCCTGCCCATCTCCTAACTCCACTCTACTAAATAAAGTTTCCTTTTATTAACTTTCATAATAGTTTCATGTTCGGGGCGCCTGGGTGGCTCAGTCGGTTAAGCGGCCGACTTCGGCTCGGGTCATGATCTCACGGTCCGTGAGTTCGAGCCCCGCGTTGGGCTCTGTGCTGACAGCTCAGAGCCTGGAGCCTGATTCAGATTCTGTGTCTCCCTCTCTCTGACCCTCCCCCGTTCATGCTCTGTCTCTCTCTGTCTCAAAAATAAATAAACGTTAAAAAAAATTAAAAAAAAATAGTTTCATGTTCAAATTCTGGTGAAAAATATCCTAAAAAATGAAGTTTATCACTTTTTCTTTTTTCTTTTCTTTTTTTTTTTTTTTTGAGAGAGAGCGCACGCAGGGGAGAACCAGAGAGAGAGAGAAGAGAGAATCCCAAGCAGTCTCCGTGCTTAGCACAGAGCCTGATGCAGGGCTCAATCCTATGACCCTAGGATCATGACCTGAGCTGAAATCGAATTGGTTTTTCAACTGACTGAGCCATCCAGGCACCCCTAAAGTTTATCCCTGTTAAGAACCCAGTACACCTGAATTTCTTATTCTTTGGTAAGGATTTGTATGAGACTACCATGCATACTTTACTTATTCAGCCTAACAAAAAACTGGGGTGTTTTTATTTGTAGTGTGATTGATCATAATATTGGTCACCTCTACTTCTTAAAATTCTTTTCTTGTGACATTTGATTTACTTTTGTCCAATTTTTTTTTTTAATCTTAAAGAACTAGCATTTGGTTTCATTGATTTTCTATATAGTTCTTTTTTCTATTTTGCCTGTTTTCTGTTTCCACTCTGATCTGTATTATTTTCTTTCTTCTGCTTACTTCGGATTTAATTTGTTCACTTACTAATTCTTTTTTTTTTTTTTTTTTTAATTTACTTTTGAAGGAAAGAGAGACAGAGCATAAGCCGGGGAGGGGCAGAGAGCAAGACACAGAATCCAAAACGGTCTCCAGGCTCTGAGCTGTCAGCACAGAGCCCTACACAGGGCTCGAACTCACAAACCGTGAGATCATAACCTGAGCCGAAGTCGGTTACCTAACCAACTGAGCCACCCAGGCACCTGAGTTCATTTCCTAGTTCTGTGTTGTTGTGTTTTTTTAATGTTTATTTATTATAATTGAGAGACAGAGCATGAGCAGGGGAGGGGCAGAGAAAGGAGGAGACACAGAATCTGAAGCAGGCTCCAGGCTTTGGGCTGTCAGCATGGAACTGGACGTGGGGCTCGAACTCACAAACTGCGAGATCATGACCTGAGCTGAAGTCATACACTTAACCAATTGAGCCATCCAGGTGCCCCACGTAATTCTTAAGGTGGAAGCTGAGGTCACTGATTTGAGACCTTTCTTCTTTTCTAATATAGGCATTTAGTAATAGAAATTTTTCTCTTACTATTGCTTTAGAAACATCACACAAATTTTGATATGTTCCTTTCCTTTTTCTTCAGTCAAAACACCTTCTTATTTTGACTTACTGACTCATGGCTTATTTAGAAGTATGTTATTTAGTTTCCAAATATTTGAGGGATTTTCCATATATATTTTATTAATTATTTCTAATGTAATTCCTCTGTAGTAAGAGAACATGCTTTGACTTGAATCTTTAAATTTAGTAAAATTTATTTTATGGCCCAGGTTGTGGCCTGTCTTGGCAAATGTCCCACGTGTACTTGAGAAGGTTGTGTAGCCGATGGTGTTGGATGGAGTTCTCCATAAATGTGAATCAGGTCAAGCTGAGGAGTCTTGTTTAAATCTACTGTGTTCTTGCCAATTTGGGGTCTGTTTGTTCTTTCCATTATTGAGAGGGGGCATTGAAATCTCCCAACTCTGTACATTTGTCTGTTCGTCTCTAGTTTTGTCAGTTTGGGCTTCCAATATTTTGAAACTCGGTTAACGTTTAGGGTTGTTATGAAGAATTGACCCTTCATCATTATGAAATAACCCTCTCTATCTGGCTAATATTCTTTGCTCTGAAATATACATTGTTTCATATTAATTTAACTGCTCTGGCTTTATTTTGACTAGTGTTAATATAGTATATCTTTTCCATCTTTTTAAACTTTTAACCCATTTGTTGAAGGGTACCTCCTTTAAACAGTACCCCCTCCCTGTAGATTCTTATAGACAGCAAATCCAATCTGACCATCTTCACCTTTTAACTGGAATGTTTGCATTAGTTACATTTAATGTGATTAATGATAGCTTTTAGTCTGTCTTCTTGCTATTAGTTTTATATTAGTTGCTTCTGTTTTTTCCCCCTCCTTTCCCTCCTTTTCTGCCTTCTTTTGGGTTAATCAAATATTTTTTATAACAAATGTATTCATATGCCACACAATTCACCCATCAAAGTATACGGTCGAGTGGTTCCTGGTATATTCACAGATCTGTGCAGCCACCCCCACAGTCAGTTTTAGGACATTATCATCACTTCAGATAGGAACCCGGTACCCTTCAGTCATCATCCTCCACACCCTGCTTCCCCCAGCCCTGTGCCACCACTAATTTACCTTTTGTGTATAGATTGTGTATAGATTAACCTGTTGTGGAGATTTCTGTATATATGTTTGTAAGGGATGTTGGTGTGTGATTTTCCTTTCCTGTGATGTCTTTGGCTATGATATCAGAGTGGAGCTGACCTCATAGAATGAGTTAAGTGTTTTCCTTTTTTTCTGTTTTTTGGAAGAGTGTGGGAAGGATTGGTGTTATTCTCTAAATGGTAGAATTCATCAGTGAAGCCATCTGGTCCTGAGCTTTTCTTTGTTGGAAGGTTTTGATTACTGATTCAATCTATTTAGTTGTTATAGGTCTGTTCATATTTTTTTTATTTCTTCTTGAGTTGGGTTTGGTAGTTTGTGTGTTTCTAGGAATTTGTCCCTTTCATGTAGGTTGTTTAATTGGTTGGCACACAGTTGTTTGTAGTATTCTCTTAGACTCCTTTTACATTTGTTAAGGTCAGTATTAAGGTACCCACTTTCATTTTGGATTTGGTAATTTGAGTTCTTTTATTGGTCCAGCTGAAGGTTTGCCAATTTTGTTGATCTTTTCAAAGAACCAATGTTTGTTTTCACTGATTTTCTCTCTCTCTCTCTCTCTCTCTCTCTCTCCCTCTCCCTCTCCCTCTCCCTCTCCCTCTCCCTCTCCCTCTCCCTCCCTCCTTTCAATTTCATTTATTTCTGGTCTGATCTTTATTACTTCCTTCCTCTGCTAGTTGTGTGTTTAGTTTTTTAGCTTCTTAACATGTGAAATTAGGTTAGTGATTTGAGATCTCTTTTATATAGGCATCTATAGCTGCAAATTCTCTCTGAGCACTGCTTTTGTTGTGTCCCACAAGTTTTGGTGTGTTGTGTTTCCATTTCCACATATCTCTGGGAATGTGTCTCAAAGAGTATCTAAGCATATTCTAGGGATATGTCTAAGGATATTCTGTTGTTTTGGGGTAGGGCATCTGTATATGTCTGTTAGGTCTTTTGGTTTATAATGTTGTTCAAGTCTTCTGTTTCCTTACTGATCATCTGTCTAGATGGTCTATCCATTATTGAAAGTGGGGTTTTGAAGTCTTCAACTATTCTAGTAGAACTATTTCTCACTTCTATTCTGTCAGTTTTTGCTTCACTTATTTTGGGACTCTCCTGTTAGGTGTATATGGTTTTATAATTGTTATGTCCTTTTGACTGACCCTTTTATCAATATAGAACATTCTTTGCTTCTAATAATATTTTTTGACTTACGGCCTGGTATCAGTATAACCAACCACCCCTAGAAACCCTTTTGGTTTCTAGTTGAATGGAATATATTTTTCTGTCCTTTCACTTTTAACTCCTTTGTGCCTTTAGATCTAAGGTGAATCTCTTATAGACAGCATTTAAATGGATCAACTTTGGTTCAGGTCATGATCGCACGGTTCACGAATAAATAAATAAATAAATAAATAAATAAATAAACATAACATTCAAAAATAAATAAATATTTTTTAAAAATAAATAAATGGGTCATGTACTTTTTAAATCTATTCTCCCAATCTTTGTCTTTAATTGGAGCATTTCATGTATTTATTGAAATATGTAATAATTCTTTATGTCTAGTATGCCATTTTGACTCCCTTCTCATTTCCTATTCTGTGTATTTGAAAGTTATTTTCTTAGTGCTTACTGTGGACATTACAATTAACGTAGTAAATTTATGACAATCTAGTTTAAATTAACATCAGCTTAGCTTCAATAGTGTTTAAAGCTCTGCGCCATGCAGTTCTGTACCTCCCACTTTATGTTGTCACAGTTTACATCGATTTCATGCACCTACTGACGTAGATTTATAATCATTGCTCGATGTATTTGACTTTTAGATAAGAAAACATTCAGAGTAAAAATAGAACAATACTGGATTTTATATTTACCTATGAGTAACCTTTATTAGTGTTTTTCACTCCCGCGTATGGTTTCAGCTTATTGCCTGGTGCTCTTGCATGACAGCCGGCAGGACTTCCGTTAGCATTTCTTGTGGGGCAGGCTTACTAGTGACGAGCTCCCTCAGCACTTATTAGATCTGGGAATATCTTAATTTGTCCATTTTTAGAGGATGATTTTGCCAGATGAAGAATTTCTATATGTTATAGGCCTAACAATACATTATTTATATGTTGTGTTATACAATTGCTTTTTAAATCAATTAAAGGAGGAAAGGAAAAATATATATTTATATTGTCTTTTATAATTAACAATTACCTTTGTTGTTGTTGTTGTTGTTTTTTAATGGATTTGAAGTACTCCCTGGAATCCCTTGGGTCAGTCTTTTTAGCCTGAAGAATTTCCTTTAGTATTGTTTATAAGGCAGATGTCTTAATTCTCCTTGATTTTTGAAAGATAACTTTTCCGGAATAGGATTCTTGGTTAACAGCTTTTCTTTTTGAGTACTTTGAGTATGTTACCCCCTGCCTTGTGCCTTGACTGCCCTGAGAAGCCACTTTAGACCCGACCCCTACCCCCTCTACCAGGTGTCTTTCACCACAGTGCAAGAGTGGGTTTCTCCACACTCTGTTGCAAATGGAGCAGGGGCAGGAGCCAACCTGTCCCAGGTTGGGAGTTGGGGGTGGGGGGAGAAGGAGCCCTACTTCTCCACTGTTGGGGACTCAGCCACAGCAACAGGAGCCTGCAGTCAGGGTGACGAGTGCCGATGTCCTGCAGCCCCCAGGATTTCTGTATGTTAGCAAGGGGAAGGGGAACCTGAGTGTCTGTCTAGGTGGGATTTCCTCTTTGGGGAGGGCGGGGTGGAGCAGGTCTTGGTTCAAGTACCACAGACCCTCAATGTTCTTACTGAGTCTCGGTCATCTTCTTCAGTAAATATTTCTTCAATCCCCACTTCCAGAGACTGAATGGCAGTTGGTTCCTCGTGATGTTCACAGGCTTCTATTTTAGGCAATCCATGGGGCTCTGCATGCTGTCATGCCCGGAGCCGGACTCCAATCAAAATTCTTGGTTCTATTTTATCTTCTGTTGGCTTAGTAGCTATAATTTAGTTTTGCTGTTTTAGGGGTTGATTTAGGGTTTTAGTATATATACATCTTCAGTTTACCAAGATCAGTTTTTCAAAGGTCCATCTACACGTGTAACATAAGAACCTTACAACAGTATTCACACGTTTCTCCTCTCTGCTCTTTATGCTACCTTGTCCTGCGTTTTACTTTGCCTGTATTGTAAACCGCACAGGACACTGGCGTTAACTGTTATGAGACATACGTAATAAGAAAGAGAATCACGTTTTTACCCATACAGTCACTATTTGCGCTGCTCTTTCACTTCCAGACCCACATTTCCATTTGCTGTCATTTTCCTTCTGCCCGAAAGACTACACTTCTTGCAGTGGCGGTCTGCTGGTGATGAGTTCCTTACCATTTGTGTGTCCTCGTCTGGCACTTGTGCGGGGGCTGGTGGACCCTGTGATGAGGACATCTCATCACAAGATGCAGGACCTTTCTTTAGTCCTTATGTGCTGCCCCCAGCTCGCCTCCCATACAGGTGACCTTGCCCTCAGGTAACCATCCTGTACGGCTTCTATCTGCTTCCTCCCTCTCTTGCCTTGCTCCCTTCTTTCTACCTTTCTGTCTTCCTTTGTCCCATGCAATTGCTTCCCCTTTGCAGAGTGGATGGGGAGAAGGGAAGGGGAAGGCCTGAGACTGCTGGTCTTGTGCATTAGTGGGAACAGCCTCTCCTTGCCCTGCTGGTGCCTCCTGAGCCTGCTGTTCTTTGGCTTCATGGTGATGAGGGAGGGATGGCCAGTCAGCTCACCCAGGCGGTCAGCTTCGCCTGAACAGAAGAACCCAGAAGTTCTTCTTAACTAAGTCCCTGGACTGTGGTATTTGGGTTTCCTCCCCTGCCAGGGTACAGCCTCCTTCTGTCTCCTGTAGAGGAAGGAGTCTTACAATTTTCTTTTGTTTCTAAGGCACTTCTAGTGCTGGGATTAGGTGGGTGGGGTAGACTACCAGTTTGTTGGTGCACTATCTTATCCAACTTAGTTTTTTACAATATCTCTGATTTTCCATTTAGGCGATCTAATCCTGAATAAATGTTATTCTTTCGTTTTGTTGTTCTAATTTATACTTCACTGTTCATATTTTTCTCTTGGGATAAGAAGTCAGGAAGAACAATGTGCGGCCACATTACTGAATCCTTGTATTGTTCCTGACTTAGTGGGAGTGTTAGTGTTTCCGTGTTAAGTATCATATTTATTGTTGCTTTCTGACAGATACCTTTCTCAAGTTAACTTGTGATTCCTAACTTAGTAAGCATTCAGAAAACGAGGGATCAGTATAGAATTTTATTAAATGTCCCTTTGGTATCTGTTAAGGTGATTGCTTTTTTTTTTTCTCCTAACATATTTATTACAGTGTGTTAGTATTTCTCTTAATAATGAACAGTACCAGAACAAACCTGCAATGACATGATACTGTTTTTATACAATATAATTATTCAGGTTTCTTTAGGATTTTTGCATCTGTAGACATATGGAAAATTGGTCTGTAGCTCTTTGGTGCTTGTTTGGTGACTGGCTTAGGGATAAGAGCAGAAGGCCTTGGACTTGCTGGTAGAGCATTTGTGCAAGCAGTAATCATGTATAGCACAACAACCTTTGTCTCAACCTTCCATATGAACTAGCCCTCCAGCCTGAATGTACATGACAGAAAAAAAGCATTTATTCATTCTCACAAATGTCTGCTTTGAGGAATAACACATTTTTTTTAATACTAGCATTGATAAAAAGAAATTCAGGCATACAGAAAGGTCTACAGTGAAACCTAGAAGCCCCACACCCTGGAAGCAACCAGTGTTTTTTGGTTCTTATTTGATTTGTTTGACCCACATGTGTGAGTTAGTGCTCACTGTGAAAGAGGAAACGTTCAGCTGCTGAAGTGCTCCTCACCACACTTCCTGTGTTCCCCCCTCAGGGAGTTTGTTTGTTATAATATAGTCATATTTTCAGGGTGTGTAATCTTCACATTCTGTTCTATAACTTTTTATTTTACGTGCTTTAATAATAAGTTGATGCCGACACTTTAGACCTTGTAAAGACAGCACTTGCAGTATAACAGGTGAGTGACTATCGTTCACCGCAGACCTTGTGCTGGCTCAGACTCAGACCTGGGTGCCTCTGCGGCTGACTCCATGCCGGGCCCTGGGGGCTCCCAAGTGTTAGGGTCTGTGGAGCCTGTAAAAACATTCTGTCTTGTTCTCTTCTGCTTTCTACACTTGCCATTGTTTGGTTTCCTTGCTTCTCTTTTTCTTTTATTTAATTTTTGTCTTATAAGTGTTATTTAGTGTTGCTAGAGTAGTCCTTAAAGTAAATTTTCCATATCTGGTGTGTAGATGGTAAAATGTTTAGAGTTTTTACATGTCTGAAAATGTCTTCATTTTGTACTTAGGCTCAACTGACAGTTTGGCTGGGTATAGAATTCTACATACAAAATAATTTCCCTTAGAATTTTGAAGGATTGCCTCATTATCTTCTGGTGTCCTCTGGTTTTGATAAGAAATCTTATGACAGTCTGACTCTTTAAAGGTATCTTTTCTGAAAGTTTTTAAGATTTTTGTCTTTACGTTTTGAGTTTGAAATTTATAATGCTGGGTCAAGGTATCATTGCTTTTCATTCACCCTCTGCTTTTATACTGAATGATTAGCTTTACATTCTTAGCTTTAATTGTAATATATTGGGCTTCCTTTAGCTTCACTTTAAAGTTTTTGTGTAAGACTTGAAAATAGCTTGTCTGCATACACTGCTGGGTTGGAAGAGGAGGTCCAGATGATGAGGCTGAAGCTGGAGGACAGGCCGCTGAAGGTTTTAGGAGTGTGTCCTTCTTTAAATAGTGGGCCTCAGCTTTGGTTACATGTGAGAAGCACCTGCGGAGTTTTGGGAGCCCTGATGCCTGAGTCCTACCCTAAGATCTTCTCAAGTGATTGGTTTGGGTGCAGCCTCTGCACTGGGATTGTGGACACTTGTGGACACTTCCTGAGAGAGGCTGGGGTGCATCCACAGTTGAGAATTAACCTCAGGAGTAGTGTGGCGCCAGCCCCTCTCCCTCATGGGCGGTCCTCGGGGAACCTTGCAGCTCTCCTCATATTTCAGGGGTGGGCAGGGTGAAAGTTTGGGATCCCTCTGGATCCCCTCCTGTAGGGCCAGAGAAGTGTTGGCTCTGTTACTAGTTCTGTTCAGACTGGCATGTGACTTTCCTTTCAGGGTGGACAGGTAGTCAGGGTGCAGGGTAGGGTTTGTGTTTCAGCGTGGCAAGGTGTGAGCAGGAGAGGTGTGAGTGGGAGGGACGTCCACTCTTCCCAGATGCTTCTTGCCCTCGAAGCCCCTTCCTGTCCTATTTCCTCTCTCTGCTCAGTCTGCCAGTTTTGGTGGTCAGGAGGCTGCCCTGGTCTCCCCTGGTCTCACTCCTGACCCTCACGTGTGTGCCCCTGGCATGACCTCACAGAGCTCTCCTGGTCTTCTGGGGCAGGTGTGCTGATCCTTGCTGGACTTGCTGGTTTACTCCAAGTTCACAGAGGGGCCCTGAACCCAAGCTGTCTCCCCCGGAGCTCGCAGGGTCCACCCTCGAACAGAGCTAACCTCTCTGAACACTGGCTGTCTGCAAAACAGTGTGCTGCTTCAACGCATAGCCTCCGAATCCCCTTGCCTTCCCCTTCTGCAGCGTCCTGCCTGCACTGTGTCTTTGTCTTTGTGTTTCCGGGCCAAGGAGAGGGTGGATGTTCACAGAGGTGAGTTAAGAGGTTGAGTTCACAGAATGAAACAGATACTTCTCTCCCAAAAAGTGCCCCTGACCCTGCACCACATCCCTCACAAACAGCATCCCATACCCTACTTTGGAGAGCAGGAAAGTGTAAACACTTTAGAAAAAATTTAAAACCACAAATGGTCATTAAAATTGGTCACTTAAAAGAAAACTTTTTCTCCTGCTATTTTATAAAGTTCATATGGAAAGACCAGTCTTTGGCACTGCCTCTAGGTGGCCCTGCCTTCTGGGGCAGAAGACTGGGCAGGAGGCAGCCAGGTGCCCCCCCCCCCCCCCCCCCCCGCTTCACCTCTCTGTGCCTCAGTTTCCTTTGCAGGCAGCAGGTGCCTGTCCCATTGTTGAGAAGACATAGGTGCTAGAGGAGTGTCAGGACCTGCCCCATTCTTTTTTTTTTTTTTTTTTCCTCTTTTCAGTTTATTACATGAAGGAGTTACACTAGTCCAAGTTAAAAGCAGACCCCAAATGGTTACATTATACAAGCTGTGAGGTTTTTAAACTTGTGACAAGGGACAGAAGGGAACTTCTCATTGCAAGGAAATCCTCACTTCAGCTTCAGTGAGCCAAAAGCACTTAAAACCCATGAACCTTCAGCTGGTCGTCCTTAGCCAGTCCAATCTCTACAAGGAACTGGCATATGTTCTTACACTGGTCACCCTGTAGCTGAATTACTTCTCCATGTTCTGGATGCTCAATTACAGTACCACTGCAGGTAAATTTCTTCTTAAACACCTTCGCTAGGTTCTTTTTATCATAATCATTAGCGCTCCCTTGGGAAGTAGGAAGGGCCTTCCTGCCATTTCTCTGTTGAATTCTTACACGGATATAATCCTCGTGCCAGCAGGAAGCAGATCATCACCCTTACTTGCATCAGCAGAGGGGTCGAAAGAGTGGAGGTTCTGGATAGCGGACATAAAATACGATTCCTTTTCCTCGGTGGAAAGGGCCTGTAGAAGGCGGCAGCGGGAGAAGGTGGGCAGTGGGGACGGAGTGTCGGGAAGCGAGGGGGCTCAAGGGGGAGGCTGCTGAGTTCTCAGTGGGGCTCAGTGACTGGGGCCAGGACCTGCCCCATTCTTGTCATCCTGATCCTCCCCATGATCTCATGCCTCCAGAAGACGTTCTGGTTTTTTCCCCAAATGATTTCTTACTCGCATTGTCTTTAGTTTGTTTGAGATAGAAAACTTTAAAAAATCAGTTACTGTAGAACATCTGTTTCAACTTGCATCTGAAATGTGTGTAAACGAATTGTGGATTTTGAAACTAGTCTGAACATCCTTTCCAAATCGTCTTTTACTAAGATGTTTTGTATCTTCCATAGTTGATAAAATAAGTTGAAGGCATTTTGGTGGCTGGTGTGATTGCTTCTCTGACCTCCATCTTAGAAACAAGTTTTGTTTTTCATAAAATGTTTCCACAGATTAGATATAACTTGAGTCGTGTCACATTTGTATGTATTTTGTCAATTAAGAAAAATCAGTTGTAATAGTGTGAAGAAGTGGAGGCAATCTGCTGTCACTTTGGAGACGGGCAAGGCAGAGTCACGGGGGCCGTAACACACGAGTGTGGGATGGAGTTAATTTGATTAGATCTGAAAGGGCAGATCTTCCTATAATGGTATTTTCTTAAGCAGGAAAAGTTACATTGACTATTGGAGAGCATAAATCCAAAGTGTTTCTTTTTTCAGGAGTGCTGAGTTATTTAAATTGGATTAAGATTCACTTATTATTTCATATCATAACAGAGCAAAACATTTCTTAACAATGCGGTCACTTACTCAAATGAAAGTACAGCACAGTTCCGCCCTCCCCAAGAGTGAGGACACCAATCCCGCCAGGGCTGCGTTTTTTTCCTGCTGTGACCATGACAACCAGCTGCGTCCCTTTGTGACAGCCCCTCAGACAGCAGGCCCTGGCACAAACATTTGACATTCTTCAAGGCAGTAATATTAAAGCAAATTCCTTGTCTTTGCCAAACATAGGACTCATTGTGAGGAACTTCCAGCTTCCTTAGTGAGACATTTTCCTCCATTATCCAAATTCTGGGGTTTGATTTGTACCCCTTCTGAAACCTGACTCTACTGAGCAGCTTTTTAAACAGAACTCCTGCTAGTTTAAATGTGACTGTGGGCCGTCTCTTCCCATTTTCATCTTCTTCATACGGCTCTTGGGTTTCGACCGCGTGAGGCCTTTCCCTGGGTTTGCTGTGCTTGACGGTGATGATGGCGCTTTCTGCAGCTGCCGGTGCGGCTGCCAGGGGCCCCCCTTGTGCCCTTCTCTGCTTATTACACCTGTGGCTCTTTGAGATCTGGGACCGGTCTGCCAACCGGTTGGCGTTGGCTAAGCTCTAGGATTCATGCTAAGATTGAGCTGCCACCTTGCGTGGAAACAGCCTGCACCAGGGCACCGGTGCAGGGAGACTTCCTGGAGCTCGAATTTGCTCAAACCCCCAACTGAGCAGCTGCCTTCTCCCCCCCCTCCTTGGAGAGGTGCTGTCCTCAGCACAGAAAACCCAGAGCTCTAATGTGGCCTGAGGCAAGTGCGCTGCTGTGTCCCTGGTGCCAAGGAACCTGGTCACGTCGCCTGAGCCTGATTATTTGAAGGGATTTATTGTTTTACCTCCGCACACATCTGTTTCACTTCGTGCGACTTTCCTCCGTGGCACCAAATCTGTAACCGGATGGTTAACTCGACTCAGGTGTTGGCAGCCTCTTTTCTGTGGAGCGTGTATCTGTGCCCCTGAGGCCCCTTCGGCCCCTCTAAATCCTCCCATAACCTGCCCTGCCCTCCGTCCGGACTCAGCTGTCTCAGCTCAATTTGCTGACGCTCCTTACTGGCCAGGCCTGCCTTCCAACCTGCTGCGGACAGCCCGGTGCTCCCCACACCGTGGCAGGCTGTGGCTTCTGCTCTTTCTCCGGGCGCTACCCCAGCATGGCTCAGTGGGCACGCAGCCACTTTTTCCAACCCAGTTGTAAGTCGTAATCACTTTGAAGCCAAAGACTTTTTAAAACATCTATTAAAACATAACATCCGGGACAGCTGCGGGGCTCAATCGGTTCAGCATCTGTCTTCAGCTCAGGTTATGATCTCACAGTTCGTGGGTTCACATCAAGCTCTGTGACAGCATGGAGCCTGCCTGGGATTCTCTCTCTCTGTCCCTACCCACCCCTCCTCAAAAATAAAATAAACACTATATAAAAAAAAAAAGAGGGGGCCCCTGAGTGGCTCAGTTTAGCGTCCGACTTTAGCTCAGGTCACGATCTCATGGTCTGTGACTTCGAGCCCCACGTGGGGCTCTGTGCTGACAGCTCAGAGCCTGGAGCCTGTTTCAGATTCTGTGCCTCCCTCTCTTTCTCTGTCACTCCCCTGCTCATGCTCTGTCTCTCTCTCTCTCTCTCTCTCTCTCTCTCAAAAAACAAGCTTAAAACAAAACAAAACAAAACAGCCGTAAGAAAAGTGCACTTATCGTAATTGTCCAGTTCAGTTAATTTTCACAAACTGCCAGCACCATGTCACTGGCACCTGGAGGAGGAGCCAACATCACCCACCCTGAGAGACCCCCTTCTCCCTTCTGGTCCTGCCCTCTTCCCAAGGTGACCTCCCGATTCTGGATGAATTTGCCATCCTCGTGCGCTGTGTGAACATCACCCGCGTGCATGGGCAGCCCAGGGATGTCCGTTCTCAGCGTGGTGTGCTCTCAGCTTTTCCGTTCTACGTCAGGGATCTGAGGACAGTCACACCTTGTGAACATGGGGTCTTCGCCTAGCAGGGAAGCCCCTAGGTGTGTGCATGTGCAGGCATAGTAAACGCTGGCAGTGACTGGAACCATCACTGAGAGATACATTCAGCTAAGTACTGATAAAGCATCCCGTTCGGCGAGTGCTTAACAGCCAATCACACGCGTGTCACTGCTTCGCACCTACACAGACATTTCCATTCAGTGACGTTTTGATTTTTTGGAAATCTTCCCCAGGGTTAGCTTCGTTATACTCTGAATGGTTGCTGAATTTGTTTTCCTCCAGGGAGCAGTCCCTCCTTAACACACTGGGTCTGGGTGGGCTCTTTGCGTCCCAACGTAACACTGACTGTGTCTCCATCCCTAAAGATGGGACACGGTTTTCCCTTCCCTTCCCTCTCACTCTGTCTAAAGACGATTGGATTTTACCTGCTAGGGTACCATGTTTTGAGCTTCCTAGTAGTATGTGTTACTCTAAGTTCAGGAAAGAAAATACCATCAGAAATTGAATTATAAAAGACCTTTTCTTTTTCTATTTTAAAACAGTCGGATATTCTAAAAATCAAGCAATAGCACAGAGCTCGGGGTCTTACCTTTGCTTTTTGGATTCGGTAAGTAACTCTTTTGTTTTACTTAAAATGTGTATATATGTAGTGGTTGAATAATTAAATGACCTTATATTTTAGTGTGGTTCTTGAAAATCATTATTCTAATATATAACGATCAGACTTAAAAGTTAAGGTTCATGGGCTCTTGCTGTTAAATTGCAAGAGCACATAATGAGTTAATTAATTTTTGATAAATAGGATGGCATAAAAGTACAGAATTACACAGCAGAGAATCGCATAAATAAAACTGAAGATAAACTGGGACAATGTGGATAAACACTTAAAGGATGAACAACCTTAGGGAGACAGAGGTCACACAAGTTATAAGGAGGAAAAGTTCATCAGGAAGGACGGGAGCAGTCAGACTGCAGCTGAACTCTCACAACCTTTTTATCACTTGTGACCAAGGAAACACAAGTGACATTTGTGAGATACGAGCTTTAAAAACCAAATTAACAGGGTTTTCTGAGGTGCATATATTCAGTATTTGCAAAGTGTGAATTGGGGGCATCGGCAGCATAATTTTGCATTTTGTATCAAGAACTTAAAAAATGCTCATGCCCTCCACTCCTAGATTTCACTTGTAGGGATCTCAGAAATTCTGAAAATGATTTGTGTGCAGTCTGTACATGGGCATTACTACGTTAAAAAGCATTTTCAGTAACATGACAAATGATTACAATAGGTGAAGAAGCATCACTGAACAGTGTGTATTTCAACCATGGATTTTCTCTTTAATTAGCTTATTTTTTATATTTTTTTTTTTTTTTTGAGAGAGAGAGAGAGAGAGAGAGAACGAGAGAGCATACATGTAAGCAGGGGAGGGGCAGAGAAGGAGAGAAAATCCCGAGCAGGCTCCAGGCTGTTAGCGCAGAACCCCATGCGGGGCTTGATCCCACAAACGGTGAGATCATGACCTGAGCCGAGATCACAAGTCGGACGCTCAACTGACTGAGCCACCCAGACGCCCCTCTCTTTAATTACCTGAAAACACACCTTTAGAATGTCTGTCTGCATGCAGTCTCCCCTTGGGCCCCTCTGGGTCTCAGGACGCAGGGTACCCACCTCCTCTGGGCATTCCTTAGGGGGTTGTGTTGAGCAAGGTCAGCTGTGTGTGGGAATTTCTGCTCGTGCTGAATTAATCCACCTACAAACCTGCTTTTCTTCTCATACTGGCTCAACCTTTCCCTTCATTACCAGGAACACGGGGTGGGAGTGGGGTGGGGGGAGATTTGGGGAGAAGTTTGCCTGACAGACAGCCCTGCTCTCGAAGACAAGCCCCAGGGCTGTGGTTCCTTTTTCTTAGACTAAAACTCCCTTTCATTCCATCATCTCCTTCCAGACCGTGCCCTGGGACCTGTTTTCACTCTCAGATGGTCTGTCCAACATTTTCCTAAACAAAGACAGTTTCCACTAAAGACAGTCACACCCACCATGGTCCACAGTGTGCTTCTTATGGCCTTTGGGTGAAGGGAGGTGGTGATTTTCTTGTTCTCCTTTAGGGCTGCTCTTTGTGAAATACTGGACAGTGACAACGTGTTCTCTCGAATGGCCATGGATGCGTTGCTGTGTATGTGTTCCAGAATCACTGGCAGGATTCTGGAAGCTCTCTCGGTGTGCAGGCTCCACATGGACAAGGCCAGCAGGACTCGGGAGAAGGAGAGAGGAGGGCTGAAGATGCCCTCTCCTCTCTGATATCCTGTGCAGCTTTCTCTCTGTTCACTGGAGAGTAGGAAAGAAAACGTAGGAAGGCCAAGTTGGACAAGGTGGAGCCCGATTTAGAACAGTGAGGACTGCAGACCAGGGAGGCACTGAATAAACTTGCTGATGGAAGTCAGCATAGCCACCACTGAGCTGGCAGAGGGCAGGGCAGAGAACCAGGTCCCTGAAAGTGCCCTTCCGCAGTGGGCAGGGAGAGGAAGAGCAGGTTGGACGCCTGGCCCCATCACTCCCAGAAACTGTAGGCAGGGAGGCGGGTGAGGGCTCAGAGCCACAAGGTCCCTGCTTCCAGGAGCAGGAAGCCCCCAGATTGGGCATCACAATGTCTCCGTTCTGGGCGTGGGCTTCTGAGAAGATGGTGATGCTGAAGTCTCACCAAGAAGACTTGCCCTGACTCCAGAGATTTGACTTGTTCTCAGGGTTTAGTTGGAAGAAATCAGGGCAGTAAATTTCGGTGAGCTTTGTGGTGGAATTTGCATGACCACCTTGCTGTCCTAGCCAAGGGCCTGGAGGCACAGAAGGGCCCCACAGTTCCTGGCTGAGGGTGGAGTAAGATTAGCAAACAAAAAGTCTGGCTTTTAAAGAAGGTAGCCTTAGGCACATATTGTGCATTAGGCCTGGGGCTTGAGTCCCTGGCCCCTGGAGGTCAGCGGTCTGTGGAAAAAAGGGCTTGTAACAGGGTTTCATCAGGGGGGCCCTGCGCTTCCTCCCCAGGGGTACCCCGCCACTTTCCGCCACCGCAGAGAACCTGTCTGCGCCTGCTTCCCAGGGGACCCCGGCAGTGGTTAGCCACCAGGGAACAATCTGTCCTGGATAGCCACAGCCCCCAGCAGGGGCTGCAGGCCCGAGGGGATGGCTCAGGGGATGCTCTGTCTTCCAGGAGGTGTGTTGGTATCCTTAGTAAAGGACAGAGACAGGCCGTGCGCCTGTGCTGCCCTCCGGTGTGGGGATGTGCCTTTGCTGCCCCTGGCGCCTTTTCTCTGTGCACCTTGGTTTTATTTGTTTAGTTTCTGATCTTGTTGGGTTTGCTTCATTTCTAATGCTCATTACATTTCAGCCTTTCTTTTCACTTTCTCATGTAAGGTTTAAGACGATTCATTTTCTTGTGGTGACCGTGGTGGGTGCCCCTCAGTCCTGAATAGCATGGTACACTTTTTAGCTTCCGTTGTGATTTCTTCTCCTTTTTAAGTGTAGACCTCAGGATTTCAGGAGCAGAGAGCTGAGTCAGTCACGAGCCTTGTTCAGGACACACTCTCACCATGTGTCGTGCGTGTATGGTCTGGTCGCTGTCTTGACTGTGTCGCCTAGAGCTAGAGCCAGCTCGCGCTCTGACCCTACCCCTGCGGAGCTCTGGTATTTATACCAATCTGGAAAAGTTCGTTAAAAATTTCAGTTGTTTTTATGCGAGGAGTATCAGGCCGTGTGTGATATTTTAAAACTTAACGTTGTTAAGATACATCCATACTGTTGTTGCCAATCTTTACAGTTCATTCAGGTTTTAAAAAGTGAGGTGAAATTTATATACTGTGAAATGCAGGATTTCAATGTGAAAATTGTGTATAAGGTGAACAATTTGGTGAGTTTTGACAACTGTGTACCCCTAACACCCCAGTCAAAATACAGAATGTTTCCGCCACCCAGAATGTGGGCCAGAGAGCACTGCGTGGGGCTCGAATCTGCAGGAAGAATCACACAGCGTGCCCCCTTGTGTGTAGCTTTTCGCTCACCATAACGGTTCTCCGTGGCATTTTGTATGTCGGCAGCTTATCTTTTTATTACCTGTTGTGGGGACGTGCCACAATTCGTTTTTATGCTGTACTGTTTACTGACATTTGGGCAGTTTCCTGTCTGGGTTATTTTAGCGAAAGCACCGTGAACATTCGCATCCAAGCCTTTTTGTGGACTGCGTCTCCACCGCGCCTGGGAACATACCAAGGGGTGGAGTTGACAAGTCATAGGGTGACACTTGCTTCGCCTTCAGAGAACCTGCCGAGCACAGAGGCTGCCCTGCGCCCGCGTGGCGGCTCTCCACCTTGCGGTGCCGCGGACGCTGTCGGCCTCAGTGCCAACTATTCAGCAGACGTGCCGTGCGTCTCGTGGCCGCTGTACTTAGCGCTTTCCTGCTGCCAATGATGTCGAGCACCTCTTCTTGGGTTTATTGGCCGTTCATTTCTTTTGTGAAATGTCTCTAAATCTCTTGCCTTTTTTTTTTTTTAATGGGCCATTCATCTTGTTACTAGTTACGAAAGTTCTATATTTTGGATGCAAGTCCTTTGTCAGATTCCTGTACTGTAAATATTTTCTCCCCACTGTCACTTGCCTTCATATTTAATGGTGTCTTTTGACAAGCAGAACTTCTAAATTTTATTGAACTTCAGTTTAGAGATTTTTTTCTTTTATACTTATTTTTTTTCTAAGAAATCTCTGCTTGCCCCAGAGGAGAAACTATTGTCATATTTTTTTCTAGTAGCTTATGGTTTTTACTTTTATATTCAGATCATTGTCTATCTCACACTAATTTCTGTGTGCAGCAGGACTCAAGGCTAGTTGGTGTTTATGTGGGGACTAGGTCACAGCACGCTTCGTAGAAGACACTGCCTTTTCTCCGTGGAGTTGCCCCAGTGCTCCTGCCGAAAGGCAGTCGGCACACCAGTGCGGGTTCATTTCAGCCCCTGTCCCGTCCTGTTTGTGTGCAGCCCGCACAGCACTGCACACACCGATGGAGCATCCCCTCCCCTCCCCCCCTCCCCACCCCTCCCCCCACAGCACAGACCGTGCTGTGTCTGGTCATTTGGCGAAGGTGGCATCTGGACAGTGGGAGCTCTGGCAGGCCCTCATGAGCTCTCTCATGGATTGCCTCTTTAGCCAGCCTTTCCTGTGGGCACGCCAGGGTCTGTGGGGGAGCGGGTCCTTGGTCGGGAGAAGGTGGTTGTGGTCTGCAGTGAAGGCAGGGAGCTGAGTGGAACTTGACCACAGGTGGTACATAAAAATGAAATGCTTTAGCACAAAGAGGGCTTCTAAGACCCCTTTGCTGGGTTGCATTTTGGCTCGTTGGCCACTGGGACACAGTCTGGTGGCAGCTCCCAGGCTGCTGCTCAGATGGTAGTTCATTCATTCATGTGCCAGGGGACAAGGGGTACAGCAGTCAACGAATCAGACCAGAGCGGAAGCCAACGTCTCCACTGTGACATCAGGCCCTGTGGCCTTCTCGCCTCCTACTGCCTCCACGGACCCTTGCGCACTGTCTCATGCACAAGCCAGGCCCATGTCCCCTCCAGCTTCTCAGCGAGGCCCAGGAGGAGCTCCACCCCCTGCCTGCACACAGGATGCCCCGCTCACAGCACTCGCCACCTTGCAGGCGCCTGCCATGGACATGGTGTGCCTTGGCCTGGGCCCTCACGGTTCAGGACACTCTGTAGAAGGGGCTTGTGTGCGCTGTGAGCTTGAGGGGCACTGTTTCCACGTACTTAGGTCTTTGTGTCTTTCCTACAGGTTTGTGAAGTTTGTGCTGTGTTGGCGTTTTCTTTGAAGCAGTTGTAGGGAGATGTTGCAGTCTTGCTTTCTGCATTCACTTCCTAGTCAGTATAAACAAATGTGATTATTTTTGTGTGTTGATCCTGCAGAACTCCCTTTTAGCTCTAGGTTTGGGGCTACATTCCTGAGGATTTCCTAGGTAGACAGTCGTGCCATCTGCAAATAAGGACAGTTTTATTTCTTCCTCTCCTGTCTCTGTGCCCCTCATCTCCGCTCTTGCCTCACTGCACCGAATAGACCCTGTGCTGTGCTGGGTGACAGCAGCGCCCTTGGCTTTCCAGGATCCTGCGCGGAACCCTCTGAGCACTGCGGGCCACGTGCTGGCTGAGAGCTTTGCGCGTGAATAGGTGTTGGGGTTTGCCTCATGTTTTTTCTGGGTCAGTTGCGATTTGTTGGTTTTTAAAATATGTGTGTTACTGAAGATTTGTAAGATTTTTTTCCATAGTTTTAGAATTTGGAATTTTTCTGATTTGGAAATGTTCTGATCTGATTTTCTGATCGTTCCTGGAATTTGGTGAGCTCTTTCAAAGCACAGCCTCAAGGTTTTTTTCAAATAGATAAATTTTCCTGTATTAGCTTCTGGTTTCCTCTTTTTCTATCTTGTTTTTCCCTTTTGGGTCTCTTGTGCTCGAATGTTGGGTCTTACAGTCTGCTCATCCCCTTGGCATTTCTATTTCCTTCTAATTTTGCATCTTACAGTTTGACCTTCCAGCTGTGAGCCATGACCACCGACTCCATCCTCGCCGTGGCTTTTAGGAGTGGGATCTTTTGCTTCCAGGTCCCGTGCCTGGCGTGCCCCTGTTTTGTCTGCTGCCCCAGCAGCTCCAGGGGCAGCCGCTTCTCTCTGCTTCCCAGGCCCTCTGAGATGGGTTCATGGCTTTTTTGTTTGTTCGTTGCTTTCTGCCCCCTGGGAGGCTGGGCCGAACTGTCCCAGGGCCGAGGCGTCAGGTGTGTAGTCCTGGGGCCCAGCCCTTCCGTTCACACACGGGTGGCCTCTGCTGGGCCCCACGGCAGGCCTGTGATCCAGGTGTCCTTGGTTTCTGGTCCCTTCTCTCCCAGCCTCCCCCTTTCCTCAGTCCTCCTGACAGATCAGGGGATCTTCCTGGTGCACTTGTGGCGAGTTCCTGGAGCATGGAGTTGGGCCTGGGGACCACTGGCTGCTCTCTCCTCGAGACCCTGCCTGACCGTGGCCTTTTGCTGCTCTCTGGGCGGCCAGCGTGTTCAGTGGAGGTGTTGGTGGTGCTGGCGGGGACAAGTGGCACGACACAGACCTTGGGCCTGCTCCCTTTAGCATGCTGGAATCTGCTTCCCTCACTGCGGGAGCTCTTAGGTCATGCTGTGGTCGTCAGAGGGCAACCCGGGGCCTTGCCCACCTCACCCAGAGTGGGGATCCACATTGAGGACGAGAGGCTTCCGTCAGGCCTGGCTCTGGCCTTCCGTCAACACAGTTAGATCCTCCAGAGTGGTCTCATTCATGGGGGTCATTCCCTGGACTGTCCCCACCCCTTCCTTCCATTCCTTCCACACAGGTAGCCCCACCTGTACCCACTGAGCAGACGTTTGTACCAAGCAAGTCTGTCGTCCCGTGAAACCTGTCTGTCTCAGAGATGTGAGGAAGGTGGCTGCGGGGGCTCCTGTGCCCATGCCCATGACACGTCTCGGGCCTCCTGCATGACCCAGCCTTTCTCTGTGGTCCTGTTGCTGTTCAGAAAACTGCACGCCTCCTCCAGCAGGGCTGTGTGCTTAAGTTAGAAGCGGGGACGGTGGCTGTTACTGAGTTGGCCACGGCGGGATTGGTGTGCAGAGTAGTCCCTCCAAAATACAGTGCCACGTGCTTAAGGGGATCTTTGATTCGGTCTTTTCTGAGTGAGTTTCCCAAGAAAGAGAGCAGAAGTGTTTGGACACCCACCTTGGTGCTGTCATAGTGCCCAGAGGGCACAGGGCTGTGTGGACAGAGCGTGGCCCTCACTGGAGTGCCCTCAGGCCACCTGCCCAGGGCCCCCACGAAGGCCTCAGCATACGGAGACTACGTGGGCCTCGGAGCCTCTTTCGCTACAAGCTGGAGGGCTGCTTTGCCTCCTGGACACATCGGAGCCCTCATATCCTGGGCAGTCTTGGACCCTCAAGTTGTTGGCTCTGTGCATACCGTCTTTCACCTTTGAGTCCAAATGGGCGTGTGGAACCCAACAGGGCCCTGTGTCAGGTGGCCCCAGTGTCTCCAGGGTTTGACGCGCACAGTCAGGCAGAGCGGGAGGTCCTGTGACTCATTTGTGAATGCCAGAAAGTGATTTGAACCACTTTTGCCGTGAAGCATTTTGTCCAAACTGCTAGGAAGTAGCAATGCTGACTGATTCAGAGGCTCGCGGTTCATGTTTCTGTTTCCCTCTAGTTCTGTCCCGGGCATTTGGGGAGGGTGGAAGGTTGAGGCAGACGGAAGGGGGCTGAGTGCCTACAGGGCTGGGACTGGAGACCTGGCTCTGCTCGGAGACTTTGGAGAGCAAGGCATTTGAGCACAGGTGTGGCTGTCACTGAGAGGCCGCTGGGTGGTGGTGTTTGCTCTATTTAGAGTGGCCCACCAGCCAGTAACTTGTTAGACACGCCTGTTGCCAGCAGGTCAGAAGGTTTGTTTTTTCTCCTCTCTGCATCATGTGCCCACCGATTTTTATGTCTCACTTACGGGGTCATTCAGAAAAGAGTATTGTTGTCCGCTCCGTAGAATGTGCTGCGACTTTAGAAAACAGGCAACGTCACGGGCTCAGGTCTGCGACAAGCAGAGCCAGCTGGGTGCCAGGCCTGCAGATGCTTGCTTTTCCGACTGAGCGTCAGCTAGAGATTTCGGCTCCACAGGCGAGCGGGGGTGGGCGGGGTGGTGAGCTACTCCTGCCCGAAGGAAGCAGGAGAAAGCAGGAGAGAGAGGTGCGGGGCCTCCGGACTGGCGCCTCACGGCCTCTGAGTCATCTCTGGTCTCACCGATACTGGCATGCAGGGTTTCGTGTGAATAGGTTCAGAACTGAGGTGAGCCTCAGCAGTTCGCAAGCCAAAGTCCTTTTGCCGTTTTATAAAGTCATCCCTTTTATTCTGTCTTAAACAATGTGTCTGGTAAATACACGCTCCCCTCCATTCAAATAAACAATTGGCAGAAAACTCAAAGTTCTGTTTAAAGGTTGTTTTACGGACTTTATCAACTGATGGGAGTGTGTTGATGCCTGTGTGGTACTCGGCCTCTGGGGGTATTTGCTAGGACCTGGCTTGCAGCCCCCGTTGTGCTGCCAGGGCAGGGGCAGCGCTGGGGGCCGGTCAGGGTGGCCACCTCCCGCCCCCGCCCGCCTCTCCTTCTCCAGACACACCAAAGCCTCTCCTTTCTGGGCTTCCTCTCCTCCTCTTTCCTGAGAAATAAATTATGGGCTCTGTTTTAGACCCGAGACCGGGAGGGCGTTAGCTGGGTCAGGAGCTGGGCCACGTGATCTTAGCAGTGACTCTTCCCCAAAAGGCTCGCCTGGATCCTCTGAGAAGCGGACAGTGTCTGTCTCCTGGTTTGATGGGCAGCTGCAAATCAGTGCTGCTCTGGGGGGCGGGGTGCCCACTTGTGCTCTTGGAAGGAAGAGAGATTCCTTCTCGGCACTCATGAAAGGCCTCCCTGGAACAGACAACAGTTGAGGAAAGGGCCGTGTGAGCCCAGAAGTCTCCGCACGTGTCCGCTCACACTGTTCACGGGAGCCACACTCACTGCGCACGTGTCCGCTCACACTGCCACACGGGAGCCGCATGCAGCTGTTTGTG
Organism: Panthera leo; assembly: GCF_018350215.1. NCBI lineage: Eukaryota > Metazoa > Chordata > Mammalia > Carnivora > Felidae > Panthera > Panthera leo. Next base: position 61,181,530 of record NC_056692.1, on the reverse strand, counting down.
TGCTGGTTGACAGGCTCCAGCTCTCGCCGAGCGCCACTAACCATGATTTCTTACAGAGACTCAGGCCCCGGACAGCAGTGAGCCTTTGAGCTATTTTCTGTTTGTGTAGCGTGTTTTCGTTGTGAGGCTTAGGAAAGGGGGAGGACCCGGGTGTTTGCCCAGCTGCTCCCTCGAGCGCCGGTCCTGAAACCCCGCCGGCCAGGGGGAGAGCTTGCTGCAAACGTGGGTTGGGACCGCTGCGAACGAAAAGACCCCAGGCCCCGCAGGCAGACTCTGTCTGCCCTCACAGGCTTCCAGACACTTCCTTCCGCAGCCAGCCAGCCCCGGTGGCCTCCACCCGAGAAGGAGAAGGTGGCGCACCTCCTGTCCCACTCCAGTGGCAGTGACTTCTCCGCTCCCTGCCCTCTCTGTCCCTCTGTGCCACGTACCCCTGCTGGTTCCTACGGTCACGCTGGCCTGGCAGACAAGAGGGGCCGCTGTGACGGAGCTGGCAGGGGTGCACGCGGGGACTCTGCCCCGGAGACCTGCTGGCTCGGGAACCAGCGGGCAGGGGGTGCAAGGCAAGGGGCCTCTGCCCTCAGCTGCGTGAGCCCTGGGCAGTCCCCCATCCTGCCCCTGCAGCCTGGACTCCCCTGTGCTCCTCCTCCCTCCCGCTGAGTCTCTTGCTCATTGGAGGAATTCTTTTCTTCTCTCTCAGTTAAAGGGGTTTCCTTTCTCAGAGGAGCAGGGAGCCAGGGCTGGGGCACTGGCCACACAGTCCAGGTTCTGTCAGTGGAGGGGCCACACAATTTGAACATGTGTGTATTCAGTGAATCTGCATGTGTGACCCTAAATGTCTTTTGTGTGTGCTTCTGCTACAATTATGGCTATAGAAAAGTTGTGTATGCACACGGGTGGGGGCTGGAAACTCAGAGCAGTAAAATCCGTGCATTGGGGAGATGGTGGTTCTCCGGAACATTTCTGGTGTCGCCGTGGCACCTGTGCAATAAACCCAGAACTATGATGATGATTTTAGAAAGCACCATGGAGTGAACTCAGCTTAAACTTTCTTCCTAAATAGTGGGTGTGATTGATTAGAGACATATTTAAAATCAACCTGACTGGATTATTCCTTCTATATAATAAAATACACCCATTTAAAGTGCACATTCAGTGGGTCTGACAAACGTCTGCACCGTGTGAGGACCGCCTCAGTCCAGGCTACCATTTCCTTGTGCTGCTTCACACTCGTGCCCGGCCCCTGGAAGCAGCTACCAATGGGATTTCTTTAGATTAGTCATGTAACTATGGAGTCATCTGTTCTTTCCACCCCTGAGGGTTTTTTCCTGTTCTAGAACCTCATAGAAATGGAATCATACAGAATGTGCTCTTGTGGTTGGCCGTTTTTGCTCAGCATACGCTGAAATTCGTCTGTGTTGTTGCTGACATCAGCGAGTCAGGCTTTTTTGCTGCCAAGCTGCATGTTCCAGGGTGCACCTCCTGTAGGTGCCCGTCGGGGGACAGTGTTTGCCTACCTTGAATACAGACACCATGGAAGTTTGTGCGGGTCTTACCGTAGACACGTACGTCGTTTCTCCTGATCAATGTTTAGGGACAGAGCTGGTGGGTGATGTAAACACACACGTTTGCCTTTGTGAGAAACTTTAGAACTATTTTCCAGAAGGATGAACCATTTTACAGTCCCGGCGATTTAAGAGAGCTCCAGTTGTCCCGAGTTCTTACCCAACACTTAGAGTTGTCTGTCTTTGTGATTTGAGCCCTGTGGCATGCCTGTGGGAATGTCTCCTTGTAGGTTTAGATTGCATCTTCCTGGTGACTAAATGTGCTTGCTGTGTCTTCATTTGGGTGCTGACTGATCACACATGTCTCTTCCTGTGTGAAGTGTCTTCCAAGTCTTTTGACTTTTTTATTAAGTCGTTTGTCTTGGTCTTGAGTTTTAAGATACAGATTCTTTCTCCCAGTACATGGCCTGCCTTTGTTTTCATTTCTTAAAAGTGTTTTAATGAAGAGAAGTTGTTCATTGTGATTAAGTCCATTTCATCAGTTTTTCCCATCAAGATTTGTGTTTGTGTGTCCCTTCTAAGAAAATAAGAAACCTTTATCTACACCAAGACTGTCTCCCTGTTTTTTCCTAGAGGTTTTATTATTTTGTCTTTTACACGTAAGTGTGTTACCTATTTTGGGTTAATCTCAGTGTGTTGTGAAGGAGGGATTGCGGTGACAGTCTCCCTCCCCTAACCCAGTCCCAGCACCTGGGCTTGGCATCTCTGTTGAAGGCCGAGTGGCAGACACAGCATGGGTCCCGTGTCTCTGTGCTCATGTTCTCCTTCACGCTGCCTTCGTTCACGTAGCATAGTCATGCTGAAAAAAATCAGGTATGGTTAAATCTTCCAGCTGTGTTCTTCCTTTTCAAAGTTGTTTGTTTGTTTGTTTTTAGGTCTTTTGAATGTCTGCAAACATTTAGAATCTGCTGTCAAGTCTGCTTGGACTTTTATTGGAATTGCATTGAATTTGTAGATCCATTTTGGGGTCTTACTGATCCTGAATGTTCTAATCCATAAACATGGTACACCTCTCCATTTATTTAGGCCTTCTTACGGTTTTCAGAAATGTTTTATAGTTTTCAGGTTACAGGTCTTTTATCTTAACAAAATACATCACTAAGTATTTTATGGCTTTTGGTACTATCAGAAATTAGTATGGAAAGTGAATCCCCCAGTTTTATTGCTGTAATGTGCTAAATTACCTTATTAGTTATAGTACGTTTTTTGTTTGTTTTTTAATTAAGAATTCACTGTGAAGTGACGAACAGACTTTTACGTGTTTCTGTCTGACTGTGAGCCTTTATCCCCTGTTCTTGGCTCGGTGTAATGGCTAGGACTCTGGGGCAGAGTCCTACAGAAGTGGTTCTGCTCAAAACTCTTGTGTTTGTGTCATCACTTACACTACAAAGAAAAACGCATGCAGAGAAGAGCACCAGATGTAAATGTACAGCTCAGCGAGTTTCATACACCAGGTATTTGGGTAGCCACGCTGGAAGCCCCTTCTTGCTTCTACCTGATTACCTTCCTTATTCCCCCCAAAGTTAAATACGCTCCTGTTTTCTGAGGTGATAGTCCTGCCTTTTTCTGAACTTTTATAAGTGGTGTCATTTATAGTTTTTTGGATCCAGCTTATCTCACTCTATAGCTTGCCTTTTCGCTCTCTGAAAGCTACCTAGTGATGAATAGAGTTCTTAATTTTAAGGCAGGTCAATGTAGTAATCTTTTCCTTTACAGTCAGTCCTTCATGCCTTCTTCTTGAGGTATTTTTTTCCTACTCTTAGGCGCTGAAGTTATTCTCTTAGTTCCAGATGCGTTATTTCTTTTTTGCCTTTTATATTCTGATCTAAACTTCACTTGGAATTGCTCTTGTTCATTTTTATTGAAGTTCAACACATACATAGTTCAGGGCGCAGGTCGTAAGTATGCAGCTCGCTGAGTTATAGGAAACTGTGCCGTCCTGCGTAGTCATCTGCAGGTGCAGGGCTGGAGCATTGCCAAAGTCCCACACGCCCTCTTGCTCCTTGTCAGAAATCCCATCCTCTTCTCCACACCCAAAGTTAGTTTTGTCTTATTTTGACCTTTATGTAATTCCTTATGTCGTCTTTTGTGTCTGGCTTATCTTGCCCAACATTACATTTTGGAGATTAATGCTGGTTTTTGTGTAGCAGCATTTCACTACCTTTCATTGCTGTGTGATAGTACAATGTATGGCGAGGCCACCTCCACCCTTCTGCTAGCTGGACATTTGGGTGTTTGAGTGATGTTGCCAGGAAATGCTTGTACATCTCTTTTGGCACATGGCCACTGTACATCTGCTGGTCACACACGTGGGGAGGGACTGGCGTGCCCGCAGTGCTGTGCTCACCTGCAGCAGGCACTTGTCCAGTGGTATGAGGGTGTGCTACCTGGCCTGTCTCCTCCCAACCATTCCTGTGACTTGTCTTCTTCACTTGAGTCATCTGGTCATCACATGGCAGTACCTGTTTGTGGTTTTAAATTCATTTCCCTGATGGCTGACAAAGTTGCAGGTAGATATTTGGATATTTTCTTCGTGTACAGCCTGCTCATGTCTCTTGCCCATTTTTTATGATGTTGCCTCTTTTTTCTTCAATAGGAGTTATTCAGATGTGTCGGATACAAGTCCTTTGTTGAACTTATGAATTACAAATAGCTCCCCCCACTGTGTGGCTTTATCTTTTATTCTTTTAGTAGAGTTTTGGATGAATAGAAGTTTCTAATTTACTGCAGTCCAGTTCACCAATTTTTTCCTTATTGTTAGTGCTTTTCCCCCCAGTTGTGAAATTTTTGTTTACCTCACTCATGAAGATATTTTTCTATATCATTCTCTAGAAATTTTATTTGTTACTTTTCCCATTCTGATCTACAGCTGATCTAGAAATCACTTCTGTTTGCATGTGGGTAGAGGTCCTGAATGACTCTTTCTCGTAGGGATTTCCAGTGGGTGTAGCATTGTTCATTGAAAGGAAGGTCCTTGCTCAGCAGCTGTCCAGTGTGGACGTGTGTAGGGCCTGTTTCTGGCCTCTGTGTTCTGTCCAGTCAGGCTATTGGTCTGTCCTTTGCCACATTGCAGCTTTAGAGAACAAACACAGTGTGGTTTGATTCTGTAAGCCCCCTTATTCATCTACTTCAGTACTTCTAGCTATTTTTTTCTAAATCTTTTTGCATTTTTATATAAATATTAGAGTCATTTATTAATTTTCAAAGCATCTCCAGTGAGGATTTTGATTGGAATTATGTTGAATCCATAGATCAGTTATGGGAGGACCGACTTCTTTATGGTATTTCGGTTTCCTAACAGTGAACATATGTCCATTCTTTTACTTACCTCAGTAGCCGTGCATGGCTTCAATCCTTTGTTAAATTAATTGCTTGGTATTTGCTTTTTTAAAAACATTTTTTTTCAGCTTACTGAACTATAATTCATATAAAATCCACCCACTTAAAGTGTACAGTTTGGTGGGTTTGGTGTGTTCACAGTGTTGTGCGGTCATCACCACGGGACACACACCCCCATTAGCTCCTGCTCCCCACCCCCAGCTCCCAACCGGGCACCACTGGCTCCCTTTCTATCTCTGTGGCTTGCCTGTTGTGGACAGTTCCTACAAGTGGAACGAACACAGTTTGGTCTCTGTGACCAGCTTCCTGTGCTTTTCCATCACATTGCAACCAGAGTCAGAGCTTCATTTCTTCCTGTTATAGGGTCATGGTCCACTGTATGCATGGACCACCTTTACCTTCTGATGGCATTTGGGTTGTTTCCACCTTTTGTCTATTATGCATAACGCAGTCATGAACATTCCTGTACCAGTTCCTGTGTGGACAGATATGTTCAGTTCTCATGGGTATAAACCCAGGAGTGCTGTGTTGCTCCATGTTTAACATTTTGAGGAATTGCCAGACTGGTTTTTAGAGGAGCTGCACCACCTTACATTCTCACCAACAATATAGGAGAATAATTTGATGTTTTCTGATATTGTAAGTGGCATCATTTAGAGCATTTTGTAGATCTAGAGAAATTAATTTTTATATATAGAAAGAAAGTAATTTAATTTTGCGTATCAATCTTGTACTCCGAAACCTTGCTAAATTTACTTTTAATTCCAATGTTTCTCTGTTGATTATTTGGGTTGTTTATGTATACATTTTTCTTCTTTCTAAGCCTTGTGCTTTTTATTTTATTTTATTTTTAATTTTATTAATGTTTATTCATTTTTGAGAGAAAGAGAGACAGAGCATGAGCAGAGGAGGGGCAGAGAGAGAGGAAGACACAGAATCTGAAGCAAGCTCTAAGCTCTGAGCTGTCAGCACAGGGCCCAATGCAGAGCTCAAACTCACAAACCATGAGATCATGACCTGAGCCGAAGTCGGACACTTAACTGACTGAGCCACCCAGGCGCCCCTTATTTTTTTCTTTTTAAGACAGAGTGCTAGCAGGGGAGAGGAGCAGTGGGAGAGTGAGAGAATCCCAAGCAGGTTCCATGCTCACTGCAGAACCTGATGCAGGGCTCAGTCCCATGACCCTGGGACCATGACCTGAGCCGAAATCAAGAGTCACTCAACCGACTGAGCCACCCAGGCGCCCCTCTAAGCTTTGTGCCTTTTATTTATTTTTCTTTCTTTTCTTTAAAAAAAAAATTTTTTTAACGTTTATTCATTTTTGAGAGACAGAGTGTGAGTGGGGGAGGGGCAGAGAGAGAGGGAGACACAGAATCTGAAGCAGGCTCCAGGCTCTGAGCTGCCAGCACAGAGCCCAACACGGGGCTCAAACTCACGGACTGTGAGATCATGACCTGAGCCAAAGTCAGATACTTAACCGACTGAGCCACCCAGGCGCCCCTTATTTATTTTTCTTAACTTGAGTCTCTAGTAAATTTTTAATTTACATCCAAGTTAGTTACCATATGGTGCAACAATGATTTCAGGAGTAGATTCCAGTGATTCATCCCTTACGTGTAACACCCAGTGCTCATCCCAACAAGTGTCTTCCTTAATCTACCTTCCCCATTTAGCCCATCCCCCCTCCCACAACCCCTCCAGCAATCCTCTGGTCTCTATATTTAAGCGTTTATGTTTTGTCCCCCTCCCTGTTTTTATATTATTTTTGCTTCCCTTCCCTTATGTTAATCTGTTTTGTATATTAAATTCCTCACATGAGTGAAGTCATATGATACTTGCCTTTCTCTCACATACTAATGTCTCTTAGCATAATACCCTCTAGTTCCATCCACATAGTTGCAAATGGCAAGATTTCATTCTTTTTGATTCCCAAGTAATACTCCATTGTGTGTGTGTGTGTGTGTGTGTGTGTGTGTGTGTGTACCACATCTTCTTTATCCATTCCTCCATCGATGGATATTTGGGCTTTTTCTATACTTTGGTTATTGTCGATAGCACTATTATAAACATTGGGGTGCATGTGCCCCTTCAAAACAGTACACCTGTATCCCTTGGATAAATACCTACTAGTGCAATTGCTGGGTTATAGGGTAGTTCTATTTTTAATTTTTTGAGGAACGTCCGTACTGTTTTCCAGAGTGGCTGCACCAGTTTGCAATCCCACCAGCAGTGCAAAAGAGATCCTCTTTCTCCACATCCTCACCAACATCTGTTGTTGCCTGAGTTGTTAATTTTAGCCATTCTGACAGGTGTGAGGTGGTATCTCATTGTGGTTTTAGTTTGTATTTCCCTGATGATGAGTGATGTTGAACATTTTTTCATGTGTCTGTTAACCATCTGGATGTCTTCTTTGGAGAAGTGTCTATTCCTGTCTTTTTCCCATTTCTTCCCTGGAATATTTGTTTTTTGGGTGTTGGGTTTGTGATAAAGTTCTTTATAGATTTTGGATATTAACCCTTTATCTGATAATGTTGTTTCAAATATCTTCTCCCATCCTGTTGGTTGCCTTTTAGTTTTGCTGATTGTTTCCTTCGCTGTGCAGAAGCTTTTTATTTTGATGAGGTCCCAATAGCACATTTTTGCTTTTGTTTCCCTTGTCTCCAGAGACATGTTGAGCAAGAAATTGCTGCGGCCAAGATCAAAGAGGTTTTTGCCTGCTTTCTCCTCTAGGATTTTGATGGCTTCCTGTCCTACATTTAGGTCTTTCACCCCTTTTGAGTTTATTTTTGAGTATGGTGTAAGAAAGTAGTCCGGGTTCATTCTTCTGCATGTCGCTGTCCAGTTTTCCCAGCACCACTTGCTGAAGAGATTATCTTTATTCCATTGGATATTCTTTCCTGCCTTGTCAAAGATTAGTTGGCAATACGTTTGTGGGTCCATTTCTGGTCTATTCTGTTCCATTGATCTGAGTGTCTGTTTTTGTGCCAGTACCATGCTGTCTTGATGATTATAGCTTTGTAATATATCTTGAAGTCCGGGATTGTGATGCCTCCAGCTTTGGTTTTCTTTTTCAGGATTGCTTTGGCTATTCAGTGTCTTTTCTGGTTCCATACACATTGTGGTGTGGGATTGTTTGTTCTAGCTCTGTGAAGAATGCTGGTATTATTTTGATAGGGATTGCATTGAACATGTAGATTGCTTTGGGGAGTATCGACATTTTAACAATATTTGTTCTTCCTATCCATGAGCATGGAATAATTTTCCATTTTTTTGTGTCTTCTTCAATTTCTTTCATAAGCTTTCTATAGTTTTCAGTGTACAGATTTTTCACCTCTTCGGTCAGGTTTATTCCTAGGTATTTTGTGGTTTTTGGTGCAATTGTAAATGGGATCGATTCCTTGATTTCTCTTTCTGCTGCTTAATTATTGACGTAAAGGAATGCAACTGGTTTTTGTGCATTGATTTTATATCCTGCAACTTTACTGAATTCGTGGATCAGTTCTAATGGTCTTTTGGTGGAATCTTTTGGGTTTTCCATATAGAGTATCATGTCGTCTGCAAAGAGTGAAAGTTTGACCTCCTCCTGGCCGATTTGGATGCCTTTTATTTCTTTGTGTTGTCTGATTGCTGAGGCTAAGACTTCCAGTACTGTTGTTGATTAACAGTGGTGAGAGTGCACATCCCTGTCTTGTTCCTGACCTTAGGGGGAAAGCTCTCAGTTTTTCCCCATTGAGGATGATATTAACATTGGGTCTTTCATATATGGCTTTTATGATCTTGCGGTATGATCCTTCTATCCCTACTTTCATGAGTATTTTTATCAAGAAAGGATGCTGTATTTTGTCAAATGTTTTCTCTGCATCTATTGAGAGGATCATGTGGTTCTTGTCCTTTATTTTATTGATGTGATAAGTCACATTGATTGTTTTGTGGATATTGAACCAGTCCTGCATCTAGGTATAATCTCACTTGGTTGTGGTGAATAATTCTTTTAATGTATTGTTGGATCCAGTTGGCTAGTATATTGTTGAGGATTTTTGCATCCATGTTCATCAGGGAAATTGGTCTATAGTTCTCCTTTTTAGTGGGGTCTTTGCCTGCTTTTGGAATCAAGGTAATGCTGACTTCATAGAATGAGTTTGGATGTTTTCTTTCCATTTCTATTTTTTGGAACAGCTTCAAGAGAAGAGGTGTTAACTCTTCTTTAAATGTTTGGTAGAATTCTCCTGGAAAGCCATCTGGCCCTGGACTCTTGTTTGTTGGGAGATTTTTGATTAGTGATTCAATTTCTTTACTGGTTATGGGTCTGTTCAAATTTTCTATTTCTTCCTGTTTCAGTTTCGGTAGTTTATATGTTTCTAGGAATTTGTCTTTTTTTCCATATTGCCCATTTTATTGGCATATTAATTGCTCATAATATTCTCTTATTGTGTTTATTTCTGCTGTGTTCGTTTTGATCTCTCCTCTTTCATTCTTGATTTTATTTATTTGGGTCCTTTCCTTTTTCTTTTTGATAAAACTGGCTAGTGGTTTATTGATTTTGTTAATTCTTTCAAAGAACCAGCTCCTGGTTTCATTGATCTGTTCTACTGGGTTTTTTTGTTGTTGTTGTTTCAATCCCATTGATTTCTGCTCTAATATTTATTATTTCCTGTCTTCTGCTGGTTTGGGGTTTTATTTGCTGTTCTTTTTCCAGCTCTTTAAGGTGTAAGGTTAGGTTGTGCATCTGAGACCTTTCTTCCTTCTTTAGGAAGGCCTGGATTGCTGTATACTTCCCTCTTATGACTGCCTTTGCTGCATCCCAGAGGTTTTGGGTTGTGGTGTTATCATTTTCATTGGCTTCCATGTAGTTTTTAATTTCCTCCTTAACTTCTTGGTTAGCCCATTCATTCTTTAGTAGGATGTTCTTAGTCTCCAAGTATTTGTTACCTTTCTAAATTTTTTCTTGTGGTTGCTTTCGAGTTTCATAGCGTTGTGGTCTGAAAATATGCATAGCAAGATCTTGATCTTTTTTTACTTGTTGAGGGCTGATTTATGTCCCAGTTTGTGATCTGTTATGGAGAATGTTCCATGTGCGCTCGAGAAGAATGTGTACTCTGCTGCTTGAGAATGAAATGTTCTATATGTATCTGTTAAGTCCATCCAGTCCAGTTGTCATTCAAAGCCATTGTTTCCTTGTTGATTTTCTGTTTAGATGATCTGTCCGTTGCTGTAAGTGGGGTGTTGAAGTCCCCTACTGTTATGGTATTGTTTTCAATGAGTTTCTTTGTGTTTGTGATTAATTGACTTATATATTTGGGTGCTTCCACGCTTGGAGCATAAATGTTTACAACTGTTAGTCTAGTAAATTGTTAACTAGAAGTCATGACAATGGCGTTTTCGTCTCCTTTGCAATCTCAGAGAGTGCACTGAACCCTTTCACTGTTAAGTATGCTGTTTGCTGTAGATTGTTGTCATACCTGTCCTTAATAAAGCTAGGGACGTTCTCTTCCAAAGCTGAAGAAAGAGTAGATGCCCCAGGCAGAGGAAGGGCTCCTGCCACTGTGCCTCCGTCTGGACTATATCCCCCAACAACCCCTCAGGGCCTGCCCCTTGGGCTGGAAGACCCCCTGCATCAGCGCAGATATTTCCTCCAAGTCTTTTCACCTTCTGGTTATTCTGCACACAAATTTGAAATTTTGATGAAGCCTGTTGGTCAGAGTTTTCTTTCTATCACTTGTGCTTTGTTGTCAGATGTAAGGATTCTTTGCTTAACTCAGGGTCACCAAGATTTTTCTGAGTTTCCAGTTTTAGCTCTCACATTTAGGTCTGTGGTCTACTTTGAATTCCTTTTGTGTATGGTGGGGATTGATGTTCATTTTTCCCTTCCAGTACCAGGGCCCCAGCCTTTGCCTTGCCTGGGCCATTCCTCTGCTTGTGGCTCTGCCTGTGTGGGTCTGCACACATCCCCGGGCCAGGTGGTAGCTCTGTGGCTGTGAGTTTTGAATCAGAAAGCATAAGATCTCCATCATGTTTCTTCTTTTGTCAAGACTGCCATCGCCATTCTGGGTCTTTACTTCTCCATGGGAATTTCAGGATCAGCCTGCCAGTTTCCATAAAGACACAAGTAGAAGTTTTGGTATGTATTGTAGTGAATCCATAGGTCAATTTGGGGAGAACTGTTTTGTAATATTGAGTCTTCTGATCCACTAATGCATGATGTCTCTTCTGTTCATTTAGATCATTCACTTGTTTCAGCAATGTTTTCTGATTTCCACTGTACAAGTCTTGGCACTTCTTTTGTTAAATGTATGTCTAATGGTTTTATTCTTTGATGCGATTATGAATGTATTATTTTATTTCAGATTATTTGATGCTAGTGTATAGAAATACAATTGAATTTTTGAACTGTAAATTGTATTTATTTTTTATCATTTTATGTTGTTTCATCACAGCAAGTGTGCCCCTTAATCCCCATCACCTACTTCACTGCCTCCCCTCCCTTCTGATGACCATTAGTGTGTTCTCTATAGTGAAGAGTCTGTTTCTTGGTTGGTTTGTTTCTCTCTCTCTCTCTCTCTCTCTTCTTGTTTTTTTTGTTGTTATTTTTTTTTTGTTTTTTTTGCCTTTCTCATTTGTTTCTTAAATTCCACATATGAATGAAACCATCTGGTATGTGTCTTTCTCTGACTGACTTATTTTGCTTAGCATACCATACTCAAGCTCCATCCATGTCCTTGCAAATTGAAAGATTTCATTCCTTTTTATAGCAAAGTAATATTGTGTAATATATATAGGTCTTACACCTTTATCCATTAATCAGATGATGGACACGTGGGCTACTTCTGTAATTTGGCTATTGTAAATAATGCTGATATAAACATCAGGATGCATGTATCCCTTTGATAGTGTTTTTGCATTCTTTAGGTAAATTTCCAGTAGTGCAATTGCTGGATCATAGGGTAGTTCTATTTTTAACTTTTTGAGGAATCTCCATACTGTTTTCCTCAGTGGCTATACCAGTTTGCATTCCCACCAGCAGTGTAAGAGGATTCCCCTTTCTCCACATCCTCACCAACACCTGTTGTTCCTTGTGTTGTTAATTTTAGCCATTCTGACAGGTGTGAGTGGTATCTCAGTGTGGTTTGGATTTATATTTCTCTGATGATGAGTGATGTTGACCATCTTTTTTCATGTGTCTGTTTGCCATCTAGACATCTTCCTTGGAAAAGGGTCTATTCAGTCTTCTGCCCATTTTTAATTATGGGGGGTGTTGAGTTTTATAAGTTCTTTATAGATTTTGCATACTAACCCTTTATCAGATGTGTCATTTGCAAATATTTTTTTGCCTTTATTTCCCCACAGTAAACCTTCTCTGATGTGGTCTCTTCTCTCTTTGGTTGTGTCAGTCTTCAGGTTGATTTCTGGGGTATTTGGGGTGATTTTGGTCTAGTTATGTCCATGGGATGAGGTGTGCCCAGGGTTCTCCTACCCTGCTGCCACCTTCCTCCTCTGAGTCAGTTGCCTTTTAGTTTTGTGGATTAAAGACCTAAATATAAGACCTGAACTCACAAAAATCCTCCAGGAGAAAAGAGGCAGCAACCTCTTTGACCTCAGCCCTAGCAACATTTTTCTAGGCGTGTCTCCTGAGGTAAGGGAAACAAAAGCAAAAATAAACTCTTGAGACTTCATCAAAATAAGTTTCTGCACAGTGAAGGAAGTGGTCAACAGAAATACAATTGATTTTTGTGTTCTGATCCTGTATTCTGTGACCTTGCTGAACTTGTTAGTTTAGTATTTTTTTGTGGATCCCTTAGGGTTTTCTGAATACAAACTCATGCTGTCTGCAAACTGAGGCAATTTCACCTCTTCCTTTCCAGTCTGGGCGCCTTTTACTTTCCTTTATTGTCTGATCCCACTGACCAGAAGCTCATGCGGTGCTCTGGGCACAAGGGCAGATGTTTTCCCTCATTCCCAGTCTCAGGGAAGACCTTTCGTTGCCCACCTTACAGACGTTAACTGTAGGGCTTTCGTAGATGCCTTTTATCAAGATGAAGAAGTTCCTTTCTATTCCTATGTTGTTGAGAATTTTTATCCTGAATGGCCACTGGATTTTGTGAAATCCTTTTTCTGCATTTATTGAGGTCATCAGGTAGCAATTGTTCTTTTTTTGTCAACATAATGTATGATATTAATTGACTTTCAGATGGTGAAGCAACCTTGGATTCCCAGGGATATCCCATTTGGTCTGGAATAAACCTTTGTACTTGTTGCCGATTTGGTTTGCGAATATTTTGTCAAGCACTCTTTCATCTATGTTCATGCGTCATATTGCTCTGTAGTTTTCTTAAGCTGTCTCTAACATTGGTACCGGGAAGTACTTAGCCACTTGGAGTGAGTAAGATGTATCCCTGCCTCTACCACTTCTGGAGGCTTTGTGGTGAAGGTGACATATTGTTTCTTCTTTTTTTTTTTTAAGATTTTATTTTTTTTTAAACGTTTATTTATTTTTGAGACAGAGAGAGACAGAGCATGAACGGGGGAGGGGCAGAGAGAGAGGGAGACACAGAATCCGAAGTAGGCTCCAGGCTCTGAGCCATCAACCCAGAGCCCGACGCGGGGCTCGAACTCACGGACCGCGAGATCGTGACCTGAGCTGAAGTCGGATGCCCAACCGACTGAGCCACCCAGGCGCCCCTAAGATTTTATTTTTAAGGAATCTCTGCACCCAACATGGGACTTGAACTCACAATCCCGAGATCAAGAGTCATGTGCTTTACCAACTGAGCCAGTCTGGCACCCCTGTTTCTTCTTTAAATGTTTGGTAGAATTTACTGCTTATGCCATCTGAACTTGGAGAGTTGTGGGGAGAGATTTTTATTTATTTATTTATTTATTTTTTTAACGTATATTTATTTTTGAGACAGGGAGAGACAGCATGAACGGGGGAGGGTCAGAGAGAGAGGGAGACACAGAATCCAAAACAGGCTCCAGGCTCTGAGCTGTCAGCACAGAGCCCAACGTGGGGCTCAAACTCACAGACTGCGAGACCATGACCTGAGACCTGAGCCGAAGTCGGATGCTTAACCGACTGAGCCACCCAGGTGCCCCATGAGATTTTTAATTTTTTGTGGGGAGAGATTTTTAACTACTAGCCCAATTTTTTTTTTTTTTTTTTTTTTTTTTTTTTACTTTTTATAGATCTCTTCAGATTTTATTTTTCTTCTTCAGTCAGTTTCAGAAACCCATATCTTTCTGGGAATTATCCGTTTCATCTAATTGTCTGCTTTGTTGGTGAGCAGTTGGTTTGGACTCTCCTGTAGTTCTCTTAACTTCTCTGAGGCCAACCTTGCTGTCTTCCTTTTCATTCCTAAATTTACTTACTTGTGTCTTCTCTTTTTCTTGGTCTGTCTCGCTCAGGAGTCAGCAGATGACAGCTCACAGGACAAAACCCCTGGCAGCCTGTTTTTTATGGTCTCTGAGCTAAAAATGGTCTTTTTATTTTTAAAATGTTATAAAAACAAAATAACAAACAACAACAACAAAAAAAAACAAGAATATTGGCAGAAACCACATATGGCCACAAAGACTAGAATATTTACTCTCTGGCCCTTTATAGAAAAAGTTTGTTGGTCTCCAATCTAGCTAAAAGTTTGTTAAATTTGATGTTTTCAAAGAACCAATCATTGTTTGAATTGATTGTTTCTGTTGCTTTTCTTTTCTCTGTCTCCTTCTATTTCTGCTCTGATCTTTATTATTTTTTTCTTACTTTTGGTTTAGTTTTCTCTTTTTTATTGTTGTTTCTTAAGAAATCAATCTTTGTTGGTACAGGTGTGGCTTTTGCCGTATTGCTATATCATGTTTTCATTCAGCTCAGAATATTTTCTAATTGTGATTTCTTCTGCAACTGTTGGCTGTTCAGAAGTAAATTGTTCATTTCCACACATTGGTAGTAGATTTCCCAAATACCCTCCTGTTTTTGGTTTCTGACTTAACTTCACTGTGGTCAGAGAACAGGTTTCATATGCTCTTAATGCTTTCACATTTGTGGTCCCTGCTGCGTAGACGAGCCTGCGCTGGTGGGTTGAGTGCTGGTTGATGGCACTGCCTCCCTTCTCTCTGCGGGTGGCCTGGCCTGTCCAGCCGTCCTGTCCGGTGCCCACAGTGAGTGTCTGAATTTCCAGCTTTTGCTGTTGAGTTGTCCCTTTCTTTCTTCAGGTCTGTGCTTTTTATTTCTTCTTCCTCTGTGGCCAGCACGCAAGTGCATTTACGACCTTTACTTCTTTTTGATGGCGGCCCTCTGTCCGCATGTAGCCTCCTCCCCGTCTCCAGGCATCCGCCGAAGGTCTGTCCGTCTCTCTGGCTTCAGTTTGTGTGGGATCTTCCGCCCTCCCACGTTTAGTCGCTCTGTGTCGGAACCTGATGTCTGTGTCTTGCAAGTAGCACGTCAGTAGATCTTCTTTCTGTGTGTGTGTGTGTGTGTGTGTGTGTGTGTGTGTGTGTGTGTGTTTTAATCCAATCTGACAGTGTTTAGTTTTGGTTAAAGAATTGAGTTTTTTCACATTTGTTGTTTATTTGGCTGTGTGTGCTCATGCGTTCCCCGTTTACTTTCGGCCTCACGTCTCTTTTGTTCACATCTTCTGTCCTTGCTGCTTCCACCTATTTTATTGAACAGATATTTTCCAGTGCACTGCTTAAAATTACTGATTTTTAACTCTTTGAGTTATTTTCTTAATGGTTGCTTTCTGGGAGTCTTACCATGTGTTGTTTTGTCTGCCTGGTGACCCTCGTGTGCTGGCTGCTGTGTTTTAGCACCTGTGCAGTCTGAGGCCTTGCCTCAGATGAGAGTCCTCCCTCAGAGACTCCCCCTCACTTCCTCCGGGTGCCTGGGGCCCTGTGGCCATTGTCCCTCGAGCCCCTGTCGCCTTGGGGAGACAGCAGCTGCGGCCTGAGCTGGCAAGTGCTGTGGGTGAGCAGCACCCACTCCCTCCCTGACACTGAGCAGCCCTGGGCTCCCGGTTCCCTCCTCTCAGACTTTCCCCTCCTCTCAGACTTTCCTTAGGCTCATTGATGCCTCCAGGGCAGAAATGCTGGTGTTTTCCTGTTCACACCCCTGCCTGGATTTGGACCCAGTACCCCGAGTGCTTCTCGTTAACTCTCTATTGCTATTAAGACTTTTAAGATATTTACACAGCTTTCTTAGCTGAACAGAGCAGGATTATTTGTGTGCCAAAGGCTAGTGTGTCATTTCTGCGGGTGGAACCTGGAGGCCTCTTGACTGGGGTCAGGACCCTGTCCTGGCACACATGAGCAAGTTGCAAACCATGAGCAGGAAATTTCTCCATAAGTCAGAATGTTTGGCAGAAACACACAGGTAGCTAACATTTGATAATTCCTTGACCCTGTACTTTGCAAGCAGGGTTTCAACCTGTTAGTCAGTCTGCTCTGTCTCCTCCCCTTCTTCGGGGAGCCTCCTGAGCGCATGACCACGTAACTTCTGTCTTTGAGTCTGAAAGCCAAGCATAAAGACACTTAACAAAAACACACACACACACAAATTGACCTTGCTTTCTGCCGTAGAGGGAGATCTTCTTGTGGCTGGTGGCAACTTTGATTTGCAGGCAGCACGTCCCATCCTTGGCTTCTGTCCGCCTCTATCTCTTGCCTGACCATGGCCCTGGCCATCCCCAGGAGCCCATAGCCATACTCTCCCGGGGCCATTCTCACTCAGAAGCTACTTAATTTGAAGCTCCAGGTTTCTTTGAACTACAAAATTCTTTGACTAGATGAGCTTGTTTCTACCTAATATTATTGTGGTCAGAAAGGAAACAGCATTTCATTCTGAATTAATGTTATTTTTATAATACATCAAAATCCTTTGCCCTAGGCTGCTGAGAATGTTGCTTCTTAACTGGGCATCATTGTGGAACTTCAGCCAGTCTGGGGACCTTGCACACTCTCAGGCAAACATGTGTGGAGGTTTCTGAGCCCTCCCTCCTGTGCACTGTGGGGTCAGGACTGTGTATCCACCCCTTAGGCTCCTCTCCTTTGCATCTCAAATACCAGCTGACTTTTGTTAAAACCAGCTCCTAGTGTTGGGCACCAGCTGTGAACTCTGTGGACCTTGACCAGAACGGGGCCTTTTGCAGGACATGAAAAGTGGTGCAGATCATGGCCACCAGCAGAAACACATCTGAGCTTGTTTATTAAAATAGCACATGGCTTTTTTTGTGTAATAAAGACCTTTTCATTCATCCCATCAGCAAGTTTTTCTTCTTTCAAAATGGTCTCGGGAGAACAAGGAGCTTCTCTGTGACTTACAGGCCAGTGTGTGCTCTGAAATCATGGGGTACCTGTCGTGTTGCTTGGTTTTGGGGCTTCTTTGCTCCTTGCATTTCTCCTGGAATTTCTAAGCTAATTGTCAGTGGTTGTGTTAGCTGTCTTCAGTATTCTATATACTTGCAGGGGCTGACTTTATTCAGACACCCTGGGGGTGATTCTAGTTCAGGAAGTGGTAGAAACTTACTTTAGAATGTTCTTGAGAGACAGGAATTTCTGGGCAGTTTTGGTTTTAGTGAATATTGGTTTCTCAGTTAATCCCATGTTCAAATTTTAACCCTGGCATGTAATTGCTGTGAGACCTTGGGTGAAATACATAGCCTTTCCAAGCCTTGTTTTCGTTGGCTACAAAACAGGGATAATTTTAGCTGTCCTGCCTTCAACTATACAAGATTGTAATTAAAAAAAAAAAAAAAGTATATGTGAGCGTTTTGTAACCAGTGAAGTAATCGAAAATATAATTCAGTCTTGAGCAGACATTTCATTTGTTCTACAAGTATTTCTGTAGGCCAACTTCTAGAAAGTTGGGCTGGTCCAACTTCTAGAAAGGCATACAAGATGCCCCTTCCCAGTGGTGCAGGGCCTGTGTCTTAGGGATGTGTATCCTCAGATTGCTGGACGAGGCCAAGTGCCCTCTGGAGTACTTGCACACGGCAGTGTGCGAGCCATCGTGGGGACTGCCAGCATCTCCCTGCCAACTAACAGGGTTCCTGGTCCCATGGGTAGCATCTGCATTGCCTGTTCCCGGCTCTTGCCCATTTTGCTGTTGGCTTTTCTATCTGTTTCTTTCTTGTTTGTGGGTTATGTGAGTTTAAACTGTGTTCTTTGCCTCAGGATGATGTCATGATGCCTCAGAGGGTGAGACTGCAACTGGAAGCTGCTGCCCAACACCCGACAAGTGTAAGTCTAGGCATCTGCCCCTGGTGCATGTGCGTCCTGTGTCTGTTCCCAATGCGTGTGAGTCCTGGCATCTGTCCTTACGTGTGAGCCCTGATGTCTGTCCCTAACACGGGTGAGTCCTGGCGTGTGTCCCTGATGTGTATGAGTCTTGGCATCTGTCCCTGATGAGTGTGAATCCTGACGTCTGTCCCTGAATGTGAGTCCTGGCATCTGTCCTGAATGTGAGACCTGGTGTCTGTCCCTGAGTGTGTCTTGTGTCTGTCCTTAAGTGTGAGTCCTCTGCCTGTCCCTGAGTGTGAGTCCTACCTCTGTCTCCGACATGTGTGAGCCCTGTGTTTGTCCCCGAGTGTGAGTCCTGCGTCTGTCTGTGAGTTGTTGTCCACTTTGATGAAAGTGATGTCGCGGCTGTTTGCATTAAGGCTCTTCTTTAGGCTAGGACTGCCCCATCAGAGCATGAGCAGTGGCTCTTAGATCTCTAGACACTCAAGGCTGTTTTCCTGCGCACACAGGGCTTCTCGGTTTGGTTTTATTTTCATGAGCATTTCTGACGCCATGTGTAAAAGCACACACTGTGTCAGCAGCTTACAGGGTTATTCTTACTACCTAGAAGTCCTCAGACTACAGTTCTCAACTTCAGAAGGGCTTCCCAGTTGTCCTCCATGAGCCAGGACCGTCTTCCTGGGTACTCGTGGGGTGAGGGCCTCATTTCCTGACCGGAAGCCCCGTGTAGGGGAGGTGTCACCTGCCCATGTGGACCTGAAGGGCATCACAGACCCAGGGGCACTTGCCTCTGTATAGCTCCAGCCTGGTGGCTGATCCCAGAGCCTACGTCTGACCCTAGCACCCACTGCTTAAACGTCTGTGCCGAAGTTTTAGTGAAAATGTCTGAATTACTGTGATGATCACTGATTTTAGAAATCGTCAAACAGAAGGGTCTGCAGGACTGCTTAAACCAGCTTCCGTGCCGTCTACCCAGTGGGCGGCCTCCCTCCTGCCCCCGACTCCAGGTTCTGCTCCCTCTGCCACAGTGCTGGATCGGCGCCTGCACTGAAGCTTCTCCAGCATCACGGGCACACGATGAACCCCCAGGGATCTGATTCTGGGCATCACGTGGGGCCTGAGCTCGGCATTTCTCATAGGCTCTGGGTGCCGGAGGGCTCAGGCTGTCCCCAGGCCATCCCCAGGCCGTGTGTAGGGCAGGGCAGGGCTCAGCAAGCCATCCTCAGCAAACCTGCACAGTGTGAGGGACTGTGAGAGGCTCAAAAGTGCACAAGATAAAATGTTCCAAGGAGCTTGAACAACTTTTGTGCATCCAGATGAATAAATTCTCTTCCAGCAGTTCTTTGTTTTGGAGCTTTGAATTCAGTGCACGGACTTTCTGCTTCTAAAGAAATTCAGCACCCTGTGCTTCCGTCTCTAGCTGCCCAGCCCCACACATGACTCTGTGACTCAGGGTCTTAGGCTGCAGGCACCTGGTCTGCCCTGTAAACACGTGTGCATGTTCCCCTTAAGGGGCTCTCACTCAGCTTGATGCTGAAGATCCTCAGTCCCTGAAGTGTAACTGCACTTACATTGCTTAAAATGACATTTTTAATGTAAACATGTCCTTGAAATATACCTGGAAGAAGATAAAAAATGGCCCCTCAGCTGCATCTTGAGAAGCTACTACGGTGCTCCTCAGGCTGGAAGCTTCCGGAAGGTGGGATGCATGGGAGGTTTGAAAGTGCCCAGTTGCACTCCTTCATTGAGAAGTGACCTCTCGGCTGGCATAGTGTCTTGGGGGCCACTGTGCGTCCTGGGGTCCTGACGGCAGGGGTGTGATGTCACTGGCTGGTGAAACCAGGCAGGCAGGGAGCCAGCACCCACAGCTTCCTCATGACCGCTCCCTGCTTGAATGGGGCCAGCCATGTCCTCCAGGAAGTCAGCTGGTCGGAGGTCTGAGTCACGGCTGCAAAACCCCTTCCTGGCAGCACACAGGTGATGTTTGAGGAACTGTAGGGTTAGGCTCCCAAGTGGGCACAAAACGGACCATGACAGACGGGAGGTTGCTTGTGGCCAGTGCTGCCTACATCCGAGCCAGACCCCAGAGCACAAAGGAAGTGGGAGACAGTGCAGTGTTTGAGGGCGTGAAAGCCAGGGTGTGCAAGGCACACCTTCGTAGGTGCTGTGGGGCTTGCACACGGCTCTGCAGCATTCACCAGATCCTGACAGGAGACAGGGGTCGGCCAAGTGTTAGAACCACGGCTATGTACAAATACAGATGTCGTAGCAATCAGCTACCACAGCCCCCAGGAGATGCTTGCTAAAAGTTTACACAGACTCTTGAATCTCTGATGCTTTCTAGCTGGAAATGAACAGATGTCAGAAAGATGCTCTGACATACAGTGTCGACAGGTTACGGCTTCTTCTGAAAGCCCCTGGGGGTGGTGGCCCAGCACTCATCCCTCGCCCCTCAGCGAGCATCCTGTGAGGCTAATGGCAGGTGCTTGTGCCGTGGCGGGCAGCCGTCCTGAGATGCCACATCTCTTAGAGTGATGCTCACGTGGCAGGGGTTTAAAATATGCTCTGCATTAAGACTTCTGAAGAGTTTGTCACCAGTGTTGATGACTTAGAGAGTGAGATTTGTTCTCCATACTGCAGAAATCAAACACATTTTGCTTCGTTAATGGAATGGTTTTGGGTGGTTCTTCACGCATAGGTGCAAATGGATTGCCAAGTCTCGGGACACAAGGAATTTGGGGAAAATGCACACTGTCATTTTGTCTTAATTAAAACATTAGTTTGCGTTTTTATAGGTTTTATAAAGTTCTAGGTTAGAGTTTTCCTTGTTAACCTCATAAATTTACTCGATGTTGTGTTCCCACGTTCAGGAGAAGCTGCTTGCTCCTGCTGCGTGTCTATCCCAGCTACAAGGAGAGGCTAAGTGGCGGGAGTGGTTGCTCCTGTGTGGAGTGTAGACCGGGATGCCATACTCTTGTTGCCCCAGAGCAAAATCAGCAGAGTTGTTGCTGTGGGGCTGATTTTTGTGTTTTTTTTTTTAAGTTTATTGATTTTGAAAGAGCGACTGGGGGAGGGGCAGAGAGGGAGAGAGAGAGAATCCCAAGCAGGCTCCTTGCTGACAGTGTGGAGCCTGATGTGGCAGAGCGGTTGGACAGCTACCTCCATTCTGCATCCAGTAACCTTCTTTACTTTCTGACCTTTTTTCCCAGCCAAACTGCTGGATCTGAGACACCCCCATATAAGCTCAGAAAGTTTCAAGAGCGTTTGTAGGGACCACACTCCAGGATCCCCTGCCATCTGCCCCGTTGGCAGCACATGCTCTCAGAGGAACCGGCCGACACCTCTCCAGAGCCTTACTCTAGCGGCTACTCTTAGGTGTGTGGCAGGAGGCAGTGCATCCCCAAAGCCAGCACACGCCCTTGGGTTCATTCAGCCTGTGCTTACTGAGCACCGCCTGCATACAGGGCATTGTGCTAGGCTCCTGTCACAGCGGCTCTGCCCCAGGGCATGTGAGTCTCGCGGCACGTGGAACATTGAGCATATGTTGTACTCGGTCACCGGAGACGTCTCGCGCCAGCCCTCCTGCTTTGGAGGCGGGGGGTGGCTCAGGAGAAGAGCTTGGTGTCACGCTACAGACACGTCTTCAGGAAGAAAAGGTTTCCCGTGGTTTCTGCTCTGTGGGCCAGGCCACTTTGTTTTCAGAAAGTGTTAAGGCACACAGAAGTACCCTCCTCTTCATCTATAGGTGCTCTCACCACGGAAGGTAGATGTCACCTCACCCGCCCTCTTTCTCCATGTGAGACTCCACCCCACTTGGCTCTAGCCTTCATCAGAAGCCAGCATCTGGGCAAAGGGCTCACCGTGGAAGCAGCGTGAGCACCCGCGAGCCCACAAGAGCCTCGTCCGGCTGGACACAAGCACTGGGAGCGGGCTGCTATGCACCTGGCCCGTTTGTCACCCCTAGCAGCTGCTCAGGACGCAGCAGGCGTGGGGCGTGGGTCTGTGGCATCTGTGTGTGGAAGTTAAGCCCCTGTATCCATGTGTGAGCACAACTCTGAAACAAGATTTCTACTTCACAGCTTTATTTAAATTATTATTTTGAGAGAGAAAGAGGGAGAACATGATCGGGGGAAGTGCAGGGAGAGAGGGAGAGAGAGAATCCCAAGCAGGCTCTGTGCTGTAAGCATGGGGCCCAACTTGGGGCTCAAACCCACAAACTGATCAGAACCTGAGCTGAAACCAGGAGCCAGACGCTTAACTGACTGAGCCATCCAGGTGCCTCTCTACCTCACAGCTTTGGATCATTTTCCCTTTTTTTCTCCCAGAATCTTTTCTGCTCAACAATCGGATGCAAAGCCAGTCTTGACAAGACCAGAAAATAGATACAATAGACACAGAAGTACATCTGGGTCAGATCAGGCCCTGGGGAGTCAGGAGCTGTTCTAACACACCTGTCTTCAGTGCATGGTTCTAGAAGGAGGGGACAGGCTCTGTGGGAAGTATGGGAAAAGCACATGCACCTGTGGCCAAGGGTGTTTTATCCCCGTTAGAAAATGGACAAGAGACATCTTACCAAAGAGGATGGACGGGAGCACATAAGCCACAGAAAGAGGGTCAGCCATCAGGAAACAAGGTTAGAACGGTGATGAGGGTCACCGCAGACCCGTTGGAAGGGCTGAAACCGAAGCCACGGCCACGCCAGAGGCCGGTGAGGATGTGAGAGCACTTGGTCACTCACACACAGCTGGTGAAGCCATTGTGGAAAACAGTTTGACACTTTCTTAGCAAATTAAACATGCAAATACCGTACAACCTGGCAGTCATACTCATGGGCATTTACCCCAGAGAAATGAGGACATGTTCGCACAAAAACCTGTACCTGAATGTTCGTCGCAGAATGCTAGTAACAGCCCACATGTCCCGTAGTGTCTGTACTGTGCAGTGTTTTTCAGCCAAACAAGGAAAAACTGTTGTTGCACACAACAGCCTGGACGAGTCTCCAGAAAATTAAGGAGCGGAACATAAGCCAGTCACAAAAGGCTACACACTGTGTGATTCTGTTGATTAAACGTCCTTGGAAAGACAGAATTACAGCATTGGAATAACAGATCAGCACTGCCACTCACAGAGAGGGGGTGTGGCTGTGAAGCTGCAAGCGTTCCCTTTGCTGGTGGTAACTTGCAGTGGTTTTTCAAGATGTAACTGTTGGAGGCACTGTGTAAAAGATACACAGGATCTCTCCCAATTATTGCTACTACCTGTGAATCTACTGTTTTCTCAAAAAAAGTTTTAAAAAGCCCATCAGCAAAAAATGGCAAGCAAGCAAAAACTTTCTCAAAGCTCTTCATTAGCACTTATGCATTAATATAAATTAATCACTCTGCATAAGTACTATAGAGAGCAAGATGTAAGAAATTCAAATATCGTGGTGGAACTTTGGCTAATTTCTTAATAAGGAGGCTGATATGGGTCTCAGCAACCACTGTAAGGTGGAGAGAGCAGAGTCTGGGGCCAGCCTTTAGCACCCTTACAGGAGCTCTTTGAGCCTCAGCAAGGGGCGGGCCCTGTGCTGCCCAACGTCCTCCCTTGAAGGGGGCTCCCTCCTGCAGTGCCAGACTCAGATGCCTTTAGTGGGGACCAGCCTCTTCCCACAACTGACTCTGACTCTGGAGGACTGGACCCTTCACACAGCAGTCATAGACCTATTTCAACATCCTGCAGGCAGACACTTAAACAGAAGTGCAGATGGTGTCCCTAGGTTTCAAGCTCTGTTGGAGGGGCGAACCGGGGCTGCTGGGGGCCAGGGGTGCAGAAGCAGGGATGTACACAGGGAGTCATGTTGTCCCCCAGAGGAGGCAGGGCCAGGCTTCGAGGACCAAGGGTAGGAGGAGTGGTAAGAAAATGGTACATTATGGGAAGGGTGTTGCACTGCAGAACGAGGATTCCTTCTGGGATGGGGAGGGCCTGTCTGCTGGTACCCTTGGACTCTTGTTTATTGAGAGGTTACTGCCTTCGGGAGGCTGAGTCCCGAACATTATAGAGAAATGGGACCGTTTGGATTTCCTGCCCAGGAAGCTGCAGCAGAACCTTCTCATGTCTGCTGCAGTTCTGGCTCAAGAAGAAGTTACTGGAAGCACCTGGATGTCCGACCTTGTGTACAGGTCATTGCAACTTGAACGCATTAAGGGGGAAGGGTTATCTGTGACAGTTCTAACCCAGAGTAGTTTATCGGGTGCTGCTGGAACTGTCCGGTGTGGGGTCTGCCCGGAACTCTGCACTGAGTGGGTGCCTTCCCTCTCCCCTTTACTCCCAGAAGTTTTCCCCGATCTAGTGTGGGGTCTCAGTTCCCTGCTGGCTGTGCACGCTTCCACCAGGTGAGACATGTAGACAGGCGTGTGCGCACGCGAGCTCACAGTGACTTTGTTAAGTTCTGTTTTGTTTCACAGATTGTAGGTTGCCAGGTGAGGAGAGACCCTCCCAACTCCACTGAGCGATACACAAGGTGGATCAACCAGCTAGCGCCAGACCAGCTTCTCACTCAGGTACTCCTGCCCTCGTCTGGGAGCCCACCCGTGTTTGCCCACCTCCTGAGTGTGGCCTGGCAGACACACACTGGAGACATTGGAGAGGGGGACAGTGATTCAGAGGAGCCTGGCCTGGGAGGGAGCTGGAGCCAGCTGGCAGGTCTGAAGGCCTGGCTGGAGCCTGGGGAGGGTGCAGGTGCAGCCCAGCCACACAGGCCCAGGTGGACAGGGCGGGAGGGGGGCAGGGATGGGGCCAGGCTGTGGGAGGGAAGAGGCATCCAGGAAAGGCCGTCCCCAAGGCAGGGTGCACTGGAGCAGGGCAGTCTGAGGGAGAGAGTGTCTGGGTGGCCCAGAAAGAGAGGAGGCAGGAACAGGTACTCCGGTCCCAGCTTTGGGTCTGCCAGATGCTGGAATCACTGGGTTTTGCTTTTAAATACTGTTTCCTCACACACACACACACACACACACACACACACACACACACACACACACACAGAAGGTGCTTTTGCTTTTAGATTTTCTTGTCACATTTTGAGAACATTCCATGAATGGATATTTACAGACACCAGTGGTTAAAGGCCCAGAGAAGCTAATTTGTGTTTTAGTTGCTCCTAAAGCTGAACAGGCAGGAGAAGGAGCCAGTGTTTGGGTCCTGTGTGGCCTGCATGCTCCACTCAAGTGATGCGGGGGCCTGGAGGCAGGAGCTCACGGATGTTTAGGTGCCGGCAGAGGCTTGGCGGTGGGCTGGGGGCAGTGGAGTCCACACTGTGTGTCTGGAGGCTTCCTGGCTGGAACGGAGAGTGTCCCCTCGCATGTGGAGTGTGCAGGGACTGCTGTTCCGAGCCTGGCAGTGCACATGGCCTTCTCCCCTCCAGCTGGTAAGGGCCTAAGGGCGTGGCACAGCTCGAAGCAGCAAAAGTCCATGATGCAGAGTCGCTGAAACCGTGGAGGTCTGGTTGCAGACTTACAGGGTGTGTAAGCATCACTACACGTGTGGAGAAGCAGCAGGAGGTCTGTGGTCCCTGCTGCCACGCTTGGCCTGGTCCTTCCCTCCACAGAGAGGGGCCGGGCCTGCAGGGCTCACAATTCTGGGAGGTGCTGCCTTTTTACAGACATGTTGTCAGGATACCCACTTGGGTTTGCTTTTTTTTTTTTTCTCAACTAACTCTGAAGAGCTAGCAAGGGCTTTCCTGTTCCTAACTGGGGATTAAAATGTCATATTCAACGTGAAAGCTTCTGGCCTCCAGTCAACCCAGAACTCCCCCCAATTTGGGGCACCCAGAGGCTCCTTGCACAGGGCCAGGCTCGGCCTGGCACCAGCAAGGGGTCTCTGGAAATACCCCCCTCACTCCCGAATATTGGTGCACTGGCAGCTGAGTGTGCCGTCACCCCAGTGGGAGAGACTACTGACGCTCCTGTGTCTGCCTGTGTGTGACTTTCTGGTAGAATGTGAGTCAGGCAGGAACTATGTAGCTAAACACCGAGGGTATGATTTAAACGCAGTGGGCACATTTTCAGCCGGAAATTCGAGTTCTGATTGGAGGGCTAAGAAGACTTAAGTATTAGACATCATAGAAATAACTAAGAGTCCTCTTAAGTAGTGTTTTTCTTTACCAAGTTAGGGGAGATTAAAGTCTGAGGTTTCTCAAGACAAACTGAAAGAAGCTATGTGTTCTCTGAACCGTTTCTCAGATCCTGCTCATCATGTAAACTGACCCACGTGTGAGGTGGGAGCCGCATGATTTGGTATTTGGTGCTCGCTTTACGCCTTCGGCGAGGTGCTGCTCCCAAGGGACCTGCCTCTCCTGACTCAGGGAGATCAAAGGGGGGGCCAGACCAGACCCCACTGTGCCCCGAGGCCATGCCCGGGGCCCTGGTCCTGCCCAGGCCTCCCACCAGTCCACCTGGCAAGGCTAAGTGACAGCAGCCTTGGGCCGATTTGGAAGATGGCGGGGGAGGGGGGTGGTGGCGGTTAGGGGTGCTCTCCTGTCCTGGGGCGGCTGGTTCCCAGCTGTTCCTTTTTCATGTGAGCAGCATCGACAGCAAGACCGTTAGACTCACTTGGCTTGTGCAAAAAGACCACGTTTCACTTACTCATCTACCTCAGTGTGTCTTTCCCGTGAAAGCGTGTCTGTCCTTCATGGCACAATGAATTGACCCAATTCTAATCAATTAGCATTCACGAAACTTAAAAACATAATTTGAAACAGACTAACCTGTACTGTTTTTCTTCATTTTCTCATTTAAAAGGAGCATCACCAACCCGTGTCCGCAGTACAGATCCATGTAAACTGGCAACTTTCAACATGTTAGAGAAGTTAGCGAGTTCTCTAAAACATACTGCTAGGGTGAAAGGAAACTTTTTACTAATGTCTGTTTCTATTAAACCCAGAAGCCACAGATTTTGGATTTAACATTAAAGTTTATTCTTGTTGCTATGTGGGTGTTACAGTGTCAGAATACTGGAACATTTGTTATCTGTGTAAAGATAGTCTTCCAACAAATTAGAAATAAGGATAATAAACCACAGGAATCTGGAAATGAGTCACACAAAACTCTGCTCTGTTTCTCTGAGAAGAATTCATATCACTTCCTGGTAAGATACCACTAATGAGGTCTGTGAATTTCATTAGATGGTTCATTTTCTTTAACTCACAGGCTTTTCCTTTCTAAATAAAAACTAATCTCGTTTTAAGTCTATAATCCTTAGTTTTGTCTTAAACGTTTGAGTACCAACAGCATCTAAAAGGATCAGTCTGTACATATAGGTTCCTCGTGGGCCTCTCTTGAGGTTAGACTCTACTCAGGACAAAGGATGGCCAGAGCCCTTGGTGTTTTGTTTCCGTGTGTATGCTCCCGGAGGCACACTGGAATAGGTTTTTGCCTTTTAAGACCTACATGGGATTTATTTTTGCAAAGTGCACTTGGCGTTGGTGGCAAAACGAGGGAAGAAACCAAAAGCAAACCCCCAGGTCCCCGGAATAGCAGCATCCGAGCCTCACCTGGAAACCCCTTCTTTTGACAAAATTCTAAGAAACTGGATTATCTGATTTTTCAGTCGGTGACACATCAGAACCAGAAGAAAGGGTGACAGCTTGACAGTGAAGGAGACATAATCGAAAAGGAATCCGAGAGTGAGAGCCAGGAGCTCCTGGGACCTCCTCACTGCAGCTGCGCTTCCCCGGAATGCCGCCCCCTCCCCTTGCCTGAGTGCGCGCCTTCCCCGGGCGCCGCCCCCTCCCCTTGCCTGTCGTCCTCGTCCCGTGACCTGTGCGCGCCTCCCCCTCGCCTTACCTGTGTGCGCCCCGCCCCCCTCACCTGTGGTCGTTCGGTACCGGTCCTGGTGCGCTCTCTGTCCGCCGGGGATTCCGCGGATGGAAGGGGGCCTGGGCGGGGGCCGGGGGCTCTGCGTGGACAGCCAGGTGCGGGACGCTGCCCGGCCGCGGCCGCACACCTGCCTCTCGGGGCCTTGTGCGGCTCAGGTGTCCGGTCCGCTTGGCCACCCGCTGGTGCGCGCAGCTCGCGCGCCCTCTGCCGGGGCCTGTGCCTGAGCTTCAACTACGCGCAGTGACCTAACCCGCAGAGTATGTTAGGCCTCTTGGATCTGTTGCATTTGGTTCCAAGAATTCTAAATTTGTTGCGGGCCTGCCTCGGGAATTTTCTGTACCTCATTCAATCACAGCCTGTTCCAGGCGTAAGTAATCAAAGAAGCAATTGTTACTTAAATTGAAGCCAGCGCGCCACTCATTGCCAGTTAGACCAGGGACTGGCTCGGGGGGCCAGATCTGTTCTGCTGCCCCTTTTTGTAAGTGAAGTTTTGTGGGCACACCACCATGCCCACGGTTGTGGCTGTTTCATGAACGGCAGTGCTTAGTACCTGTGACACAGAGCTAGGCCGGAGAAGCCTGGAAGTTAGTATCTGGCACTTTACAGGGAAGGCTTGCCTACCTCGGGTTCGG
This sequence comes from Panthera leo, assembly GCF_018350215.1. Taxonomy (NCBI): domain Eukaryota; kingdom Metazoa; phylum Chordata; class Mammalia; order Carnivora; family Felidae; genus Panthera; species Panthera leo. The sequence continues at coordinate 61,152,928 of NC_056692.1, read as the reverse complement.
CAGCAGTGTGGTTAATTTGCCAGCACCTGGCTGTAACGTGGCGTTGGTCAGCCTTCTCTGTGCCGGCAAGTGGCCTGAGACGCTAAGGAACCTCTCAGGGACTCAGCCCTGGGGCAGGTGGTAGCGTTAGCACCACTTCTCACAAGGGGGCTTGAGGCCTGACAGCGTGGGCAGGGCCGGGCATGCTGGCTTGTTTTCACCACCTTGGCAACCACCCCTGACACTTGTCTGCGAACAGCAACAACCCTTGAGAACGTTTCAGCTGCGTGCCCTTCTTGGGATGCATCCTCTCTCTTTCACAAGAAACAGGCCCAGCGGCTCGGTGGCTGGTTCATTCTGTCTTCTTGCTCTCTCTGCGTGGTACCCAGCTGCCCTGGAGCGGTGGCTCCCGCCCCGCAGGCTGCAGTCGGGTGGGGCCGAGGGCGTGCGTATCCGCGTGTTCCCAGAGCCCGCACCTTGAGAACCACAGAGAGAGGACAGGGCAGTGGTCATTGCCCTCTGTGGAGGCCTCCTGCCACCCTCACCCCTGGGTGCTGGCCTCAGGGAGCTCTGAACGTCTGCTACAGTAACCTGTGATGTGCATTCAAGTTGTGTGGCATGGCTGGAAATATTTCCTAAGAAAACGCTTTCCCTCGAAATTTTAAAATTTCATGACTTTCTCCCACCCCTCACCTGCCCTTTAAAAACAACAAGTTTACTCAGCAAACCTGGTTCTCCTCTCCATGTGCTTTAACTTATGTAATTTTAATGACATGGCCAAGCAAGCGTTGTGCGTCAGCAGATAAATGTGGTCACCTGCCATCCTCTTCTCTGGCCCCTGACACTATGGTAACTGTAGCTAAGGCAATGTGTACTGTAGTAAATACAGAATCGTAAAAAGTGGAAAAGAAAAGCCATAGCGGGGTCTGTTGTGAGTCCTTTAAATGATTCGAGGAGCTAGCCTGCAGGGAGCCAGTGTCCTCCTGGCTCGAATATGGAGGTGCCCAGAGGGAGATGAATCCACCAAGGTAAAAGCCTTCCCTCCGGAGGAAAGAGAAACATGCCAGTCGAAGTCACCCCTCTCCCCGTCCTGCAGGTTCGTGCTGTTTGTTCTTATCTTGGGCCTTCTCGTGAAGAAGGAAACTTCCTTGGGTGTCACCTGTGTGTTTTCAAATGGCCCTTTCCTGTTTGCAGCTTAGTGGAGGTAAAGCATGAACCATAGACTGTTTCGTTGAGTCAGGTGTGGTCCAACCTGGAGAATTATGGCAGGCAGGGGCCCTTGAAAGAAATGGGAGGTGCTCAGTAGATGTTAGTCTGCTCTTGCATGGTCAGACTGCTCGAACCGGGTAGAAGGCTGGAGTCCTGTGTTCTCAAGTGTTTCTGAGCGTTGACTGAAAGCAAAAGACAAAATGCAGCCTCTCAGAGGTGGGTTGTGGGAGATGTTACTTTGACAAGTAACAAATGGCAGTTGGATGCAAAAGCAAAGAGCTTGATGAGCCAATTTGTCCTTTGAGTTTTGAAAACAATTGGCTTATTCTGATGGGACCGAAAGAAATAGCCACCAGACTCGTGCCTTCTTTGTTCTTTCTGTTCTGTCACCTTTCAGGCAGAATGAAGGGTTGTGGAGAGGAGTTCCTGTCAGGCTTGCCTAGTGTGGCCCCGAGCCCTGGACACCCTCCGTGCACACGAGGGCCCCCTCCCAGGCTCCTGAGGAGAACAAGATGGTTTCCTTGAGTCAGTCCTGCCCCTGGACCCCCGGGTCTCCCAGTGCGCCCCCTGGGTCTGCAGCCCACAGCCCCCCATGGGCCTCGCAGAGATCACACCGAAGAAATGATGCAGTACACAAGGCAAGGACTCATTTTGTTAGCGTTTTCCCTACCCCCCTCCCTAGCAGCCCAGTGTCCAGAGTTCACGTGAGCCCAGCACAGGGATGTTTCCTGGCTCCGACCGCACTGATGGTCATGCTGAGTGTTGCTGGTTTTTTTAAACAACACAGATTTATTCATGGCGTACAGCTCTGGGGGTCGGAGGTCCAGTGTCAAGGTGTGGGCAGGGCTGTTTCCTTCTGTTTCCAGATCTGGGGCTGCCGTTTGACTCTGTTTCCGTGGTCACCTCTCCTTCCCTCTCTTTAAGGAAATCATTTTAAATTGTGGTCAAACATATGTCACACAGCTTGGCACTTTAGACAGGCCATAGTTCAGACCCTTCCAGAAACTGTCCCCGCCCAACGTGGACTCTCCCAGCCCCCGGAAACTTCCGTCTGCTTTCTGTCTCTAAGAATTTGCCTCTTCCAGAGATTTCCTGTGAGTGGGGGTCATACAATATTTGTCCTTTTGTGTTTGAGTTATTCACATAACGATGTTTTCAGGTCTATCCATGTTATAAAGTGTCTGAATTTTCTTCCTTTTTATAGTTGAGTAATATTCCATTGTGTGAAAGTAGTGTCTATACCACATTCTGTTTATCCATTTGTATTCTGATAGACACTGTGTTATTTCCACCCTTTGGCTGCTGTGAACATTGTGCCACGTTGTCTGAGTCCCAGTTTCGATTCTGTTGGGCAGACCCAGGAGTGGAATCGTGGGCTCTCATGACAATTCCACGTGTAATGTTTTGAGGAACTTCCAAACTTTTCCACAGCTGCTGCCCCATTTTACATTCCCACCAGCAGGGTGTAAGGGTTCCAGTTTTCTACTTCCTGTCAACACTTGCTACTTTCTGGTTCGTTTCCCGTCTAATGAGCGTGAAGTGGTATCTCATGGCGTCTACGACTGGTGATGGGAACATCTCTCAAGTCCTCGTTGGCTATCATGTGTCTTTTTTGGGAAATACGTTTTCAAGTCTTTTGATCATTTTTAAAATTGGGTTACTTGTCTTTCGTTGAATTCTAGGAGCTCTTTATATATTCTGGACACTAGACCCTTATCAGGTGTGTGATTTGCAGGTACTTCCTTTCATTCTGTGAGGCATCTGTTCACTCTCTTCATAGGATCCTTTGAAGCAGAAAAGCTTTTAATTTTGATGAAGTCCAACTTACATATTTTCTTAGGTTGCACATGCTTTTGGTGTCACATCAGGAAACCCTTGCTTAATCCAAGGTCACAAAATGTTTCCTTCTAAGAGTGTTACAGTTTCGGCTCTTCCATTTGGATCTTTCATCCATTTTGTGTTCAATTTTGTAGATGGTATTGGGGAAAGGTCCAACTTCATCATTTCATGTGGACACCCAGCTTTCTCAACACTGAACAGTCTTGGCAGCCTCACTGAAAATCGGACCATTTTCCAGGGTTTGTTTCTGGACTCTGTTCTGTCTGCGTGTCAACACCACATTGTAGCTTTGTGCTAAATTCTGAAATTTGCTTTTTCATGGGAAGTGTGAGTCCACCAACTCTGTCTTTGCTTTTCAAGACTGTTCTGGCTGGGTGCCTGGGTGGCCTAGTCGGTTAAGCATCTGACTTTGGCTCAGGTCATGATCTCACGGTTCATGGGTTCAAGCCCTGCAGTGGGTTCTGTGCTGACACCTCAGAGCCTGGAGCCTGCTTCGGATTCCGTGTCTCCTTCTTTCACTGCCCCTCCCTAGCTGCACTCTGTCTCTCCCTGTCTCTCAGGGAGAACATTTAAATAATAATAAGTAATAATAAAGATTGTTCTGTTTTGGGTCCCTTTAAATTCCATGACTTTTACAGTGGGGGTTTTCTTTCCTACAGAAAGCCTGTAGGGATTTCCATAGGAGGGTGTTGACTCTCTAGGTCACTTTGGGCAGTGTTGTTACTGCCCCAGAGGCCTGATCCCACTCCCCTCAGGGCTCTGACTCCAACCTGCACATATAGACGCTTGGGAATGTAGAGGCTGGCATACTGTGGGCACAGCTTTGTTAAGATTTTAAAGAAGTTCTTTATTTAACCTGTTGGAATCACAGTTTTTCTGTATAGGGAATAAAGTCACCACAATAAATATTTTCTTTGAGAAAATATGATTATATGTAATGCTTTCTAATAAGCTATATACTTACACCACCTTTCTGCCCAAGGCTTCTCACCCTCACTGAAGGGCTGGTGTGGGATTAGCCTGGTCAGTTTGGGAGTGGTGTAGACATGTCAGACCAGCAGAAGCGGGTGAGATCCCTCCTGGCCTTGTGCCCAGTCAGGGCTCCTCTTTGGTTCAGCCCAGCTGCTCACAACTCACAGAGAACATGAAGCTTGTTGGCAGGCCCCACATGTCTCTGGGCCCTGGGCTGGAGGCCTCACCTCGTCCCTGCCCTCACAGGTGGACACCTGGCCTCACCATCGCCTGCTCCCCACTCTTCCCCGGGCCTGGCGAGGGCTCCCCTCCTGAGCACAGTCTGCTGTGCTGTGGTGGTGGGGCATCTGCCGGGTGTAGATTTCAGACCATTCACCACTGCTTCCAAGCCCTGATGAGCAAAACCCCACCTTTGGCGGGGTGGGGGGGGGGGGTCATTATGTTTTATACTACTTGAATCAGATACTTCTTTTTTTTATAATTTTTCTTTAATGTTTATTTTTGAGAGAGAGAGCGTGGGCAGGAGAGGGGAGGGGAGGAGAGAGAGCAAGACACAGAACCCGAAGCAGGCTCCAGGCTCCGAGCTGTCAGCACAGAGCCTGATGCGACACTCGAACTCACGAACGGGGAGATCGTGACCTGAGCTGAAGTTGGACGCTTAACCGACTGAGCCACCCAGGTGCCCCGAATCAGATACCTCTTTAAGAGAAAAACGTTTAATGATTTAGGATAAATATATTAAATGAAAACAATCGTGACTTAGTCAAGGCTGTGTTGTCTGGACTCTGTCGTGTTAGGGAAAGCCTTCTAATCTGGCCTTTGTTTTTAACGTTTTTTTTTTTTTTTTTTTTTTTTTTTTTTTTGGGACAGAGAGAGACAGAGCATGAACGGGGGAGGGGCAGAGAGAGAGGGAGACACAGAATCGGAAACAAGCTCCAGGCTCCGAGCCATCAGCCCAGAGCCTGACGCGGGGCTCGAACTCACGGGCCGCGAGATCGTGACCTGGCTGAAGTCGGACGCTTAACCGACTGCGCCACCCAGGCGCCCCTGGCCTTTGTTTTTAATTCTGCCTTTGATTGTTTAAAAATCTCCAATCCTGGGATGTTCATCAGAAAAAGTGCTTGGTAGAGGGTTGCATTCACTTCACTGGGAGGGACTGTTAGGAGGAGGCCTCCACAGTCCCCAAACCTGTGCTCAGGCTCCAAGTCAGAGCCGCCTTCCCCGGAGGGCACAGCCCAGCCACGGGGCACCCAAAACCTCCCTGGTGTGGTGAAGATGTAACTCAGGCTGAGTTGTTTTGGGACAGGATGCCAGTTCCGGGGAGGGGTGATGATGGGGAGTGTAGCCCCAGACCCGGGAGCCCCTCAGTCTGCCTGCACCCCTGCCCCTAAACAAAGGTCATAGGTGAGGAGGGCCTGGGAGTGATGGGTGGGATGGGAGGCATCTCTGTCTTTGTCCCTTGCAGGATGAGAAATACCACCAAACGCTTGGGAGACCACTGTCTTGTTCCAATAGGATTGGGGGTGGGAGGGGTCAGTGAGACGGAGAAGGTGTGACACTTTAAGAAATGCCTGGAAAGAAGCAGCCCTGAAAAATTACAGGTGTCCTGCCCTCGACAATTCGTACAACCTGAAATGATCCATATCTGTTAGGTGTTAAGGAAATCTCTCTGTGTCGCTGGAGGTTATGATGTGTGAGACACGGGAAGTTTGTCTCACTGGGCTTTAGGGCACATTCAGAGAAAACACCCTTTCTTCCCTCCCCCAAGGGGAGGTTGGAAAGATGAATTTGGAGGTCAAAGCACAGAGAAAACCATTCTGCAAAACACCAGGAGAAAATAAGGCGTAAATCAGAGCCACCAGGGAGAGTGCAGAGCGGGACTCCTGAGCCCAGCCTGCTGGCTTCCCCCTTGTTCTCGGGCACATGTGACCGGGGGGGGGGGGGGGGACCCCAGTGACCCCAGTGAGAGACCCCAGAGAAGGATAGTACAAGGCCTGTTCTTAGCACAAGCCTGGTGGGACGAGGACACGGATGCCTCTGCCTGCACTCTCAGGTTCCCTTGGGTGGCAATGACCAGAGCGCTTCCAGACCATTGCTTTCCTACCACAGGGGCATTGTGTGTGCCTCTGGGTCAGTCCCTCTGCCCCTGCCCAGCCAATAGGCTGTTCCTGTGGCTTGTGCACATACTTGCTGAACATTCACAGGATGCTTGGTTAGGGCAGTGCGGGACAGGTGCGCCTTGCTGGCGGGGGGGGGGGGGGGGGGGGCGTGCACACCAGGGCTGAAGGCAAGCCGCAGGATGCTCTAGGGTGGGGGGCTGAGAATGAGGAGCAGGACCCACTGCCCACGTCACAGATGACCTGGTAACCTGGGACTCTGCGTCTCCCTCTCCCTCCCTGCACCCCCCCCCCCACTCCCTGTCCCTCTCAAAAATAAACATTACAAAAAGAAAAATGAAATTTCCAGGATACTCTTGTTGCCCAGCTGCACAAGTGACTGCCAACACCTTCGTCCCTCAGAGTGTGGGGCTGCAGAGCCGGCAGGACTGGGGGAGCCAGCAGGTCCGGGAGCCGCCCCTAGACTGGGGAAAAAACCCCTGTGTGCAGCTGGGAGGAACTGGTCCTGGGTCACCCTGTGGTGGCCTGAGAACTCTTGAAATGTATGGAATCGGTAGCATTCGGAGGCGGTTTTACTAGGACTCCCTTCTCTCTTATACGGGCCCCCAGGAAGGCTGTGCACACGTGTGCAGATACACACCTGGCCCACACGGTTCCAGATCCACTGTGTACGTGCAGACTAGCTGGGTCTCATCCCCCCAGAGCGTTCGCACTCACGTCTCTGTCCCTCTCTCTCAGACACACACGCACCGCCACACACACCCTGCCCTGTGAAGGGCAGACCACCGCCTGGCGCCGGCCTGGCGTGGCCACCTTGGCTCACTGCGCACACGGACGGGCTCACCGGTCCGTGCGTGTGGCACACGTGCCTTCCGCAGCTGTCACCTCCGCAGGCTGCGCCAGAGGGCACGACCCAGAAGGGGTCTTTGCCCACACGAGGAGTTTGGGCTCTGATGAGAAGCAGCTGTTGCGGAGTGGGGGCCCTGCGCCCGCAGCCTGGGAGGCAGTGAGGTGCACACAGTCTCTCCGTGGGCCCCGCACTGTCCGTGCTGTCCTTCACACGTGGCTCACACCCCAGGGGTCACGTGCATCCTGCAGCCAAAGTGACCCCCGCTCAAATAGCCAGGTTGGCAGAGATGTTCTGAAGTCCGAACCACTGTTTTCTGAACCACTCACTTCCTCCAGGTGGAGCAGGGGAGTTTGGTTTGGCTGCAGACATTTCTGGAAGTCAGTCAAGTGGGGTCACTGAACCCCACCCCTCCATGCACCCACAAACTGCCTCTGGGGGCCACTGGCCTTCACCCCTTCTGTGGTTCCGGAGGGTGAATAAACACAAGGGGCCTGGTCAGGGGCATTGAGTCCACAGGCACAAAAGAGTGTTAGCGTCACAGCTGGCAGAGCTGAGCGCCCTGCACGGCTTTCCTGCAGCAGCCACGTCCCCGCGTGGGGCTGCCCTGCCCTCCGTGCAAAGGGCTCCCCGCGGTCCCTGTGAGCCTTGTCATGGCAGGCCCAGCACGGCCACACAGCACAGGGACAGCCTCTGAGCCCTCCTGGTGTAGAGACGGGTCTGTCCTCCCAGCCTGAGCCCAGAAGCTGGCAGGCAGATCACACACCCAAGTGGGAGTGTTTTTGTCAGTGGCTGGTGGTAGGTGTCTCAGACCCGGGCTGTGCTTGGGAAGTGGGTTCTGGAAGCATCCTGAGGGAAGGGCGTGTGTGCAGGCCAGGACCTAGCCGGCACAGGGGCCGGAATTCCGGTGCTCATGACAGCTCACAGGGCTGGTGGGGGTCATGTGGAGAGGTAGAGGATGTCCGGTGTGAGAGCACGGCTCCAGGGGCATTCGAGGCTGCCTGGTGGGTGCAGGCAGGAAGGCCATGGCCATGTGGGTGGAGGGACGGGGTAGGAGGGAGAAGCTGCTGTGGTGCCTGGGGCCTACGTGGTCATCCAGGGGACAGTGGCCCAGGGGACCCACGAGGAGCCGTGAGTCCAAGGTGTCGTTTTTCAGTAGATCCATCACGTGGTCCACACATAGGCACCCTCGGTGCAGGCTGCGGATGTCTTAGCACACTCCAGAAGGTTCCCTCAGAAAGGACCACTGTGCCCCAGCGGCCCCGCCCCTGGGCGATGCTGAGCCCACTGTGTCCGCACCAGCGCCCATGTCCTGGGGTTCCTCTTCAGCGGCAGTCTCAGCCGCTGCCCTCGCACCTCCTTGAAGCAGCTGAGCAAGCCTCTTTCTCACTCTGGTTCTGCCGTCTCACGGAGTTGTGAGATTTCTTTCGGACCCTGGAAACACGTCCCTCATGGGATCCGTGTGCCTGATGGACACGTACGAGCGTTTCCTCTTGGTCCCTGGTGGCCCCTTCGTTTTCGTATCACATCTTTCAAAGAGGTGACGTTTTTAGTTTTGATGAAATCCGGTCTATTAATATCTCCTTTCTATTTTGCAAAATTGTGCCCTATTTTATAAAACTTGACTATCCTCCGGCCACAAGTGTGTTCTCGTTTAGGATTAGGTTTAGGATTCTAGCACCTGTGTTTAGTTAGGTCTGTCATATACTTTGAGGTAGATTTTGTGTGTGGTGTGAGATAGGGGTTGGTCTGTTGGTCTTAGATCCTGGGACCTTTTGCTAAACTTCTTGTGTTGTGTCCCAGCCTTTGTGGATACTCTTTTCTCTGTGTTTCTGTTTTCCTGGGTAGAACTGGTACAGTGCTGAGTCGCGATGGGAACGGGCTTTCTGGCCATAATCCCGACCCAGAGACAAGCCCTCAGGATTCCACCCACAGGTGAGATGTTGGCCATGATCAGGATGAGTACTCTGAGCAGTACCTTGACTGGGTGTTGGATTCTGTCAAATACTTTTTTAGTATCTATTGAAACGATTGTATGATTTTTTTTCCTTTTTGGTGATGATGGGGTAAATTGCACTGATTTTCAAATATTAAACCAAACTTAAACATGTAGGATAAATACCGCTTGCTCAAGACATGTGGTGTGTATGTGTGTGTATCTGGTTGGTAATAATCTGTTAAGGGTTTGTGCATCTCTGTCCATAAGGGACTTTGCTCTGTGGTTTGTGGTATATTTGTCTGGTTTTGGTGTCAGTGTATCAAGTTAATGCTGACCTTTTAAGATGGGTTGAAATATGTTCCCGTCCTTTGTTTTATGAAGGCGGTTTTGTGAGATTGATATTCTTCTTACTTTACTGTTTGGTGGAAGGTACCAATAGTTTTGAATTATGAATTCCAGTTTTTAATAGATACAGGGCTGTTTAGATTTCTGTTTCTTCTTAATCATCTTCTGCGGGATTTGCTCATTTTATCTAAGTCATTTAATTTATTGGCATAAATGTGTTAATAATTCCCTTACTCCTTTATTAATGCCTGCAGGTCATGTGATTTGCTTTCTTTTCTTCCTATTGATTTGTGTCCTTTGTCTTTTGTTTTTGTTATGGAAGTTAGAGATGTGTCGCTATTGTTGACTTTCTTCAAGTATAAGCTTTGTTTCTGTTGATGTTCTTTAATTTTTTTTTTTTAACGTTTGTTTATTTTTGAGACAGAGACAGAACATGAACGGGGGAGGGTCAGAGAGAGAAAGAGACAGAATCCAAAACAGGCTCCAGGCTCTGAGCTGTCAGCACAGAGCCCGACGCAGGGCTCGAACTCATGGACTGTGAGATCATGACCTGAGCCAAAGTCGGATGCCCAACCGACTGAGCCACCCAGACGCCCCATGTTTCTGTTGATGTTCTTGATGGCCCCTTTTCTATTTCATTGATCTCTGCCCTTATGTCTGTTATGTCCTTTCTTGTATTTAGTTTGAGTTCACTTTGCCCTTTTTCTGTCTTCTTGAGGTGGGAGCTTCAATCGTCAATCTGAGACCTTTTTTCTTGTATAAGCATTTCACACTACAAAATTTTCTCTGTTCTGGCCACACCCCACAGTTTTGATGTGTTGCTTTTTCATTTTCATTTGGTTCAAAATATTTTCTAATTTTATTGTGATATCTTCTCTCGGACCCCTGGGAAGTTTAGAAGTATGTTGTTTTAATTTCCAAACAGCTGGAGTCCTGCCTGTGGCCCCGCCAGGCTGGCTGCCTTTTGCAACAGCACCTCGAGGGCGTCAGAGCCTCTGGGCAGCCGCCCACCGTGGGCCCCTTGCGCACGACCCTTGCACCCCTTCAGGGGAGGCCTGCCACGCCGGCCGGCCAGGCTTCCAGAACTGCCTGCAGGCCCCTTCCTGCCCCCTGCCTTGGCACCCGCCCCACCACCGTCCCTGCTGGTGCACCTCAGTGCCCCTCCCTGACCCTGGGAGCCCATGAACAGCAGGCACACCTGTCCCTGGCCTGATGCTCAGCCCATTCTGCTGAGGGCCCCATCTCTCCCTTCAGAGTGACCACCATCCCCACTCAGTCTTTGGCATGCGTTTCTTTCTCCTTATTTCACAGGCCTGCGTCACTAAAGAATGCACTGGATAGCTTTGCAGACAGATACTAAGTTCTAGCCGATAGAAACATAACGTGAGCCATAAATGCAAGCCAAAATAGAGTTTGAAATTTTTTAGTCGTCATATTAAGAAGGTATAAAGAAGTAGATGGATTTAATTGTAATATATTTTATTTAATGTATGCAAAATACTATCATTTCAACGTGTGATCGATAGAAAAATATCAATGAGATACTTTACACTCTTCATACTAAGTGTATTTTACTCTCACGGCACATCCGCTAGGCCCAGCTTCATTCACGCACCTGTAACCCGTGTGCTTGGGGACCAGGCTGCTTGTCTCAGCTCAGCCCCACTACCAAGTTGAAACATCCCTTCAGCTGCAGCCAACCTGCCAGAAAATGCCTCTGGATTTGTAGCAAGTAGGAGCTGAACACAGGAAGCTGGGGTTTTGTTTTGTCAAAGTTCACAACTAGCAGTATGAAACCGGTTTTTTTGACAGTCAAGGAAGTTATGGGACACATTTGTTGGGACTGGTAGAAAATGCTGGCATTCAGGAGCCCTTCGGTGATGTCTGGCAATGGGGAGCCCCTGGATTCCAGGACCCTCGAAGCCCCTCCAAAAGCACCAAAAGCCTGATGTGCAGAAAGCAGGGCACGGGGTCCCAAAGGCCACATAAGCTGCCTCGGGTGCAGCTTCCTTGGTCTCAGCAGATACCTTGGTGGTTCAGGTTTGTGCCTCAGCCACAGGCCCAGCTCCTTAGCCGGCTGCAGGCCCCACTGATCCGATCTCTGTCACCGGAGGTTAGAACGGCTGTCTTAGGATTTTGTGGACGTGGAGACTTGCCCTCTAGAGGCTGCCTGCCTTTGCTCGGCAAAAGCTGTTGGTGTCTGTCCACGTTGCTGCTGTGCCTGCAGCCTGTTCTCCAACTGCCAGGGACGGTCCCTTTGTGTGGCTGTTCCACGGTGTCCTATCACTCATTGCAGAGCGTTTAGGTTGCTTCCTGTTTTTTCTGTTGTGTGTAAAGCTGCTTTGAACATTCACGGACAGGTTTTTTTGTTTGTTTTTTTTTTTTTTTCTTTTTTTAGTTATTTATTTTTGAGAGAGACAAAGCCTGACTGGGGGAGGGGGAGAGAGAAAGTGAGAGAGAGAGAGACAGAGACAGAGACAGAGACAGAGAGAGACAGAGAGAATCCCAAGTAGGCGCTGCACTGTCAGTGGAGTCCCATGTGGGGCTCGAACCCACGAACTCAATGGACAGGTTTTGTGTGGACATATGTTTTTATTTTTCTGGGACCCCCAGGAGTGGAGTGGCTGGTTGTGTGGAAAGTCTGATTACCTGCTCGGCCGCTTGCAAGGCGGGTTATGTTCACTGTCCTCTCCTCGGAGTGTAACATCTCACTCGGTATTGTCAGTCTTTAATTCTGGCATTCGCGAGGCTGTATTGTGTTTCATTACAGTTAAATCTCCCTGCCCCTGGCATCCAGTTACCTAGACGCCAGGAGCTCCCACCCCAGGTATGACCACTAAGAACGCCTCCAAACATTTCCAAATGTCCCCCTGAAAGTGTTACCTTACATGGCAAGGGGGTCTTTGTAGACGTGACTAAGGATTTTGAGATGGGAGACCATCTTGGATGGTGCAAGTGGGCCCTAAGTGCACCACGAGTGTCCATATAAGAGGGAAGCAGGGGAGTCACCAGGCCGTGCCAGGAAGAGGGGGCAGGCCAGAGCGGAGGTCCAAGGGGCATGCGGCTGTTGTGAGGAGGTCAGTCCTCCCCCGACTGACCTGGACACTCACACAACAGAGTCACCACCACAGCAGTTTTTGTAGAAGAAATTGGCCAGCTCGTTCCAAAATTTGTTGGAAACGCAAAGATTTAGAATAGTCAAAATATATGTGGACAAGAGCAGAGTTGTCGGCTAGCGCTACCTGACTCCAAGGCTGTGTGGTGCCAGCACAAGGAGGGACCCACAGATCCCTGATCAGATAGAAGGGCTGCACGGCCTGGTGCAAAAGATGTCATTGGGACGTCCGCACATCCACGCACAACAAAACCGAACTCGAGAACCTTACACACAGATTCCTGTGTCGAAACCCTGGCCTCTAACATGACAGAGTTGGGGGGCCTTTGGGAGGTGATTGGGTTAGAGAAGATCCTGAGCGTGAGGCTGGGACCGGTGCCCTTGTCAGCCGGGAGGCCCTTCTGTTGTGCGCGTCCTGGTGGCCGGAGTCCTGGTGGCTGAGGTGAGGGGTCCTGGCTCCACATGTCTTCTCCCCAGGCCCTCCCACCCCTAGAACATCAACGCAAAGAATTCTGCTTCCTGGTGTCCACCCGTGGCTGGGCAGCAGCGAGAGCCTCTTTGGCCCAGACCAGGCGTCGGGGCCACTGGCGGCATGGCTCCCAGAGAAGCCTGGAGGCCCTTCTGCCCTTCACTGGGCTGCCAGAATAGCAACTGAGCCCGGGACCCAGCCCCTGATGTGCTGACAGCCTGGCCTGGCTGAATCAGGGGTCAGGGCTGGGAGGTCTGCCCTGGCCACTCAGGCACATGATGTGGTGCTGGGAGCGGCCCAGACCAGCCATCCTTCAAGGAAAGGCTGGTTTTCTTCCAAGACCATTTCTTCCTATGAAGAGTCTCGGGGAACTTCAGAGGCAGGGTACGCTCACAAAGCATAGGACGCCTCCTCCCTGTGTTGAGGGGTAGTCACTGGCCTTCCTCGGCCCCCACAGTCCCAGCTCACTGCCCTCTGGGAGCCCTTCTGGACACACTCCACACAGCATCAAATTCAAACACGGAATTCGTTCACAGCCTGAAGCGTGTCTAGAACTGAAGACTGGCAAATTTCCAAAAGGCCATCAAACCCCGAGGCTCTGTCCTGCCAGCCTGCCCCCTTCTGGACCTCTGATCTCCCGCTGGTCACAGAAGTGTCAGCAACACCAGGAACAGTGCCCGGCTTCTGTCCTCATCCCTGCTCTGGCCTTGTTCCTTCCCCAAGTTGCCAAGAAGAAAATTCCATCAGCAGGTTTCTCCCGTCACCTGCGGCCAGCATCGTTTCCACGGAGAGACATGAGGCTCCCGAGGGAGCAGGGGACACGTCAGCTGGGAGCTGGCATCTCGGGGACAGGACAGAAAACCATGTAGCCAGTCTCTGCCAGTTGGCCTGTCTCCCCTGTTCAGTCCTCACATTGGGCAGTGAAGCTGGCGGCCTGTGGGAGCACATCTATGTGTATCTTTGTAGGAATATGTGTGCCTCTGGTTTTGTTTTGTAAACAGACACCCTCTCCTAGACTCCACGAAGCCTGGAAAAACCATTTAAAGTTGAAAACATTTACTTGTCCAAAGACTAACACACCATACAATGGACTGGTTTTTCCCTTTCTGGCATACAGTTCTGAGTCTTACCACACATGCGTATGTGTGTAACCACCCCAACCGGCTCGTTTGTGTAAAATGCTGATAAGTATCTTGATGTGCTTCACTGGGCCAGCACTCTGCAAAGTGGCACCACTAACGTTGCCACTCACAGGAAGCCCAGCGACCTACCTGATGGTAGCTTCTGAGAATTGCAAACAGCCCCCGGTGTGGAGTGGACGAGTGTTGGGCTGAGTGGAGGGCTCCGGAACTGTGGGGACCCACAGCAAACATGGTGGAGGGTTCCAGAACTGTGGGGGCCCCCAGCAAACACGGGTGACGCCGTCCTCACTGACCATCATGTAAGCTGGCTCAGACAGCCAAGGGAGAGAGGGACTTTGCTCTGCAGCCGTGTGTGAGGAGGCGGGCCTGTCCTGAGGGGCAGGGTGCCGCTGGACAGTTGACGCATAGAAATACAGTTGACACTTGGACAGAGTGGGGTTTCAGGGTGCCGAAGCTCCGCACAGGCCAAAATCCATGTATGACTTTTGACCCCAAAAAACAACTGCTAATAGCCTACAGGACCAGAAGCCTCACCAGTGACGTGAACAGTCAATTAACACATGTATTTTATACCGTATTCCTACAATAAAGTAAGCCAGAGAAGAGAAAACATTACTAAGAAGACCACTAGGGAAACTCAATAATGGCGCTGCGCTGTATTTATAAAAAAAAAAAATCCATGTTGTAAGTGGACCCACACCGTTCACTCCTGTGTTGTTCAAGGGTGAGTTGTGCTCTCAGAACTCAGAAGAAGTGCTTCCCAGGCCCAGAGGGCTGAGAGGCTCGTTGCCTTTGCTCTGAGCTGCAGCATTTAATCAGTCAGCTTTCAGGGTTCTGTGATGTGCTCAGAGCTTCCAGTGCGGGAGAAACTGAGATTCTGGTCCCAGTTGGAACCGAGTGTCTGGCATGTTCTCACAGAAGTCACATGCTCATGCCCTGCCCATGACCTGTCACTGGCATGAGTTCAGATTTTATGGGTTAATAGGAATTACCTCAGAAAAGAAATGCCCAGGTGTGGAGCCCCGGGGCCCAGCTCTCCACCAGCGGGACTCGTTGACACGTAACACCTTTTTGTCACCACTGGTTGTTTTCACTAGGGAAACAGGGCTCCTTCTCCACCCTCTGGGCCACTGCTGCTCAGACAGACCCCGGGCTCCCACCAGCCAGGGTGTCTCAGGTGCAGTGACCCTGTTTGGTGGGGACAAAAAGCTATGGGTGCCATCACTGCATACAAAGGACCTTCTGAGTCCTGTGGGAACAGGTGGACCCCAGGAAGCAGGAGGCAGGAACATTCTAGAAAGTTAGAATTCCAGACTCTCAAAGTAAAAGAAGTCCTTGAAGAAGGAGCAACTGGAGGTCAGGAAAGATGATGGCAGGAGAGATCCGGGGACAACGTTCTGCAGCTGTGACTTCCCGGCACAGAGATGGTGTTCCAGAAGAAAACCTAAGACAGAACTATGAGGACAGCAGGTGATAGGGTTAGGGTTTGTGTGCACACACTTGGTACGCATTTTGCAATTTTTCTCCTAAGGTAAAAGGTCTGGAAGGGAACACACTGTAAATTTAATACTTTATTTCTCTGGGTGGTACAATTAGGGATGGTTTTAGTTTTTCTGCATGATGTTCTATATTTTGTGTCAATGAACATGTATTAATCTTGTACACAGAAAGCATTTTCAGAACAGAAAATTAATGATTCCACTCAGAAAATTTTTGAGTGTTTTCTTTATAAATGAAAGAAATTGCATTCAATATAAAAGTATAATTATATAGTTATGTGTATCTTTTTTCTCAAAAATGTTTTCCTGGAAATGTTTTTTCAAGGTGGAGCCAGCTTTTTCTCTGACTGTAATCTTGCTTTTTTGTTGATGTTTAAGAAATTCAAGGGTGCCTGGGTGGCTCAGTCAGTTAAGTGTCTGCCTTTTGTTCAGGTCATGATCTTACAGCTCGTGAGTTTGAGCCCTGCTTCAGGCTCTGTGCTGACAATGTTGAGTCTGCTTGGGATTCTCTGTCTCCTCTCTTTCTATCCTTATCCCACTCTTGCTCTCTCTCACAAAATAAATAAAAATAAACTCTAAATTTTTTTTTTTTTTTTTTTTTTTTTTTTTTTTTTCAGAAAAATATAGGGACACCTGGGTGGTTCAGTTAAGTGACCAACTCGATTTCGGCTCAGGTCATGATCTCACAGTCTTGAGATCATCCCCAAGTTGGGCTCTGCACTGAGTGTGGAGCCTGCTTGGGATTCTCTCTCTCCCTCTGCCCCTCTCCCCTGCTCACATGCGCGCGCTCTCTTTCTCTCTCTCTCTAAAAGTAAATAAATATAAAAAAAGAAATTCAGGAAATACAGAAAAGAATAAAGCAAATCCTATGTAACCTCAGCAGTCATTGGCCACTGCTGTTATTATTTAGGTACATTCCCTTCCATACATTTATATATTTTATGGACTCATTCCAAATGTTCTTTATTGTATTGTGCTTTTAAGTGTGAAACTGAATCAAGGAAACCTCATTTAGGGTGGGATAGAGGCGGGCAGGGGGGGCGGGCTGTGGGCCCAGCACTAGTTAGCAATCGCAGACCCAACAGGAGGAGAGGCACCTTGCAGGTGGACACTACTTACTCAGCAACAGGAAGGTTTCCTGCTGCTCCGGCAACAGCCCAGCCAATGAGAAGCCACCATACTTCCAGCTCCCAGTATAGTCCAATGGACATTCTGTTTACAACAGCCCCGCCCAACCTCCCGCCTCCTCTATAAAAGCCTCCCCGCCTTACTCTCCAGACTTCTGTGTAATTCTGGTGAGGTTTTCCTGTCATAGGTTATTTCAAGAGAGTTATTTCTAGAGAGCGTTTTGTAAGTCCTGGGAAAGCGAATGGGGTAATTGCTGAAATGTCAGCGATGCTCTGGGCTCAAGGCTGTGGGACGTGACGGCGCTATGAGAACAGGGCCCCAGGAGCCAGTTAGGAGACCGACCCGCCGTCCCTGCCTAACAGTCCTTGAAACCGCACACCTGCCCCTGCCTTGCTTGCTTTTCTGTAAACACCAGTTTACTCTACGTCTGGAGGCTCCTTGTGTTTTTCTCCCATGCTCTAACATTCTTCGATGTTTCTACCTGGCGAACGTGAAATAAAGACCATGTGCAGTTTGCTCCTGCCGCTGTTTTCGCTGCAGAGGCAGCCCTGCACGTCCGCCCAGTCTCAGCATCTGGAGACTTTTTCTTCAGCGTGGCTACATATATTGAACCAACCTTGCAATCCTGGGATAAAGTCCACTTGGTCATGGTGTAGGGTCCTTTTTCTATGATGTTGGGACTCCATTCACTAGTGTTTTGTTGAACATTTTTGCAACTGTATTCATAAGGGATCTTGGTGTGTAGTTTTGTGATATTTTTGACTGGATTTGGTGTCAGGATAATGCTGGTCTCTTCCAGAATGACTCAGGAAGTGTCTCCCACACTTTTCTGTTGTTTGGAAGACTTTGTGAAGCATTGATATCAAGTTGTTAAATATTTGATAGAATTACTGGTGAAGCCCTCTGGACCTGGGCTTTTCTTTGTGGGAAGTTGTGGTTGGGGTTTTTTTTAAAACTACTTTTTCAGTCTCTTACCTGTCATAGATCTATTCATAGTTTCTATTTCTTTTTCAGTCAATTTCGATGATTCATGTCTTTCTAGGAGTCTATCTGTCTCATGTACACTATCTTTTTATCCTGTTTCAGTTTTTCTTGTCCTAATTAAAAGCAACATATTTATGTTTTGTTTTCACATGAAGCTTCACCACCAGTCAAAAGCAGGGGGACCTCCTTATTGAACACAATCAGTGAGCGTTAACCTGGGAACAGGACCCCAGTGGGGCCACTCATTCTGTGGGCCCCTCTTCCCCCATCTGTTAGCCTTGGGCACCAGATACTGTTGATGTGGCTGTAAAGTCCCTTGAACTGCTATACCTCAAAGAAAGGCAAATTCATTTGTCACTTTCTGACTTACACTTTGTGGAAGAGAAGTTGTAAGTTGTTTGTGATAAGGTGTTCTCCAATAATTATGTCAGTGTCGTTGCTTCTAGGTCTTTACCTCCAATGGCCCAACTGTGATCATGCCCACCTGGTTCTGCTCTCGAGCATGGTTCTCCCACGTGGGCCCATTTGACGAAGGCGGGCAGGTAAGTGTGGGCCCCTTGTGGGCCCCCTCCTCTGGGGTAACACTCTGGGGTGCGAATTCCCTGAATCCCAGCCCTACCTACTTCAAGGGTGCTGTGCCCTCTCTGGGGATCCAGGGATTAGGAAAATGCCTTCCATGAAGGCCTTCCCAGCACTTCTCCTGCCAGCTCGGCTGAGTGTTCCAGAGAGTATCTGAGGCCCTGGCACCACCTGGGATTTCTGTGTGCAGGCCCAGGCTACCTCATCCTGGCTTAACAGCTGTTCGTAGGAAAGCACAGGCCATGGAGTCACCCTCCTGTTCACTCCATGGACTGGGCCACAGCTAGTGGACATGTGAATTACTCTGCCGTGCACTGTCTGACCTTCCCGTCTCTCCACCTTGCTGGGATGGGAGACCAGGTCACTTTGTCATGGAGGTGTGCTAATTCATGATTTTAGGGCATTTGGTATCATCCCTGTGTTCTTGTTTCTCCCCGCAAATTCATACAGATAGAACTATGTACGTGTGATACCACCCTGCCCAGGGGCCCCAGTCTCAACTTCACCAGCAGCAGCAGGGGCCAAGGCAGGCAGAGCTTTTTTTTTTTTGGGGGGGGGGGTGGTGGCTCTCAGCCAACAAGTTCTCCCTGACTGTGAGACAACAGGGTGGGTAAAGGGAAACTCCAGCAAATCTCCCCACCTAAGCAGGTGCTACAAAAGGCCCCTGTTCTCTTTGGACCTGAATCCAAGCACCCGCTTTCATATTCTTCTGCAGAAAATGGCCCAGAAATGGTCATCGGGAGGTGATCCCTGAGGAACACTGACTGAAAGATCTGACAAATCCCTAATTCACAGCCATGAGTGGTCTCAGGATTCAAAGTACATCAAGCCTTTTAGCTCAAGGCAATTCTTCCTGGAGTAGAAGTTCCTGGGGGCAAAGAAAGGCCATCAGTCCCTTTGTACCAGGGCTGAGGGACCAGAGACCAGAGACAAGGGATCAAGGATCACATATCAGGGACCAGAGATCAGGCACCAGATATCAAAGACCAGGGATCAGATATTAGGGACAGCAATCAGGGATCAGGGACCAAGAATCAGATATCAGGGAGCAGAGACCAGAGACCAGATTTATTTCAGGGACCAGAAGTCAGATTTCAAGCACCAGGGATCAGAGACTATGGACCAGAGACCAGGGATCAGAGATCAGGGATCCAAGTTGAAGGACTGGGGACCAGAGATCAGGAACATTGATCAAAGTTCAGGGACCAAGGATCAGAGATGAGGCACCTGAGATTGGGGACTAGAGACTAGAAATCAGAGAACAGGGATCAGGGACCAGAGTTTAGGGACCAGATCAGGGGCCAAAGACTACAAATCAGGGATCAGAGACCATAGACCAGAAATTAGAGATCACAGACCAGGTACCAGGGATCAGAGACCACGGACCAGAAATTAGAGATCACAGGCCAGGCACCAGAGATCAGGGGCCAGAGACCACGGACCAGAAATTAGAGATCACAGATCAGGGATCAGGGACCAGAGTTTAGGGACCGGAGATCGGGGCCCAGAGACCACAGACCAGAAATTAGAGATCACAGACCAGGCACCAGCGATCAGGGACCAGAGTTTAGGTACCGGAGATCAGAGCCCAGAGACCACGGATCAGAAATTAGAGATCACAGGCCAGGCACCAGGGATCAGGGACCAGAAATCAGGTTTGGGGACTGGCCCTCAGGTAATTTTCCATGGGCCTTAGTGAAGAGCCACAGTCTACCCAGGGCCAAGAGCCTGTGGCTCCTACTCTGTGGAGAGAGGGGCAAGTGGCCGAAGCAGCAGAAAACAGTCCAGGTGCTAAATGATGTAGCAGGTGACCAGAGGTGTGGACTGGGGTGGCCCAAGGGTCAGCAAATAAGCCGGGGCTCCAGGGGGATGGAAATAGTGGTTGTGAGCTGGACCTACAAGGTGGACAGGTTTTAACTGGGAAATGCACTTGCAGAGGCAGGCTGGGAGGGGGAGGGGAGATTTGGAGGTAGGTACCGTGCTGGCACAGGGTGGCATCCAGCCGTGGTAAGCAGCCTCTGCTACCAAGCTAGGGAATCTGAATGCCCCCAGGAGGCAACCAGTTCAGGCCCTTACACAAAAAGGAAAGTAACAAAAAGGCCTTTGTTCGTTCTGAACATGCCTTCTGAGGGCAGGCTGGCCTGGGTGGGAAGGTCGGGAGAAGGCCCGTCACTGCCCGGGGAGAACTGGCTGCCCAGAAAGGCTGGCCGCCAGCACTTTCCCGATGTGCATTTCGTCTGGTGGAAAGAGCCGGCTGGAGTTGGCTTGTGAGGGGGGAGGCCACCCTGCCCTCCCCCCGCCGCGTGCAGCACCCCCCCATGCCCTGCCCTCCCCACACCGTGTGCAGCCCCCCCACGTCTTGCCCTTCCATGCAGCACCCCCCCCCCCCCCCCGCCAACGCCCGGCCAGCAGCTCAGAGCTCTCAGTGTCAGCCATTCTGGTTGGTCTTGGCGGCTTCTCATTTTTATTTGCGTTTCTGAGACCACTAAGGATGTTAAACAATTTTTATGTGTTCATTGGCCGTTTGTTATTTTATGAAATGTCCAAATCTTTTGCCCACTTTCAAGTGGGTTGTTTTGTGGTTGTCAAACTGGTGGCATTCTTTTTTTTTTTTTTTTTTAATGTTTATTTATTTTGAGAGAGAACACATGAGGGTGAGCAGGGGAGGGGCAGAGAAGGGGGTGGAGAGAATCCCAAGCATGCCCCACACTGTCAGAGCAGAGCCTGATGTGGGGTTCCAGCTCATGACTCATGAGATCGGAGGAAACCTAGAGTTGCGCATTCGACCTAATGAGCCCCCCAGGCGCCCACATTGTTGGCATTCTTTACCGGGTATTTGCTTGTGGATGTTTTCTTCTATTTGACTTCTGCATTATGGGATTTCCTCACTTCCACAGCCTGAGGACATCGGGGCCATAAGGCTGTGGCTCCCATCCCTGGGGGGTCTGCGTCGCCCCCCCCCCATCGCCCCAACCACAGCCTGCACACTACACACACGGCCTGCACCGCGTCATTGCTGCAGGAGGGCGGCTACTCAGCCATCCGGAGACAGCAGCCATCACCCACTCTGGGCTGTTTAAATTTCTCTGGTGTTGAAGGCTTGCATTTTGTTCTAGTGGTTATTTCTGTATTTCTCTCTTTTCAGATACCCATAGTCCTGTGTATGCTTCTTAAACCTTCTCTGGTCTGCTATTTTCCATTTTCGAAAGGTATTCTGACGCTCATCTGCTTCCTGTACAACCTGCAGTGAGACCCTCTCTTCCCTTCTCCCGTTTTGTTGTGTGATTTCCAGTAATGTTGGAAGACATACACACGTGGATACGTCGCCCACCCGACCCTGCGTCCACAGCCATACACGTCCCGCTCAGAACGTGGTCCTTGGTCCTGCTACTTGAGGGACATGGCCGTACAGAACACCCTTGGCTCATTTCCTTTCCTTGAGAGTGAAAATTCTGTTCTGCTCTTGCCTTGGTTTGTTGCTTTCCAGAGTCTGACGCTCACCGAAGTCTCTCTACCTGGTGAGCGCGTGATCGTGCCTGGAGGCTCTGAGGGTTATTTCCTTGTCAAAAACTAATAGCTTCACAGGGACTTAACTGCTGCGCCTTTCCGGTAGGTGGGTACAGGTCTGCTGTGTTTCCCAGAGTTTCCTTGGCACGTACTTTTCAGTGTGCCCTCTGCTCTGTCGTTTTCTTCCTCTGTTTTGCAGACTCTGGTTTCACATCAGTGGAATGGTCCCTGGCTTTACTCTCAGGAACTTTCTCTCCCACTCCTACGTTTCTAGGCTTCATTTCTCATATGATTTTATCTTTTCCTCCTATTTCTATTTTGAGTTCAATCAATCCCCTCTTATTTTAGAGGTTTATTGAGGAATAATTCACGTACCATACAATTCATCTGTTTAAATGTGCAGTTGGACGTTTTCTAGCAAATCCTCAGGCACACAGCATCACCAGTCTGCTGCCAGGAGCGGCCAGGCTTGGGAGGCACACCCTTCCCCCCGACCCCCCCACCCCCTGACACCCCCCCCACACACCGCTGCCCGGGTCCCCCTTGCCTTCTCAGGTGCAGGGACGGTTCGATGCTGATCTGACTCCTGGTTCGGGGTCGTCTTTGTTGTGGTTACATCAGCAGGTTGAATTTTATTCATCTGGGGAAGTGTCTGACTTTCTGCACTCTCTCCCACTGGCTCCGCGTAGATGACTTTGCGTGGCCCTGTTCTCAGGGATCCACACGACCCGCTCTCCTGCCACTGTCACATGCAGCTTCCAGAGCGTATCAGGGACTGGCGCCTGCTCTGCGCTCCCGTCTGCCCCAGGACCCCAATCCCCTCTCACCCCATCACCAGGGTGTGCTGCCCTGCCCGCCACACCCCCACCTCCGGGACCCTCAGTGTGCCCGCCCCGCCTGCCACGCCCCCACGTGCGGGACCTGGCACAGTCCTTGGTTCCCAAGGTCGGCTCCAGAGTGTCTGTCCACCTGGGTGACTCTGTAAGGCCAGACAGGCCCGGGAGTCCAAGCCAAGGAGTCTGGTGCACACTTCCTTGTATTATGGGCGGACCCCGAGCCGGTCGAAAGGTGCCACGTGCTCACGGCAGGGTGACTTGGGCACAGAGCCTGTGGCGATCCACAGCAGTCTAACAGTGGGGAAAAGCTGTGAACACCCTCGTTTCCAACGTGCGAGTGGACAAGTGCGTCAGCACACGTGACTTGAAGGACTAGTTTTTACAAAGACCACGGTGACGTGAAAAGATTTATAATAAAACATTAAGGTAAAAACCAAGCTTCAAAACTCTTTGCAGCTCTGCTGAAAGTGTGTCCGCAGGAGAATAAACACGTGGGCCACACACAGAAGCTCAGAGCAGCTTTGTGGTGACAGAGTCACAGGTGATTTGCGTAGGTCCCTTTTTCTAATTTCCTGTCTTTCCAAACCTTTATAGAGCAAACTGTAACCATGCACTTTACAGGTTTAGGAACAGGAAGGAAAAGGTGGGCTTTCTTCTTGGGATCTGGAAGAACTCACCTTCAGGGTTTCCTTCTTTCTGGCCAGAAGGAAAGTCGTGAGAATTTACTTGGATGTGGCCCTGGAGCACCACTGCTCCCCACAAGGCAGAGAGTCTGAGCCACTGTCCACCCTCCTGGGCACCTGCTCACCAGGAGCTCAGACTCCTATGGCCAAAAACTGTACAGAGGCTGAGTTGGTAGCGGTGACGCAGCCTGGAAAGAGCCTGGGAACCGAGAGCCGAGCCGGGAGTTGCGCCCAGCGCAGCGCTTCCTGGTGGGGCTCAGCCCTTCCCAGAAGCGTCCGGCCCAGAGCCGGAAGCAGCAGTGCTCCTGGGGAGCCAGGCGTACTGGGTGTCACCAACGCTGACGAGACCTGGCGAAGAGCCAGTCTGGGGACATGCTTGCCGCGTGGAGCGGTGGGAGATGGGGTCTCCCTCGGGATTCCATGCCCCCGAGGGCAGCCGTGCGACCTTCCTCTTGGGGAGAGAGGCAAACTGGGCAGCGGCCAGGAGGCCCTGGAGAGGCCGCAGTCAAGTCGCGGGCTTGGCTGTGGCGCCCGCGCTGCCTTGGGCTTGTGAGCCGACCTGGGGTTCAGGCTGTAGACCTGTACAGTCAGAGACCAGGCCCCGGGGCGCACCTTCAGTGACGCACTGCTTACAGCCAGGAGGGTAGGCAGGACCCAGACCTCTCCGCCCGCTGTCACTCTAGAGTTTAGGGAATGAAAAGGGGGCTGAGCCAGTGTCTGGCTTCCAGCTTCGGTGCTCAGTGCTGAGCTCGGCCAGCCCGACCGGCTGGGGGATGGTGGGAGGCTGAGTTCTCTCAAGACAGGAGAGCTCTCAGGTCCGTGCAGCACAGAGACCCCGTTTGTGGGGGGTGGGGGGGGGGGAGCATAAGCGAGGGTGACTCTGGGGCCTTTCGTCCACCCCTGTGGCCCTAGCTCTTCCTGGCCATCACGTCCTCATCCTGAGATGACGTCCCCACACTCGAGTGCTGGGCACGCCAGTGACACTGGAGCCTTGCAGATGAGGCTGGGCGTTACTCCCCACCTCCAGTCACCTGAACTAGCGCTCACACGGAAGCCTCTGGCACAGGTGTGTCTTCTGCGGTGAGCGAGACACCAGCAACGTCGATGCTTCTGTTTCCCCCGCAGGGTGAGCCGGAGGACCTGTTGTTCTTCTACAGCCACCTCAGAAAGGGCGGCGGGGTCATCCGTGTGGACCAGAGCCTCCTCCTCTACCGCTACCACCCCAACGCGGCCACACACTCTGTCCTCGAGTATGTACGTCCCAGGGTTCCAGACCTGGTCTGGGGGCCACGAGGGGCCAGGGTTGAGCATGAGGGGCTGAGGTCCAGGGTCAAAGGTGAGGGATTAGGGTCCAGGTCGAGGTCCAGGGTTGAGCATGAAGGACCAGGGGCCAGGGTCGAGCGTGAGGGGTCAGGGTCTGGGGTTGAGGGTGAGGGGCCAGGGTCAAGTGTGAAGGGCTGGGGTCGGGGGAGAGGCCGGGGGCCAGGGTGGAGGGTGCAGGGATGGCCAAAGTCTAAGCCAGGATCAGTGGGGTAGACACAGGTCACCTGGTGTGGGTCTCTACCCCAGGTGAGCATGGCCAGTGTGGGTACACAGAGTCTGTGGCCTTCATGGGGGAAAGCCGTCCCAGGGTCTATGGTTGGCGGTTTCCCCAGGATGAAGGCCACGTCTGTCCCCTTTTTCACAGTGAGGTAGAATCTTGCGTACGTGTCCCGTTGAAGTGTTGGTCTCAATTGCCGTGAGCTGATGGCAGCCTCCCAGTGAGCCCGGTGCCCGTCTAACTTGGCTACAGGTGGGCTCATTGTGCCCTCTCTGCCCCCACCGAGGGGGCTGCTGTGATGGCATCTGCTCGGCCCCATGTCCCCAGTGGCCGGCGTGTCCTCGGGCGTGTCCTGCCCGGGCAGGAGGGGTGGAACATGGAGGAAGGCGAAGCGAGGGAAGGGGCGTCCTCCTGTTTCTTCGGTTTGAACTGTGCGTGCGTGGGCACGTTTCTCACAATTACAAGTGTGTGTCCCCTTGGTGCCTCAGGGTTGTGACACTGCTCACTTTTGGGAACAGGGTTGGGGGAACTGGGCCCTCTGAATGCGAAGAGCTTGACCCCGGGGCGCGTTCCTGTCTTGGAAGCAGGGTTCACTGTGCTTCCCTGCAGGGTGTGAGAAGGCTGCAGCTTCTCAGCTGAGCGTCCTCGTCTGGGGAGGGCTGCCATCCACCTACACAGGGGGCGTGGTGCCAGTCTGTGTGACGGTCACGTGTGGGGCCCAGGTTGCAGTATCCATGTTGACTCGGGAGGTCAGGCGTATTGTTGCATGTTGAAACTTCCGTTTTCCGGCTTTCAGCAGAAGAGCTCAATTTTGGTTGTCCTCTGTTAAATCTGAATTTTTATATAATAGCTTTGGTGGGGCATCATTGTTTTCGGTTTATTGTCATGAAGCTGACTCTGTGCCAGTGTGATTTACACCCAAGGGGAAGAGGTCATGTCACAGGACAAAGCACCAGATGTCTGTGTGTCTAATCACAGTCTCCACATGAAAAACCCCAACAGAAACAGTCCGCAGCTACAGTTGGAGGTTTTGTGCCACGTTCCAGTAACCGAGAGAAACAGGGAAGTCTGCCAGGGTACTGGAGTCACACTGGTAACCGTGACCTGACTCGGGACATACACTCGACCACAGAAGACGTTGTCCCTTTAAGATGCAAGATGGACAATACTTTGGACCAGAAAACAACTCTGAATCAATTTCAAATGATTGCAGTCATACAAGGTATGTTTTATAACCACATAGAATTAAATTAGAAATCATTAACACATCCTAGAAGTCCAAAATACTTGGAAATTAGGCAACCAAGGGGAAAAAAAATCACACAGGAAATTAGAAAAAAATTTAATTTGATGAAACTAAAATGGTCACAATTTATAGAATTCAGCCGGGGCACACAATCCACGCATTTGCCATGAACGATTGAAAGCACAGTTAAGGCATCTGTGTGGTGGCACCAAACATAAAATGCTTGTGGGTAAATTTCACAAGGTGTGTGTATGTCTGCAAAGTGCTGCAGGAAATCCAGGAAACCCTGTAGGGCGGACGCAGGGGCGCCACCTTCGTGGTCTGAAGACTCAGTAACGTTGGTGCTCATTCTTCCCAAACTCGCGGTCCCAGGACAGGAGCCTGCTGGCTTCTTTGTGGAAATTGATATCTTGGTTCTGAAATCCTCGTGGAAAATTGAAGGACCCAGAATGGCCAAAACAGCCTTAAAAAGAGCAAAATTTGAGGACTCCCCGCGCTAGATTTCAAGACTTACTCTGAAGTCTTACACGGCGGTCAGGAAACAGCAACAGCATTGAGAGAGACCAGGGAAACAATCCAGAAATACACTCAAAATTGTATCACAGATTGATTTTCAACAAAGTCTCCAAAGGCATTCAGTGGAAAAGGAAAGTGTTTTCAACAAGTGGAACTAGATATTCACATGAGAAAAAAAAGAAAGAAAATCACAAACCATACAGAAAAACTAATTCCAGGTGGATCTTAGATAAAAATACAGAAACAGCTAAAGTAGAAAGCATCTGAAAAAAAAAAAAAAAAAAAAATAGGGGCGCCTGGGTGGCTCAGTCGGTTAAACGTCCGACTTCGGCTCAGGTCACGATCTCGCGGTCCGTGAGTTCGAGCCCCGCGTCGGGCTCTGGGCTGATGGCTCAGAGCCTGGAGCCTGCTTCCGATTCTGTGTCTCCCTCTCTCTCTGCCCCTCCCCCGTTCATGCTCTGTCTCTCTCTGTCTCAAAAATAAAAAAAAATAAAAAAAATAAAAAAAATAAAAAGAAAGCATCTGGAGCAAACACTAGGGGACGTCTTCACAACTTCAGGGCAGACAAAAACTTCTCAGTGAGGATGTGAGAAGCATTCACCATTTAAAACTTCATAAAGTGGACTTGATAAAAATTAAAAACCTTTGCTCATCAAGAGACACCGTTCGGAGGTTGAGTGGCAGACTGCATTCTGAGAGGAGACGTTCACAAATGGGAGGTGCGTACAGGACCCCGAGCACCCACGAAGAAAGGCAGAATACTTCAACAAACACAACATTTCACAAAACAATACCGTGTAATACGTAAATAATGTAAACCCTCTACACCTCCAACAGAAGGGCTAAAGGTAACGTCTGCCAATTCTAACGGGTGAAAAAGTGTGGCTCTACCAGAACTGTCATACTCTGCTCTCAGGAGTGTAAAAGTACATCCTCTCTGGAAACCTGGCATTCTTTAAATTAATTAATATCCCCGGTGCCCCAGCAGTCCACGTGTGGCTGTTTAGGCAAGAGACGTGAAAGCATCGTTCAACATATCGCTGCTGATACAGCCAAGAACTGGGAACAACCCAAATGGCCATCAATAATTGAACAGATAACCACTGATAGACACAGGGACCGGGGTTAATGTCAAAGCAATATGGTCACTAAAGAGGCCAGACACAAAAGATGCTTTTGTGGGATGGCGCTTCCTGGAAGCACTCCCACCAGGCAGAAAGCATGCTGTTCGACATCACAACTACTCCACAGTGGGGGGGAATTGCCGCTGGCGTGTGCACGTGGGACTGGATCCAGCGTTTGGTGACAGTAATTAGAACTAGATAGAAATGAGATCCATGACATAGGGGACATTGGGAACCCCCCCCCCCCCACCGTGCCATCAGGGCTGGGACATTGGGAACCCCCCCCAACATGCCATCAGAGCTGGGACATTGGGAACCCCCCCACACATGCCATCAGGGGTGGGACTCCACCACATGCCATCAGGGCTGGGACATTGGGAACCCCCCCCCCCACGGCCATCAGGGGTGGGACCTTCTCCATGTGCCATCAGGGGTGGGACGTCGGGGCTCTCCTCTGTCATCATCGTGAATGTTCCCATCCATGTGTCCTCACCTTAGATTCTCAGAAGACAGCGGAAAGGGATCTCTCTGTAGGACTCAGTGGTGGCCCACAGTGTGGCAGGAGCCCGCGTGTCCAGGAAGGACCAGCTGCCGGCCACTGGGCTTTGTCCCCACACGCCCTCATCTTGTTTGCATGGGATCACTGTCTTTTATGTTGAGAGGTTTCTCTCTTTTTTGCAGCGTGAGGCTTTGCCACCCACAACACAAAAGAAGTGATCTCATGTTAGTTTCTGTGTTGGATTAAATGCTTTGAGCTGTGAGTGGCAAAACCTCAGAGTAATGAGCTTTAATTACACCCTCGGGCTTGTCGGGAGTTGAGTTTCCTCAGACTCTGCCGAGAGGCCCCCCTGTGAGAGCTCTCCCGGGTTGTCCTTGTATTTTAAACTGGGGATGGCCAGCGGTTACCTCACTGGGCAATTTTCACCCTATTTCCCGCGGCCACCTTCCCAGCCCCGCGGCCAAGGCCAGCACGGTGGGTGCGCGGCGGTCACGCCTTCCCCCGCGTCTTTCCACTTGGACCACATGCAATGGCTCCCTGACCGCACGCGCTGCCCGCTGCCCTTCCCGCGTGAGCACCACCTTCTCCTATGGCCTCTCTGACCCAGCGGCTGCCCAGGGACAGGAAGGCCGTAGCGCGTGGGCACGTTCTGGTCTGCGGGTCGCTGGCCATGCTGCTGCGGGAACTGTCCTGTTTTCCATAAGGCACGTGTGTTTGTGACAGTTTCTAAATTGTATCATCACGTGCCGGCATCTCAGGGCCCCGGACACCTGAGCAGACTGGAGGTGCAGGTGGCTCCTCTGCGTGGCCCCTTGCGCTGCCTCATCCCTGAGCTCCTGGGTTGGGGCTGGGGCACGTCTTCAAATGTCCACAAACACGCTGGGGCATGGCGATAATAAGTTTATTTATTAGAGAGCAAGTCGGGGAAGGGGCAGAGAGAGTGAGAGAGAATGAATCCCAAGCAGGCTCCAAGCTGTCAGCACAGAGCCCAACGTGGGGCTCAATCTCATGACCCTGGGATCATGACCTGAGCTGAAATCTAGAGCCGGACATTGAACCAGCTGAGCCACCCAGGTGCCCCTGCCCTCCAAATTCTTAGCGATGCTTTCACGCCTGTGATTTAGGCCCTTTTCACGTGTGACCACATTAAACAGGAAACAGCTGAGTGTGCCAGCCCCCCACCCCGGTAGTGGCTGGGCCTCCAGTCTGCTTGTAGCAAGGCGCCTATGGAGGGGTCCCCACGTGGGCCAGGCGGGAAGCTCCCGCAGGAAACCTTCACCTCCAGGCGGCTCTTGGGACATGCCCAGGCTCTTGTGCTTGCCTGAGCTCACCTGACATTGGGGTGGCTACGTCCCCTCAGGCTCCCCAGGGTCTGTGCCTCGTGTCCCTTGGGTCCGTGAGGACACGGCCCTGAGAAAGGCATGCGCCACTGGGTGTGAGGGTGGGTGAGGCAGCGTGGCCCTCGTTCACCCTTCATTCCTTCAGCCAATGCCGGGTAGGGAGGAAGGTCTGGGGACAGCTGGGGGCCCCGCCCACGTGGTTCACCCCCCCCCCGCCCCCCGTGCCCCCACAGGACCACCATCTGGACCCATCGCGTGCGCTTTCTGGAAGAGCGGGTGCTGCCACACTGGGCCACCTTTACCATCTGGAACGCGGGCAGGCAAGGCCGCCGGCTCTATCGCAGCCTGACAGCCGGGATGCGGCGCAAGGTGGGCCCCCGTCCCCCTCCCCGTCCTCCCCCTCTGCCCCACGCCTCCCACCCTCCCCGTCCCTGAGGCTGGTGTCCTGCACCCCCAGGTGGTTGCTTTCTGTGACGTGGACGAGAACAAGATCAGGAAAGGCTTCTATTGCCACGAAGACTCTCAGGTGCGTGGGGCCCAGGAGCCCCTCCAAGGAGGGCCTGGGTCACACACGGGTCACCACCCCTACCCCGCCAGGAAACAGAGCAGCCAGTGCACAGAACCTTCCTCCCCGGGGAAGGCCGCCTGCAGCCACAAAGCTGCCAGGCCCAGCACAGGTGAACCCATTTCCTGGGCGACTCGGGCCCCAGAGTGACCAGTGTCCCTGCCTGGCCCGTCCTCCCACTGGAGGGCACCTCAGGGCCGGACAGGGGTGAAGGCTGCGGGGCGGCCACAGGCGCGCATGTCTGGCGCGTCCGGGCGTCCCGAAGGCCAGCACAGAGCCGAGCCCACGACGCCTCTCCTCCCTCAGGAAAGGCCGAAGCCTCGGGTTCCGATCCTGCACTTCCGAGCTGCACGGCCGCCCTTCGTCATCTGCGTGAAGCTGGTGAGTGTCAGCCGTGGCTGGGCTCCACTGATGACGGCGTGGCTGGAACAAGGCCCCAGCTGTGGGATCAAGACGTCTGACACGTGGCCAGGCATCCAGGCCCTTGGCTTGGGCCACCTGTCTGGAGCCGTGGTCTCGGGCCGGGGGTGGTGACCGCTGCTCTCAGGGGTCCGCTGGGGTGTTGGGAGAGGCCGCCATGGTGCCTGTGTAAAATGGGCTGCATTTCTATAAAAGCAACGTTTTTTGGAAACCTGCTCGGTGCCAGGCCTGAGGCACCTTCCGGGTGCTGATCGGATGCTGTGGCAGAGACGAAGGGTGGAAGGTGGTGGAAGCGTCCCTGAGACACCCCTCTGACCCAGCACCGTGGTCCCCGTGCCCAGGGCCGTCCCGAGAACTCTCCCCACCTCATCCTCCCCACCCCCTCCGCAGGGTCCCGGGGACACGGGTGCCCGCTTCTCAGCTCCAGCTTTGTGTTGGGATCACACAGCGGGGTCCTGGGGACCCCGGTCTGCTTGCCCACGTCAGGCTGGCCTGTGAATCTACTTGCTGAAATCCGGCTGTGAGCCCTGGTCACATCCAGCCTGGCAACGGCAAGGGCACAGTCCGGACGTTCTCGTGCCTGGAGACCTGAAGGGTCTTGGGAGGCCCCACCCCCAGCCTCCCTTGGGTGAGCCTTGGGTGGCCCTCACCACCTTCGTGAGACCTCCAGCAGGCTCAGCCTGCCTCTCCCGCCGGACGTGCCCGTAGGGCCGCCTCTTGCCTTGCTGACCTCCAGGCACTCTGCACAGATTCTGGTGCCCGTCCTCCGTCTGTTAGAGCCGCAAACATTTTCTCCCACGTGGGACTTGCCTTTCCATGGAGCCTTCCAGGAAAGGTTACTTCCCACACGGGGACATTCATAACCTTTCTCTTACGATGAACACCTGTGTTCCGTGGAGGAGATCCTTCTCCGGGGTCGGAGAGCTGCATTCTCACTTGTATGAATACACATGTCATCTTTCACATTTGGATGCCTAGTGCACCCCAGCTATGGGGCCAGTGGGCTCAGGTGGGCCGAACGGGCATGCAGGGCCCGGTGCTTGCTGCGGGGGGGGAGGGGGGACCACAGGATGGACGGGGACACGTGCCACCTCTTCCAGCAGCTGCCAGCCCGTGAGGCTGAGCTGGAGGCGCAGTAACCAGGGCACCGGGAGCCTTCGGGAGGCGCAGTCCGTCCTGCTCTGAGCCTTGGGCTCAGGGAGGGGGCGCCCTTCTTCCCTGCTGGCTGCTTTAAGACCCTGTGCGGCCAACACCTCAGGTCGGGCGGGGCCGGTGGCCCGGGGAAGGGCCCCCAGGTGGGGCTGGGAGCACGGCTCCAAGGGGCTGGACTCTGCCTCTTGCTGGAGGGGCCATCCCGAGTCCCCGCCTGTGGAAACTGCCAGAAGCAGACACGTGTTGTCCCAGGCTGCTGTGCCGGTGCTGACCCGTTCCTCAGCGACAGACGACTCACAAGGTGGCGGTTAGAACCACGTGGCCGTGAGCCTTCCTGTGCGGTTTGTGCGGAAGCGTGTCCGTCTCTCGGAAGTGGGGGGTCACGGGGTCACCGTGTTCAGTGTTTGGGTCACGGGGTCACCGTGTTCAATGTGGCACCATTTCACGTTCCCACTGCAGCGCAGGGGCGCCAGCGTCTCCACGCTGTCCGCTGGCGGTGGTGTTCCAGCCGTCCGGGTGGCTGCTAAGTGTGGTTTTGATCGTGCGTCTTCCTGACAACTGATGATGCCAAGTCTTTGCAGCTGCTTGTTGGCCGTGCGGGTGTCGTCCTGGGAGAAAGGTCTGTTGGTGTCCTTTGCCCGCGTTTTATCTGGGTTTCATCTTGTCGAGCCGGAGTTCTTCGTGTGTTCCAGATGCAGACACCCTCTCCTGTTCTACAGGTTCTCCTTTTTCTCTCTTGACGGGGTCCTTTGGTACAAAAAGTATTTCATTTTGACAAAGTCCAGTTTATCTGTTTTTAACTTAGTTGCTCATGTTTTTGGTGCCACAGCTAAGAAACCACGGCCAAATCCAGGCCCGCCAGCTTTCCCCCTGCATTTCCTTCTACGAGTGTCATGTGTGGTGTGCGGATGGCGGCCGGCCCCGTTCTTGGGCACATGGCGGTCTGGCTTTCCATGCACCACGGCTGCGGCACGCTCCTGTCCCCAGCTGTCACCCAGAGGTTTTGTCCTGCTTGTCTGTTTGCCAGCTTGGCCCTGTTTATTTAACTACTGCTACGTGGTGACAATCACAAGCTAGCCCCACACAACACACACTTCTTACCTCACAGCGTCTGTGGTTCAGAAATCAGGCACCAGAGGTGGGGCCCAGAGGCGAAGCTGCTGGTGAGGTGCCAGCCAAGACGCGGTCACATGGGGAGGCTTGCCCGGAGCAGGGTCAGAACTGTTGGCAGAAGCCAGACCCTGGAGGATGTTGGACCAAGGGCTTTAGTGCTTTGCTAGCTGTTTCTTGCCACGTGCCCCGCCCCCACCCCCACCCCCACCCCCTCCTGCAACGTGGCAGCATATTCTCTCCAAGCTGGCAAGGGGCAGGGTCTGCTAGCAAGACGGACCAAGTCACACAAGTGACGTCCCACCCCTTAGCTGTGTCCCATGGCCGGTCCTGCCTGCGCTCCAGGGGAGGGGTGACACAGACCCACCTCTGCCCACCTGGCTTTGGGTTTTCTGGTTTGAAAGCAGTTTCCTAAAAGGAAAGAGGCTGTTTAAAGCCAAGGTAAGCAAGGTTCCAAGTCGCCAGGGAGACTGGATGGATAATTATAAGGTTGTACAGAGACACTTCAATTCTGCACAAATGTACACGTAATTTTTCAGAGGAGACGAGCTCTGGTAAGAGTCTACTTCTCTGGGACCAAAAAACTGCCGGCAATTAGAACGCTCCCCACAATGAAAACCCCTCCTGGCAAGCAGGCTTTGGGTGGGAGGTGAAGCTCTTTTCCCATCCCTCACTCTGTGTCCCTGGAGGGACCCCCACAGGCACCAGTTTCTTGTATTTTCGGCCAGAGTCAGCCAACACAGACACAAATGTGTGGGATTTCTCTAAGCAAATGGCAGCATGTTATACATACTTTTTCTGTATTTTGCTTGTTTTACATGATGTATCTTGCAGGTTATTCCATATGAACCCGCTGGTACCATCTGACTGTTATCTTTTTTTTAATGTTTCTTTATTTTGAGACACAAAATAATGTTCATTTTGTGACACACGGGAGCAGGGGAGGGGCAGAGAGAGAGGGAGAGTCCCAGGAAGGCTCCGTGTTGTTAGCACAGAGCCCAGTGTGGGGGCTGGATCCCAGGCTCCCCTGTCGTCGTCTTTTAATCAAGCAAACTTCCTAGCACATCTCAGCCTTATCCCCAAAGCCGCAGGAAGCCAGCCTCATTCAGCCATCCCCACTGTTCCCGTGTGGTGTGTCCCCCACAGTGTGTCCCTCATGTGGCTATCCCCCCATTTGTGTCCCCGTGCGGCGTGTCCCGTGTGGCCGTCCCCCATGTGGCCTGTGTCTGTGTGCCATGTCCCTGTGCAGCCTCCATGGCCGTTGTGGGTTCTATCCTCCCAAATCCCCCGGCCCCCGACATTGGGAAGCAAATCCTAAATTCCAACGTTATTTCCCAAGAAGATAAAAACCTTACAAAATTTACTCTGAGACAGAGATGTCACACCCAAAATTCCCCACACCCATCTGGTCGGAGGTCCCCGGGGCCTTCTGTGTTCTGCTCTTCCATGGCTTGTCGGATCCCACGCTCGCATCGGGGGGCACCTGCGTGTCTCCGTGCGGCCTGGGGCCCCGCGGTCACACACGCTCCCTCTGCACAGGCGGGAGGCTGACGCGGCTCCAGCCTGCGCGGCTCCAGGGGCGGTTGCCCCTCAGGGGCCCCCCACCACCCCTGCTCCTGTCGGGGGCTGGACGAGTTCCGGGAGGAGGAACCCCTGGGGATTCGTGTGCGTACCCGCACACTATTCGCTTGTACGGAGGTTTCACCCCTTATCATCCGGTTATGTCTCAACACACCTTTAGACCATTTTTATCATTTGCTATCAAACATACTGGTGCAGTGAATATATACGTGGAATTTTGCTCTGTCCCAGGAGGGGGCGGTAACATTCGCCCCCACCGGTGACCCTCCCTGCCCGCCCCCTGCAGCGTGGCCAAATTCCGCCATGTTTTCACATCATGGGGGAAGGTCTGTAAGGCCTTGTTACGAGTACGGAGGGTGTCTTTCCACGAGTTTAAAAGGATCTTTATTTCCCTTTTGGTGAATTATCTATTCATCAGCCCATTCTTCTATTGGTCTGTTAGTATTTTCTTTATATGATGACAAAAGCCTCTTTGATAGGTCTTGTGAATTTTTCTGTCATTTGACTTTATTTTTGCCTTTTAGGAAAATTTGTTTAGATATCAAATTAATTGATTTTTGTATGGCTTTGGGAGGTTTATTCGTTCTAAGACATTAATTCCTCAATGTGAAATTTTATTTAAAAAAAAAATTTTTTTTTTTTAATGTTTATTTATTTTTGAGACAGAGAGAGACAGAGCATGAATGGGGGAGGGTCAGAGAGAGGGAGACACAGAATTGAAACAGGCTCCGGGCTCTGAGCTGTCAGCACGGGGGCCCGATGCGGGGCTCGAACTCACGGACCGCGAGATCGTGACCTGAGCGAAGTCGGCGCTCAACCGACTGAGCCACCCAGGCGCCCCCCTCAATGTGAAATTTTAAAGCACATTCTCCAGGTTTGCTTCTGAGATTTCTGCTTTTTACTTTATCTCTGACCACTAGGATTTATTTTGCTGTAAAGATTAGAGATTCAGGAAAAAAAAAAAAAAAAAGATTAGAGATTCAGGAGCACCCGGGTGGCTCCGTCAGTTAAGTATCTGACTCTTGATTTCAGCTCAGATCATGATCTCACAGTTCAGGAGTTCGAGCCCTGCATCGGGATTCTCTCTCTCTCTGCCCTTCCTAACCCCCAATACACACACACTCTTAAAATAAATACAAATTTAAAAATAAATAAAGTAGGGACTCAAAGTTTTCTTCCCATTTGGATGCCCACTTGTCCCCAAATAATTTGGGACTATTTGGGGAATTCCTATCCTTTCTAATAATGAGACACTGTATTTTTATGTTGGATCTACTTCCGGACTCTTGGTCTACTGTCTGTGCACCAGCACCGTTAATTCCTGGGCTTTATGGTATTTACCGTTTAGGAAGACAAGCCTTCCTCCACTCTTCTTTTTTTTACAATTTACCTCACAATTTTCTTTTCTGGATAAACTTTTTTACTGTGAACTACTAACACATTGAGACGATGGCCTACACATGGCCCACCACCTGCTTTTATGAATAAAGTTTTATTAGAACACAGCATATTATGACCACCAAACGGTCAATGTTACTGTATGGCCCTTTAAGAAACACTGCAGACATCTGCTCTAGAACGTGCTGCACAGGTTAATGTTGTGCCCACACAAGTGGCCCAACCCACGTCAGAAAA
The DNA here is from genome assembly GCF_018350215.1 of Panthera leo. NCBI lineage: Eukaryota > Metazoa > Chordata > Mammalia > Carnivora > Felidae > Panthera > Panthera leo. Next base: position 61,117,011 of record NC_056692.1, on the reverse strand, counting down.
AAGCCTTCCTGCAGAGCTGCCCCGGTGCACATAATTTCTTTGCTAATTATTCTGCCGTGTGTGTGTGTGTGTGTGTGTGTGTGTGTGTGTGCGCGCGCGCGCGCAACCCCAAACCATACGGTCTGATGCTGTTTCTGTGGTTTGTGCGAAGGAGACTAAATGTGCTATCACTCCACATCACCTCTGAGGCGGACTGAGCGCCCTTTCTTGTTGCCTTGCGGCATTCAGCCGTGTGAATGTCACACTGACGCCCGTTTCTGGGTTTATCCAGGAGTGGAAGTGCGGGTCCCGGACTGCACCCCCAAGGTGTCCTGTCAGGGCCAGCTCCCCGAAGCTGGGGCTCAGGAGGGGCTGTGGCTCTCGCTGTGGTTTTAGCACGCGCGTCTGAGTGATGAGGCTGAGTGCCTCCCTTCTCTGGGACGCTTCTGATCGGGCTCCCCCCACTTGGTGGGGGCAAATCTTCCCCTGACAACTTGTAGAAGTTCTAATGCCTCTGGTTCCTGATCCTTTGTTGGTTACGTTAATTTACAGAAGCGTCTAACTTCAGTGGCATCTTGTTGAGAGGGAGCCCCCTCCTCCATTCCTCTCTGGGCCATAGTGGAGCTTGGCTGGCCTGAATATAGGCGTTTCCTTTGAAAGCTCCGGGCGCAGAGATAACGGGGAAGGGGGTGGAGCTGAGAATGGACAGCAGGTGGAGGAGAGTGCAGGAATTTCGGGTCTTTCCCATTTAAGCATTCCTAGCGGTGCCCAGTGGTCAAGGGCGTGCATAGCCAGGCTGACCCCCATGCTGGGCCCAAGGACAGAGGAACCCAACGGGGTGAACACTGAGCCCCTTGCATCCGGCCAAATGCCCAGTACAGGGCTGGGGCCAAGAGGCCAGAGGGGTCTGCTGACAGCTCCTGGAGTCCGGGCTGGGGCCTCTGCAGCAGGGGCAGGGCATGGACGCGGATACGTGGAGAGGGAAGCTGGGTGGCCTGGACCAAGGGGTGAAGGGGACAGCTCCCTTCTGCAGGGAGGGGCCAGGTTCCAGCTGGGGGCGGGGGGGGGGTGTGCCTGGAAGGATCCCCACCCCCACCTCCCACCAGTGGCCAGCAGGACTTTGTGGCCAACTCTGGCAACATCCCCACCCCGTGTCCGCCCCTCCCCTCTTAACAGAGAAGTTCACAGCAGAGCACCTGGCAGGCAGGCCCCCTTGGGGGGGATCTGTGGGGGCCACAGTGTGGGCCGGGGAGCCTTGATTGAGCCAGACTTGCTGTTCCTCTCACAGGACCTCACCGGGGGCGCATTTGAGGACAACCTGAGGTCGCTACACCTGCAGGAGGGCCGGGACTTCCTTCACTTCAGCTGAGGGCCTGGACAGCTGCCTCCAGGTGCGCCAAAGGCCCCGAACAGCCACAGCCCAGGAGAGAGATCGAGGGCACCAGGGAGGGTGGCCGGTGGTCCCAAGAGGGAGCACGCCAAGCGGGAGGTGGCACCGAATGCGTGTGGGGCTGGCCCTTCACCTGGAGGGCACGCGCCTGTGGTGGACACGCGGTAAAATGAGGGGCCGTGAACACACGGCCTGAGAAGCGTGTCCCTGACCGTCTGTGGAGTGCATACTCTCCTCTGCCGCTGGGGCCCCTGCACCGCCGTCACCCAGCGTGTCTGTCCCGCCAGGAGCTCGTTAGCTCACGCTCCTGACGGACCCTGTGCCACGAGGACAAACGCTGCTGGGGGCTGCAGTCTGGCTGTCTGTGTCGATCTCAGGCCAACCCAGGGGCACGGTTCCCGTGTGACTCGGTTAGAGATGTGGAAACACAGACCAGCAACTGAGAGCGCAGGCTGTGGGCTCAGAGCTCGCGGGGCGGTGTCTTCCGGTCCCATGAGGATGGCAGAGACTCAGCGTGGGAAAGGGGGGCTCAGGTGGCCCGCTGGCTGGGGGAGCACGTCTGGCTTTCTCTGGTTGGTCCTTGCTCGCAGGAGGGGCCACTTAGGGGGGCTGGCAGTTCTCAACCGCGTCCTGGCAGCCTCGGGCAGCTGGCTACGGGGTTCGGGGTTCTCGCTTGGTTTCCTGAACTGGCTGCCGCAGGCCCTGGGCGGTCTCGCACCTTGTCTCTCAGCTCCGGGAACCCCAGTGCTCAAACCCAGGTCGAGAGCAAATCCCGTCAGCCGTGAGCGACCAAGTCGCCTTTCGCTGCAGGTGAGGGAGCCAGCTTCCTCTTTGCCTCTGGACTCAAGGCCGTTGACATGCTGCCTCGTCGGCGACTTCTGCCGGAGGTTGGCAGGAGCCTGTGCCAAGAGCTCATATGAGGAAGGCCGGGATCCCGGGCTCACAGGGTCTGTGTTCCGAGTGCAAAGCTCGGGAGGACCAGCATCCTGCCACAGTGCTCAGTGTCTTCCAGAAACATGTCTGCTCATTATGCTGCCTACCTTTTGCTACCCTTGTCCGTTTTCAAATTCTACTTACTCCCCACATTAGCCATCATTCGTTTTGTGTACCCGGGGTCACTGTCTGCTGACCGTGCCTCCCTGCACGGAGACGCTCGGCTGCCCTCACTTTACCCAGGGTGTCACCGCCGTCCCCTTTTGTCCTCATTCACGCCGCCGCGGAGGGCACCACCACACAGGGTCCCAGCTTGGCATAACGTCCTACCCCCCAAGAGGCCACCACAGCGAAGCTTCGCCACCAGTGTCGGGCTGGGCAGACACGGATGCTCAGGATGCAGCAGCTACTCACGGGGACTGAGCCGTGGCCGTGTGTGCACGTGGCCCCACCAGCCCCCCCTGCACGTTCCACCCCAGGCACACTGGCTTCCTGCTCCCCAAGCTCACCAGGTGCTCCTCTCTGTCGGGCGCCCACCTGCTCGCTGCTCCTTTGGAGGGTTTCCCGACCGCTTCCCTCCGAGACAGCCCAACACACTGGCCGTCGCGTGTGGTTCCGGGCCCTGGAGCTGCTGACCGGGCCAGTCCGCGTTTGCTCCTGGCCACACTCCCAAGTTGTGAGTGCGCAGAGCCCCTGTCCTGGATCCGTCACCCGGACCCAGGGGGGCTCCAGAACCTGCAGCTGCAGGGAGGGTGACCCCGGTCACCTGCGTCTAAGCGAGGGTGACCCTCAGGGTCCGACGTGGCCGAGGGTGAGCAGGGGCGCTGGGCCGTGTGCGGCCCGTGGTCCGTTCGGCTTTCCTCACGCTGGCGGGCAAAGAGCTCTGAGATGCGGGGCCTCTGCGGGTCTGTGTGCAGCGACCGGTCTCCGTGTGTCCAAAAGGGCCCTTCTTTGGAATCTTGTGGATTTTTAAACACAAGAAACAGTTCATCTTCTTGTTTCTCAGAAGCCGCGTGCTGGGTTTTCTGCAGCCAAGGTCCAGACGCTGCTCTGCAGGGCCGGGCTCCCCACCTGCCGTCCTCCGGCCCCCGCCAGCAAGGGGTCCTCTAGCTCATCCCTCTCTAGCTGGTCCCCTACCTATGATGGAGTAAAATGGGAACTCCCTACTTACTTCAGAGAGGGAAGCACGTCTTAAGGCTCGAGATACAGTGAAAGTTAATTCACAAAGTAACGTACGACTTTCCCTTCCAGAGGGTCTGACAGGACGCCGTCAGGGGAGCACACAAGGTGAACGTTCCCACATGGTGCCTCGGCCCAGGCAAGGAAACCACTCCCGCTGAAGGACGCAGCAAAAGCACCTGCCGCTCGGCCCCCGTTCCCGTGCACGCCGGAGAGGGCAGCTGGCTCCCCGGCCCTGACCCCGTCGGTCCTTGGCGCGGGGCCCCGAACCCAGCGCGGCCACCACCTTCGCCTCCGGTGCGGGCGGCAGCTCCTGCGTCCAGCCCGCAGACGAGGCGCAGCCCCACTGACACACCTCGCCAAGGTGAGCGGGTGCACCGTGGTGCTTCCCCACGTCGCCGGAGAACCCGAGATCCGAGGACACACGCTCGCGGGGCTGTTCGCTGGGTTCCTGACTCCTGACTCGAGACTCTGCTGTGGGGGCGCAGCCAGGCTCAGGCAGGATGCTTGGGTTGCCCACAACCATGTGAGGGTAGGTGACCACGTGCAACGCCCACAAGCACCGGGCACGATGGGGTGAGGCAGAGGCAAGGTTGGGAGCCCACCCCTTGGCCGTTTCTCTGGCCCGTCTAGGGTCGCTTGGGGCCACCCTCCGCCCCCCAGGCCCCCGCATCAGCATCACACACAGAGACACAGAACTGCTCAGAACATGATTTTATAGACGGGGTTCCCGTGGACGTGAAGGCAAAAGCACCAACATCCCAGGGCACATGTGAGGAAAAGCCACCGCCGCCGTGGTGACGAACTTCAAGTCCCTTTGCGCCATGTCCAGCTGTCCCGTCCTGTCATCAGGCTCCTCCCCGCTGCCAGGCGGGCAGGGGGCCTCAGCGGGTGCCAGACTGTTGGGGACACAGCACAGGGTCAGACCACCAGCACCACCCCCTCTGGGCCCCCATTTCCCCAGCCACCCAGGACCCTGAGGCCAACATAACCCCAAGGCAGCGGGCAGAGGTTCCCGGTACTTTTCCACAAACGTCATCCACTGTGTGTGAAATATTCCTGATAAAAGCATATTTACTTGGGAAGCTGGCACTGTGCTTGGCCAGCTGATTGCACCCCTCACGGAGCCCCCCTGGTGCCCAACAGAAGAGTGGGCAGGGCCACCACACTGTGTGGCACCGGAGCGGATGCAGGAAATAACGTGATTCCAAGCCTGAAGGAGAAGAGACTGGAAAGCTGACAGGACACGGCGAGGAGAGGGGTCCCGCCTGGTGCCGCCCTCCCGCTCACTGCGTGCTCTCGCGGTCCCTGCCAGCAGAGTAGCAGCCGTACAAGTGGGGGCTGTGAAGCGATAAACCCTTCAAATCCAAGTGAGGCCAAGAGAAAGAAACAGATCAAGCCATAACCAAAGATCATAGATGTAAACCCAAACCCATAACCACACGTTAAATACAAGGGGACAAAACTCCAATTAAGATACTCAACTGGATTAAATACAGAGAAGACCTAACTACCATTTTTAAGAGACCCGTTTAAATGTAAGAAAGGAAATGGTATAAACATCCAAAAATCTAGTGCAGTTGGGTTACCCCTAAAGTAGACCTGAAGGCAGGAAGCACTTTTACAGATAAAGAACATTCCGAGTGACGTCACTTCCAACGTGTCGCAACATCGCAAAGACGAGAACAAGATGCTGCGCGTTCTCGGCCTGTCAGAGAAGAGAGGCCGCCCCTCTTCTCTCTCTTCCAGACAAGAGGGCTGGACTCGGACACGGGCAGACCCTGCCGGGAGCAGAGACCACCGGGCAGAAGGCACACCTGACGGCCAGACTCTGTGGGCACCATCTTGGGGGGACCCTGGGAGCACCAGGCTCACTGGTCATGATCCTGGAAAGTCCCCCACACTCTGGGCATCTCCGCTCCAGGGAAGAGGACTGCCAGAGCCCCTGGCACCTGCAGGGGCACAGGGGGACAGAGCTGCCCCACGGGAGCCCATGGCTGAGGTCCGCTCAGATGACCGCAGACTGCCACACAGCCCACCGCTTCCCCGGCAGGGCTCCAGGGCCACGGCCGTGGGTCCTCTCTCAGACTCGGATGCTCCAAGGGGGACGGTGCGGGGACGCCCAGGTCAGGGCACGACGTGCCGGAGAAGCTGCGGCAATACTGAACAGAGGGGCCCCTGTTGGGAAGACACAAACCTCATGATCCTGAGGCCCGAGTTCCTGTTACCAGCACAACGGGTCTGGCTTCCAACAAAAACTTACAAAACACACCAAGAGGCGAGAAAAAGCAACTGGGAGAGATGGCACCAACATCTAGACCAGACTGAGATACGGCAGAGTTGGGATAATCAGACCAGGGCTTAAAACAAGGATGACTCGTGGCAAGGGCTCTGCTGGGGCAAGTGGGCACCACCAAGGACTGATGGGCAGTGAGAGTAGAGGTGGAAAGTCAAGGAATGAAAGGAGACACCAGAAATCAGGAACATGCTTACAGAAATGAAGACGGGACACGGCCAGAGAAAGAATCTGTGAACCTGAAGACTGGTCGATAGAAACTTCCCAAACTGAAATGCTGAGAAAAAAAAGTGGGAAAACAGAAGAGAGTATCCAAGACCACAGGGCAGTTCCAAAGCTGTAAAACAGAGTCCTGCATACTCAAGGCCACGAGACTCTATCACAGACGTCTATTCTCGCCAAGTGGACCCAGAGGCTCCAAGTGACCTCGGCCGAATACCTGGCTGATTCCCTGCTGCAAACTGATGACGATTCCACACAGGTTTCTGAAACCCAAGGGGGCTAAGAGTCAAGATGGTCTTGGAAAAATAAAACCCGAGACGGAAATGCACGAGCACCACGACGTCTCACAAGACCCACGCCCGTGTCAGCAAGACAGGCCGGTGCGGATTACAGACAGATCGTGGAGGACAGGACCCGAGAGGACAGTCATGCATCACTTCGACCACTTTGACCACAGTGACAGCGTGGCCAGAATGGGGCTGCACGGACTGCATGTGGAAGAAGCGTCTGCTGGCCTTTCCCCGGCACCACACACAACTGCCAGTCCCGAGTGGCCTCGCGTCTACATGTAGGAAGTAAAACAATAAAGCTTTTAAGAAACACTGAGGAGACACGGCCTTAGAACCGGTAAGACCTTCAACAGCTCCTCGAACAACGGAGCGGGACGAGATGAAGGCTGGAGCCCAGAACCCTAAGCCGCGCCCCCTGCCCCCAAGCAGATATTTGCAGATACAATTCCAGGGCCCATGCACACCACAGAGCCCAGGGACAAAAACACTGAAGGGGACCCACAGGCCAACAACCGCAGACGGGGTGCTGGCCGCGCCCACCACCTGCACCGCACACGCAGCCCGAGCACCTTCTGGAATCTGCTCACCAGCATCTCGTGCAGCAACACTCTAGCCCGGCAGCCCGCCCGGGGGCTCCGCCCTTGAGCCAGGTGCCCGTTGCGTGTGTGCACAGAGCCGGACCGCACGCGCTCCCGCGTGGATGTTCTTGCTCAATAAAAGCTCGGCAGCAGCCAGGGTCCAAACCCAGGTCCGGGGGAATACAGCCAATGGGCAGGATCAGGAACGAGGGGCCGAGGAACCAGCCCTGTCCCCAGCGGTCACAGAATGTGCCGCTGCGCTCTGGCAGAGCCCACGGCCTGAGGAGACACTGACCATGAGTCTGTCCTGATTCCCTGCAAGCACACACACGAGACCCTAAAACCTGATGGTCCGCAGAACCTGGAGGGACAGCTCAGGGCCCTGCAACCTCAGGACACCGCAGCCACAGTGCACAGGCCAGGGGCGTGGGAACCCTGGGGTGACAGAGTCCCAGGACCAGACGAGTATCCAGGGAGGTAGTGATGGTGGAAACCGGCCCGAGGCAGCCTCCCTTCGGCCGTGACAGAGGAGCACATCTGAGAGAGTGAACTAGGTCACTGACAACTCCGCTGAGGGCTGGTGGCGCAGAGGACGTGTCTGGGAGCAGTGCCCACAGGACACACCTGACACACGCCTGGTGGGGACGTGCACGCAGGAGCCTGTGAGACTCATCTGGCTTTGGGAGGAGGAGCCAGCAGAGTGTACACGGGGCAGGCGGGGTGAGGGCACGCGCCCAGCAGTCAACGTGACCCAGAACGTCCCAGACTGGAGCTCGGGACAGTGGCTCCTGGGAGCTGCACTTAGAGGCCTCGTGTGGGAAGGGGCCCAGGTTCCCAGTGTGGCCGAGGGCCGCGCGGCTACCTTGGGGACCAGCTGAGGTCTGGGCACACCGAGGAGGTCACACAGGCGGTTCCGCTGGCCTCTGACGAGCGGGAGCTCCGCATCCCTGGGGAAGAAGAGGCAGGAGCAGCGTCAGCCACGGCACGGTGCTCGAGCTGGGACCCGCCTCACGTTTGAAGCTCTCAGGAGCTGCTGCCGGGTGCACAGGACCCCAGCACCTCTGCTTCGGTGGAGACCAGGGAAATCGGCAGCTGCCAAACCCTCCCTCAGGTGCGGGGGCAACTGGGGGGGAGGTGTGGCCCCAGACGGGTGGCCCGACACGGACAGAAACGCTAAGGCCCGAGGAGGTAGGGCAGGTGGGTTTTTTGAATTTTATTGGACTTCAAAAGCTGCTTATCACTTTAATTAAAAAATTAAAGATTAAAGGGCTGCCTGGCTAGCTCAAGTCGGTTGAGCGTCCGACTTTGGCTCGGGTCATGATCTTGCGGTTCATGAATTCAAGCCCCACGTCGGGCTCTGTGCTGACAGCTGGGAGCCTGGACTCTGCTTCGGATTCTGTGTCTCCCTCTCTCTCTGTTCCTTTCCTGCTCACACCCTCTCTCTCTCTCAAAAGTAAATAAAAAACATTAAAAAAATAAAGATTAAGTTATATTTTTCTTCTGAAACAAGAAAAAATTACTTTAAAATTCTCTGGAATTTATTCCAACACCAAGTGTGCTGGGAAAAGGGCCCCGTGCACCCCCCACGGTGAGGGGGGAGGGCCGGAGCCATGGGGCACAAGTGACCTGGAGTTGACCACGTGGCAGCACCCTCCACAGCGAGAACTCACACGCTCCCCACAGATGTTTGCAGGGCGGGCCCTGGGGACGGGGTTAGGTCAGCGGCCCGGCTGGTCAAAACGTGGGTCACCCACACCTCCCGAGCCCACATTTTCGGTTCTGGAGCTCTCATGAGCGGCTTGGCAAAGACGTTCACCGGAGTTCCCTCCTCCCCAAGATCTACGTATCCCTGAAAACCTCCAGGAAGCCCTGAAACCAGAGGCCCTGTTTTGTCCTTCACGCCCGAGCACGGGAGCCGGCCTCTGGGGCTCTGGACAGCTCAGCCCTCCTAGGAAGGTCACAATCTCAGGGGAAAAACACACGTAAGCTGGCTATGCGTGTTCTCACCTGCTGATGCCAGCGCACCAACCTTACCACCGGTGCCTCCATGGGCCACCGCCTGGCCTAAGATGGGCAGTGAGCACAGCCGTCACCTTGTAGATGCACGTGTGGGTGAGCATGTGCGCACGTGAGCACGCGGGGTGCCTGGAACATGGCAGCATCCCCCACACGGCTGTTGTGACCTGTTATCTGGTGCACCCGATCAAGCCTGCGCTCACGGGCTGTGCCTTTCCCGCTCTCGGCACTGTCCACGCATCCTTCTCCATCAGCCCCGCCCCCACGTAACACACCTGCTGTCCCAACTTACCAAGTCCAAAAGCAAACGACACCTCAGGACACTGCACCTAAAACCAGCTCTGGGGCCCAGCTGTGACTTGAGGGACCCGCGAGAAGCCAAAGGCCCTGGACACCCTGGGAAGGAACCGGGTATCTGGGACAAGAGGGCTGGGGAGGGGGAGGGGCAAGGGCAGGGGAACACCTACTCTCTGGTCTCCTTCCACCCTTTCTGATGTTTGGACACATCCACGTGTGGCCTTTGCCACCACAGCCTCCTCTGTGGGGAGCTGGGCGTGGCGGCACCTGTCCCCTTGGAGGCCCTGGCCACAGTGCTGGCACGTCCCCGCAAAGGGTGAACCCCGCCCCCTGCCGCTCCCCTCTTGGCACTTCTGATGCTGCAGTTCGGGGGCAGGAGGAGCCATTCCCAAAGTGACCCCGACCCCATCGGCACCCAGAGCCCACGACGCAATTACTTAACAAAAGCGGCCCAGAGAGAAATAAACAATTAGCTTCTAACCAATCAGTGATCAGAACCACCCACCTTTTCACTTTGAACATTTTCCCAACTGAACTAGAGGCACCTCCTCCCCTCCCCGTGTCCTCAGGGACTGCCCAGCCCCCTGGGTACAAACAGGGCCACCACCTCATGGTAACGCCATCGAGGGCTGGGAGCCTCACTCTCCTCACCCCTTCAGAGGGTTTCTGGGGGACACCTCGGGGACAGGAAGGGAGGCTCTGGACATCCCTATTCACCAAAGTGCCGCACCGGGCCGGGTGGGGAGATGGGAAGGGACCTTGCACTCACCAGGCCGTGGTGCCCAGCACAGCCATGACCTCATCCAGGACGTCCTCACGCATGATGTCACCGTAGGTGAGCAGCATCTCGTACACCTGGCTGGCCGTGGTCTTCCGGATCTGGGTAGGACATAGCGCATCAGCAGGAAGACAAGGCCCATAGAACCCAAGCAGAGTGACAGAACCCTGCTCGGGGAGCAGGGACATGGGGCCAGGCACGCCCCCAGGTCGGACTGGAACCTGAGACCCATATAGATTGTTAAAAGGAAGAAAGTGACCTGGGGCCCTGGCCACAGCTGGACCCATGACAAGCAAGCCGCGGTGTGGGCTGCTCTCTGTTCCCTGCTGCCCCTCAGGGAGGAGTGAGGCCACACTGTTCTTACTAAAATGCATCACTAAAACCCGCCTCCTCAGGGCACCTCAGGGGCTCAGTTGATTGAGGGTCTGACTCTTGGTTTTTGTCTCAGGTCATGATCTTACGATTCATGGGATCGAACCCCACATGGGGCTCTGTGATGGTCAGTCTCTCTCTCTCTCTCTCCCCCCCTCCCCCTCTCGCATGTGCACTCTCTCAAACATTAAAAAAAAAAACAAAAAAACCCTGCTCCTCACCCAGGAACCCACCTCCCCTGTTTTCTTCTCGAGTTACCTGCCTGCAAAACACCTTGTGGGGCGGGTGGTCTCAGAACCCCGGGCCCACCCCCAGGGTTCCTCAGTCGGCAGGTGGGGCAGCCTGAGAATCTGCATTTCTGATGAGGGGTTGCTGCAGCTGGCCCAGTGATCCCCACTTTGAGAACCAGTATGTCCAATACAAGCATCACTTTTACCTTCTAGCAAAGTGGCACGTTTGCATTATTTGAAGAGTGGTTTTTCAGCCAGTGGAAAATGGAACTCCCGGGACACGTGACCCGGGTGGGTCAGGCTGCAGCACCCGCCATTCATGGGGCCCCCACATGCACCCTGTGGGGTGTGAGCCCAGCGCTGCCCCCAGATACGGCCCCAGGTGCCAGCGCGTGATCGGGGAGCAGCCGCAAGCACACTCACCACAGGGAACGGGTGGCAGAGCAGAAGGCACAGCTGCAGGAGCACCTTCCTCCTCACGTCGCCCGGGAACCGCACCATCCCGCAGAACCTGCGGGAGTGACGGCCCAGGTGAGCACAGCCCTGCGTCCACCCCCACAGAACCCGGGCGAGCGTGGCCCCACGTCCAGCATCCACTGGAACAACACGTCCGCCTCTCCAGTGCCGGGTGAATCGGGTCTGTTTCTAGGGAAACCTGCCTCCGGTGAGGACGCCCCCGAAGAGACACAGCCCCTCCCCGGAGGCCATCTGCGCTGACCCCTGAGACCGACAGGCTGTCCACGGAAGTCGGAACACCGACTCCAGAGTGAGTATCTCCCGCCTGACAGACCCTTCCTTTTACCGTCACAACGAGGAACTGGAGACTTACACAGCGACGCTCGACCGCAGTTTCTGCACATCCTTAGACTTCTTGATTTCCTCCTTGCAAAGCGCAAGCAGCTTCCCGCCGAAGGGGTGGCTGCAAGGGAAGGACGGGACACCAGAGAGGAGCTCTCAGAGCACGCGGAGCACGGACCCACTGCGGCATCTGGTGCAGCGCTGCCCAGGTGACCAGAGGGCCGTGTCCCTCAGGGTACCACAACAGGTTACATTAATGGGCTCCTTTACCAGCACAGGACAGATGGCCGCCTGTCCCTTTCACGCGCCTCCCCGTCTTCGCCGACGGGGGCGGGGGTCGGGGGGCAGGTGGATCCCAGGCGCGCCACAAGGGAAGGAATCAGGTGCACCAGACGGTAGCACCAGCTAGTGGGGCCTCAACGCAGGACCAAGGGGAGGGATGGCCATCTCATAACCAGGCCTGGCCCCGGGGCCAAGGAGAACCAGGCAGCGGCCAGAGCATGGACACGTGTCCTACACTCTGCACAGCTGATGACAATATGGGGGGTCAGGACAGCAAAGTCCCTACCAGAGAGATCCACTCCTCTGTCTCCAGTGTGGCAGCCATGCGGGGAGGGGGGGATGGGGTTCCACTGCCCCTGTGCTCTCCTCCCCAGCTGCTGGGGAGACGTCCTGTCCTCAGGGACAGTGGCCCTCAGTCTCTCCCCATCAGCTGGCACCCCAACCGCCCCCTCCGTGTCCCTGTCACCCAGAGTGGTCAGTGTGCACCTCCAGCCCCTCGCCTCCACAGGCTTCTCCCCACGGCTCACCGAAATGCTCATCAGGGACCAAGTGACCACCGTGTCAGTAGGGGCCACAGTCACGCCGTCCCCCACCTACGTGATCACCAACGACCCTGCTGTGATATGCTCCAACTCTGCCTACTTCCCAGGGGCTTTGCTGTCTCCTGCTCCTCGTCCTCCTCATAAAAATGCAACACCCCACAGAGCCATCGGTCCCTTCTCTGTCTACACCCGCTCCCTTGCTGATCTCCCAGTTCACACACCACCCACCCTCTTTCCACTGGGCTCCAGCCTTGAAGAGCCATCCCTCTGGGATGTAATGAGCATCTCAGACAAAACATCTGTGACCTGGACTGAACGTCTGCATCCCCCGAATTCACACGTTGAAGCTCTGATCCCCACTGTGAGGGTATTACCAGCCGGGGCCTCGGACACAATTAGGTCACGAGTCTGAGTCCCCCGATGGCATGAGTGTCTTCATGAGAACAGACACACGAGATGACCGCCCTCTGCCGCGTGAAGATAGCAGGAAGGGTCTCTCTGCAAACCAGGACCTGAATCGCTGGCACCTTGACCTCAGACCTCCTGCCTTCAGAACCATGCGGACTGACTATCTGCTGTGTAAGTGGCTCTGTGGCCCCACCTGCTCTCCTGTCCCGCTGCAGTCTCTTCCCACACACCCGCATCTGGGCCACGAGAGAACCTGCTGGCTTACAGCCACCTGCACAGAAGCCCCTCCCTGCCTGGACCCAGAGACCATTCTACAGGCAGCAGCTGGAGTTTCCGTTGCCTCCACTCCAAGAGGTGAGCCTGGCACCACTGGTGCGTCACAACGAAGGCATACCGACCTGCCAGAGGAGCCCGGTGTGCTGTCCCCAGCCTCCAGCTGAGAGGAGACCCAGAGCTCGGTCTCGACACAGGTATGCACCTGCCAGACCTAGAAGGCGACCCCCAGGTGGGGGAGCACCTCTCTGGGATGTGGAGCTGGGAGGGTCTGGATTGCTACCGCTGCCCTCGAGGCCTAGAAAGGGCGAACAAAGATGCCGTGGCCTCAGGTTACCTGCACACACGCGGCATCCAGACGACGAGTAAGCAGACAAATGAGAAAGCCCAACCCCCAACACCATGGGCTGTAGAAACCAGACAGCCCAACGAGGACGGAGACCAGAAGCACACGGAAAGACCCCAACACCATGTCCAGGAGGGCAACAAGCTGGCAGGCTGGGAAACAAACTAAAGGAAAAGCTGCATCTGAAAATAAGAAAACAAAAACCGAAAATAAGAACCGCACACCTCAACTTGGCCGTTTTCTGACTTGGGTCAGAAATGTGTCAGGAGATGGGGCACCTGGGTGGCTCAGTCAGTTAAGCGTCTGACTTCGGCTCAGGTCATGATCTCGCAGCCAGTGAGTTCGGGTCCCGCATCAGGCTCTGTGCTGACAGCTCGGAGCCTAGAGCCTGCATCAGATTCTGTGTCTCCCTCTCTCTCTGCTCCTCCCCCAATCACACTCTCTCTCCCTCTCTGTCTCTCAAAGATGAATAAATGTTAAAAAAAAAAAAAAAAGAAGAAGAAGAAGAAGGAGGAGGAGGAGGAGGGGAAATGGGTCAGGAAAGAATCATAAGTGGAGGACAGGTCATGGGATGCAGCGTGGCCTTGGGGGAGCTGGGGCGGGGGAGGGGCGGAGCATCCTCCGATTTTTCTAGAACACAGAAAACAAACAAAATCACATTTTCAAGTTTAACAAATTTGTGGCAGGACAGACAAGTATGTAATCAACAACTAGACCCATTGAACGGGCAGTGGAGATTTCTTGGAGAGAAAACTTCAAAGGAGGCAGAAAACCCAGACTGCCTCTGTCAGACATGACAGGCAACATCTCAAAAGCAATGGAAGTCAGAACAAGAAAGAGGTTTCGGTCCCGAAATAAAACGTCTGCCTAGAGTCCTATATGCTCTGAAAGTAACTCGCAAACAAAATCATAAAGGATTTACTGCCAGTGGACCTCACTAGAGGGACCTGGAAAGGGTGAGCGGGGCTGGGGCAGTGAGGACACAGACGGCAGCAAGTATGTGGGTAACTTAACACAGTTAACTTGTCAACCGCACAAGTGACAACGTACCTATGATACAACACGTGATGAGCTCACATAACCCAAGGGAAGTAAATAAACATGTTAATGTCCTCGGTTTTGTCCAGGAAGAGGGCAAAACAGAGAAAGTGAGACTTTGACAGAGTGGCCACTGAAAACACAGAAAGTGAACAGTGCTGCTGAATGATAAAAATCATTTAACTGATCAAACAGGGCGGAAGGAGGGACGCGCAGCAGGCAGGACCAGTGGAAAACATCCATAGAAGCAGCTCCGAGGCCGAATGACCCAGTTTAACAGTCAGAGGAGGTCAGACTGACTTTCATGCTGCTCATAAGAGATGCACCAAATTTAAGTACGTGAAGACAGGAGTCACAGAACAGAGAAAGGTACAAGTTCAAAGTCAGAAGAAGCTGGTGCAGCCTGATCAGCACAAGAGCAGGCAGAGTATAAAACAAAGCAGCACCAGAATAATGAAACGGGCCACTGAAACACAAGCCTGAACCTACACCCGCACGCACCAGAACAGAAGACCAAACACCCAAAGCAGAAACAGACAAAACCACCAGGGTGCCTGGGTGGCTTGGTTGTTTGAGCGTCTGACTCTTGGTCTCAACTCAGGGCATGATCTCACGGTTCGTAAGTTCAAGCCCCACATTGGGCTCCATGCCAAGCTTGAAACCTACTTTTAAAATAAAAAAAAAAAAGGAAAGAACTGACAAAACTACAAAACCGCCCAGAAATAAAATGAGCCGTGTTTGTTAACGAGACACTTTCTCCTGTTTCTTTCAAAAATTTTAAGCCAGGAAAATCTGCGTTTAGGTCTCGAAACAAAATGTTCAGCAAGCCAAGCGACGCAATCCGTACAAGGACCCCATCCCACAACCAGGCTGGCGAGTCCTGAGTGCAGATAGATGGCCCTGGACACTAGGGAGTCAGTGACGCGGCAAAGATGGAGGCACAGGCACCGGACTCACCCTCCACCTGACACTAAAACCCAACAAAATTCACACGACTGCAGACTGCCGAGGGAGGACAGCGATCACCGAGGCCCAAGAGGCAAAGGTGAGTGCGGAGGGGACACGGTGGCAGCAGTGCCACCGAGGAGCAGGGCTGACAGCCCACAAAGGCTGTCACCAGGAGCAAACAGAGTGGGAGATGGCGCACGTGAGAAAACGCCACTCAGGGCCCACCTGGCATGGCTCTTCCCACGTCCCCGAAACGTGCCCAGGAGGAGGAGGCTCCAGGCGACCCACAGGGCACAAAAGGCCCAGCCCAGAGGCAAAGCCCTCAAAGCCTGGGATCCAGTGGAAATCATCAGGCCCTAATGAGATAAACCAGCCACCATGACCTCGACGCCAGAGCTCACTGGCCAGGAGCTGACCCAGGGCTGCTGTGTGTCCCTGCACTAGGGTGTCCGAAGAACCCTTGTGCACCCGTCCTCTGTGCCCACACCTGGCCAGCCCCCCGCGGACCCACTCTGTCCTCCTCCGTCCGTGCGGGGCTCTCCAGCCTCAGCACCAGCCCTGCCACCACGACAGTACAGACGCCTCACCTCATTAGGTCTCTTCCCACCTGGGCGCCAGTGCTACCATAGGAGCCCGGCCGAGGCACAGCCCCAGCCTCACCGGAGGGCAGCCGAAGCCTCTTGATGGCACAGACCGTTCCTGAACGCGCAGAAAATCACCTTCTAGGTTCTCCTCTCCGGCATCTCATCGCTTCATCTCTACAAGGCGCGTTCCGAGGCTTGCCCGACAGAGTGGGACCGAGCGGGGCACACTTACTTCTGCTCCGCGGTGAAGAGGTCAAAGCAGCCGTTGGCCAGCATCTGGTCCAGCGTCTTCAGCAGCGGCACAGACACCCTGAGAGGAGAAGGCAAGCGCTGAGGGCCAGGCGCCAACCCCATCCCAATCCCAATCCGGGCAGAACATGGTGTAGAAAATGACAAACCTACTGAAGAATTCATATGGAAATGCTAAGATCAAGGAAAGCCCCAACAACTAAGGGAAGAGACAGCAGGGCTGGCACCACTTAATTTCAGCCACAAAGCTCGAGGGATTGGGGACAGCATAAACCAAAGAGCAGAGAAGTCCAGAAATAAGCTTACATGTTCACAATTTATGAAAAGGTGGAAAAGCAACATCGTGGAAGGGACAGTCTTTCAACACACTGGACACTCACAGGCGGAACCAACACACGGACCCGGATCCGTCACTCATGTCACACACAGAAAGTAACCCAAAATGGACCTTACGTCTAAACATAAAACCCAAAACTGGGAGTCTTCTAGAAAACATAAGAGAAAACCTTCATGGCCTTGAGTCAGGCTAGGACTCTGCCTGACAACAAACACACCTGCAAAACCACAGGGGAGAAGCTGGAGAGCATGCAGGCACCTGCTAAGAGTCGGCCAAGGGCATGAAGGACAAGCCACCGCTCCAGAAGAGGGTGTCTGACGAAGGGTTTGTGCAGCGCAGGTGAGAAATCTCAAAACTCAAGGGGCGCCTGGAGGGCTCTGTTGGGTAAGCGTCCAACTTTGGCTCGGGTCACGATCTCAGGGTTCATGGGTTTGAGCCCCGTGTCGGGCTCTGTGCTGAGCATGGAGCCTGCTTGGGATTCTCTCTCTCTCCCTCTCCCTCTCCCTCTCTCTCTCTCTCTGTCTCTCTCTCTCTCTCCTACTGCCCCTCCCCCCCAATAAAAGAAAAAAAAAAGACATTATTCAGACTGAAAACCATTTGCTTTTATTTCTAGTGATGCAGTTTTCTACCAGGAGGACCCTCCCAAAGGAAAGCCAAAAGGATGCTTTTCAGCCAAAAGAAAAGTGATCACAGGTTGTAAAGCCAAAAACTAAGAAGGAGCACAGAGCAAAGAAAGTGGTACATAAGTGAGAAAATCTAATTGTACAAAACAACAGTGAGTCTTGTATGACAAAATGTGAGCATTTTTAAAACAGTTGAATTTTACATTTTCATTTAAAAGGTTTGGGGCACCTGGGTGGCTCAGTCGGTTGAGCATCCGACTTCGGCTCAGGTCATGATCTCACAGCCTGTGAGTTCGAGCCCCACATCAGACTCTGTGCTGACAGCTCGGAGCCTGGAGCCTGCTTCTGATTCTGTGTCTCCCTCTCTCTACCTCCCCCACTCATGCTCTCTCTCTCAAAAATGGATAAACGTTAAAAAAAAAAAAAAAATGTGTTTTGGAAATGCCAAACAAGCTCCAGTGACAGAAAGCAGATGAGCAGTTGCCTTGGGGCTGGGAGGGCACAGGGCGCTTCTGGGGGATGAGCGTGTCGTGTCGTGAATGGTCTCGGGGCTGCTGACAGAGTCCATCGAACTGCACCCTCCGTGTGCTTTTCATGAGACGTCACTCACACTCCCAATGGCTAAACTCCCGTTTGTTTCTCACAGACAGGATGGCCTGGTGATGGCCTGCGGCCACACCGCTGTAACCCACAGTTGAGAACTGAGTCCTGAACTGAGTCTGAACCCTGTCAGAGGGCTTCAGGGAACACCCCATCCCAGGGTCAGGGCCCGTGGGGTCGGTATCGCCTTCGTGCAAAAGCAGTTAGCAAAACAGCGTGGCAAAGATGCTCAGAAAACACGTCCCCCAGCTGTTGCTGTGATGTTCGGTCCTGGCGTGCAGAGACCCTGTCTACATAGTGGACGCGTCCATGCACAGACCGGGGAGATGTCACCTCATGGAAAATCCACACTCACCCTCCCAGGCTCACAGCCTGGGTCGTCTTCACGCCCAGTGCATACAGGCGTGCTAGTTCCACTGGCGCGGTGATGGTGGTGTGGCCAGTGGAGTCCCGCGAGCTGGGGGCACCCCGGGTCCCACCTGGATCTACCTCACCGCTCCCTTGAAGTGAAATCCCAATGAGAACAATCGACACCCTGGAGGTCTGAGAACCATCGCGAAGGCCCCGGCCCGTACCTGTCGTTCAGAAGGTTGTCCTCAAAGACCTGCAGGAGGGTCCCGCTGAAGCCCTCCAGGGCCCGCAGGTCTTTCTGGATCCCCGCCGTGTACTCAAAGAGGCTCTGCGTGGAGTACCTGACCTGCAACGGGGAAAGCGCTCTCGTGACGGTGACAAAACCACCGCCCCCTCGCCACCTGCCCCAGGGTCGACCTCGATGGTCACGCTGGAACATCCACTAGGGAGCTGAGGGGACGGAGCCACAGAGCATGTGGGCCTTCGAAATGTCCTGCCAGATGGGGCACAAGCAGAGACGTGCAATGAGCACTGACACGGAAATGCTTCCCCTGGGGCAGCAGCACAGACTGAGCGCTAAATCTGCCACAACGACCCCAAGTTGGCCTCAGTGGAGGCTGCAGAGGGTCTCCCAGGAAGCAGGTCAGGTCAGGGGACCAGATACTCAGAGACCCTCCCCACGGACCCCAATGGACTAGCAGAAGGAATTGACACAGAGCTGGTCCCGTGCACGGTGACCAACGTGGATGCGGACACAGCCGGCAGCGGGCACAGCAGGGATCCAGGCGCCCTGCAGCCAACCGGCAGCTGGAGGCTGGCGCCCAGGAGACCCTGCTCCTACCAAGCCCTGTGACACTGCCCACAGCGGCAAAGGCAGCGCCCCCCCAGACCGGCGTCACACGCCTCCACGCACAGACCCAGGACAGTGAGTCACTGGCAATGTGTCAACAAGAGGAAGCGAGCAGACTCAGGCCCCACCTAAGAGCGCAGGTACCATAACTATGAGACAAGGGACATGGAGATGCTCTCGGTTACCTGTCAGGGAAAACACAATCACAGGGATAAGCCCACAGTGCAAAAGCACAAGAGGGGGGCGCCCAGGGAGCTCAGTTGGTGGAACCTCCGACTCTCAATTTCGGCTCAGGTCACACACAATCTCACAGTTCATGGGATCAAGCCCCGCATCGGGCTCTGCACTGGCAGCATGGAGCCTGCTTAGGACTCTCCCTCCCTCCCTCCCTCCCTCTCTCTCTCTCTATCTCTCTCTCTGCCCCTCCCCCTGCTTGCTGTCTCTCAAAATACATAAAAGTAAACTTAAAAAAATAAAAAGCTGCAGAACACAATAGCACCTGGAAAAGAAGTCTGAAAACCAGGGAGGACAGAGCATAGGTGGAAATGTGGGGCGTGGAAACCCTGAACGAGAATGAGGAGGGCAGAGAACGTTCCAGAGGAGATGGGAACCGTGAACACACCACTGGGCGGACAAGGAATTCCAACAGATCACAGGTGGGAGCGTCAGAGGGCAGCTGCCGAGCGCCAAGCGGGGCTGGGCGGCGGGCGTCGCCACCAGACGGGGCTCCCGCGGCAGCAGCCCCCGAGGGCAAGGGCAGATGACAGAAGATGCACGGCCATCCCCGTGGAAGCCTGCGTGTGACCGTGCAGGGGAGGACACATGCCCCCCCCCCCCCCCCAACACTGCTTCTGGGTCCAGTGGAGACTGTGTTAAGGGACCGCATGACCGCTACACCAGCAGGAAGGACAGCAGGTGACGGAAAACGCACCCAACAGACCAAACCTATCCAGGAAAGACAGCACGAAGAAGATAGACGAAGACAAAGAGGGTCAAGCAGCAGCTGGCAAGTGAAGTCCACGTGTGCCAACAAGCCCAGGGAACACAAAACCACACTGTTCTGTGTTGCCTGTGGCGAGATGCCAGGCGCACAGAAGCTCCCCGCAGTGTTCTTCGTAATTCCGTACTCTTCCTAGCGGGAACACCAGCCCACTCTTGTGAGAGGTTAATGCCACCCCTGGGGGTCCTGCCCTGGAAACCCAAGGCCAGGGGAAGGGGTGGACCCTTGACCCCACTTTGACCCCCAAAGCAGGAAAAAAACAGCACACAAGGCGACAGCAGGCCTCCCAGAATGCACCTCTCAGCCTCTGGCTGCCACCCGAAAAGGCGCCAGACACCGTGTGTGCCCATTCGAACCTCCCACATTGCCCCAGCCCCCGGGCAGACGCCTCCCACAACCGTGGGACCTGGGAAGAGGCCTCCTTACCGTGGACTCTGTCAAGCCGCCCACAGACACGGCCAGCCCCAGCAGGACGTGGTAGCGGTAGGCAGGCAGCCCCAGAAGCTGGGTGATGAGAGGGAAGGCCTGGGATGGCGCATTCCAGTTCACAGAGGCCATGTCGGACCTGCAGACAGTGAGCCGACAAGCTGGAGGGTCGCCCGTGCCCGCTGGGGGTCGGGGATCCCGGCCTCCCGTACCTGGGGAAGAGCTTTTCCAGCTCTTCTCGATGGGGCACGTGGGGGACAGGGGAGCCACCAGAATGCAGCAGGGCCATGAACACGCGGGCGGCGTGCGCGCGGACCCGGTCGATCTTCTCACTTGCCTGCTGGGCCACGCAACACATGACCTGCTGACAGCTGCAAACCAAGAGCAAGGCCGTCAGCCCCGTGTGAGCCCAGGGCACCACCCAGAGCTACCCCACAAGCACGGCAGCCACCGCAGCAGACCTGACACCTCAGAGGCCTGAGCACCAGGTCTTGGGTGGAAGCGGTGGGGTGGGGTGGGGTGGGGTGGGGTGGGGCAGGTGGGAGGGAAGGGAGGCCCAAGAGACCCCGGCCGCACCCCTGATGCAGGCACCCACCCACAGGCCGGACCCAACCCCCGCACGGGGGGCACTCACACAGTGGCCTCGATCAGTTCTGGCTGTTCCCTCGCCGCCAGGAGCATCAGGTCCAACAGACTGGTCATAGCGGCCTCGCGGACCCTGCAGGGACAACGATGCGGTGAAGAGCCCAGGCGCCATGTGACCTGTCGGCCACACGCCCTCAACCAGAGCGAGTTTCAGAGACTGACCATCGCTTCAGTGAGAAACATCCACCAAACCCAGTACAGGCAGCCGACAACACGCTTTCTCCACGCTCCACCAGCAAGGATGCGCATTTGACGCCCGAAGGCAGATGCCACGTCCCCAGTGTGCGCACAAACAGCATGACTCTACCCCAAAACCAGCACAGAGATGTCGGGACAGACATGTGCAGCGGGTGACCGGAATGTCACTCTCTGCTCTCACAGACTCACTCCACATTCACTCACGCTGAAGAAAACGAAGCTTCCACGCCGTGAAAACCTGAGCCTGTGGCGTCACTGACCGACCCAGGGTGAAAGCGGCACTTCAGACTGGGGACACAGCTGAGCAGCAGGGACCACAAACCTGCCCTCTCCGACAGATGGAGGTCCTGGCCCATGGGAGCCTGGCGGACGAACCGAGCGCAGGTGTGGGGCGCTCAAGGCGCAAGTTGGCCTTGAGGGGGCTCACAGGAGCTGGGCAGACTGTCCCTGGGGCAAGGCTGCCAACCAGATGCTGCTCAGGACCCAATACACAGACGCCAAGGGTGGGCAGGGCATGGGGGCAGGAGGCCTGAGCGTCCCCATGGACCCCCAGTGTCTGTGGGCACAGCACTCACAGGAGAGGTGGTGGGGATGCACAGAGGACAAACCCAAAGCTGCACACGCCCTCGCGGCCTCACCAGCTCCTGGCAGGGCAAGCACGGGCCAGCGTCCCAAATGCCGGGCTTGGGCAGCTGGGAGGCCACACAGGCACGACCCGACCGCTTGCTGAAGGCATCAGGCAATCTGCACCCACACCGCAGGCCTGACAGATGGAACCTTCGTGATCCCTGCAGGGAGGTGCATTCCCAAAGCCTCCACAATTCTGAACGTACAATTTCTGGATAGAGTTAACACCACAAGGAATAGACAGAAAAACAAAAAAAGACCAGGTGTTAAAATAGCAAAAGACGACAAAAGAAACAGACGCAGGGTTGCCGCAGGAACCACCGCGAGGGACGTGCTGAAGGAACAGAGATAGAAAAAATAAACGAACACTGGAGACTTTCTACTGAGAGTGGGAATCTCTGACAAAGGACCAAACGTCACTGGGCTCTGACACGCACTCCCCAGTGGTGGGCCCTCGGGAAGGACACGAGTACCTGTGTGCACAGCCCACCCGAGCTTCCTCCTCACAGACGTCAGCGTCTGTACCCCTGAGGGGCCCATGACAACCCACCATCCTTCTAGCTTGAACTGTGAGGAGTCAGGATGACCAGGGCCACGTGAGGGGACAGATGGGCCCTCACAGGGGTCACCACGCCCACGCAGGAGCAAGATGGAGACCACAGTTCTGTACTCAGTCCAGGCCCACTGGCCACAAAAAAGCCATCAGCACCCTCGGGAGGGGTGAAAGAACCCGTCCCCACAGCAAACCGCCCAGAGCCAGAATGTGCTCCAAAACCACACGCGCCCCCGCCCCCCACAAAGGAGCAGGAGGAAGGACCCGCTCTCCAAGGCGCACAAGTGAGCCCGGGCTGGGGTCAGATCGTCATCACTGACACAGACCCCGATGGGTGCAGCCCCGTGGCCCTCATCCCACAGGGACAGAGAAGTACAGGGGTCGGGGCTATGCTGTTGTGGGGGCCACAAGGCAGCTGTCTGGCCTTCCCAAGGACACAGGAATTAGGGAGGTGCCTGCATCTACGAGGACATGTCAAGGCTGTCAGGAGCCCACGCGAGTCGTGTCCCTAACACCATCGGAGGCTGAGAAGGAGGGAAGGGAAGCAGCCCGTGGGGTGAGGGAACATCCTGACAAATGAAAAGGCGGAAAGGTCAGCAGACACAGAAAGTGGGGAAGAGACCAAAAGGAACCTGTAATGACACGACGACACAGATTCGAATGTCACCAGGTGAGCCGGATGGCAGCATGGACGTGACACAAGAAAGAGCCAATGAACCTGAACATAAATTAGCAGAGTTTACACAACTTAAGAAGAAAAAACTGAAAAAAAGGAGTGGAGCTTCAGGGCTCGCAGGGCAGTGGAAGGTCTCAGGGGAGATTTCAAAAAATGTGGCCAAAACCTTGTCAGATTTCGGAAAACATGTTCATTTCCTTTTTTCTTCTTTTGAGCTTTGACATAAAGCTCAACTTCTGTTTGCGTCATAATAAAAGTGACTCCGTGGACGCCAGAGACATCCCCAGCGCGGCCAGCCCCTACCACGGGGCGTCCAGAACGGGGGACAGAAGTCGTGCAAGCAGCTCTCAGCTCTGCCGGTCAAAGGGCAACACGGTCTGGTCTTCACAGCAGACAGAAAAGCAGCCTGAGATGCTGGAAAGGCGACAGCTACTGACGTAAGAACAGACACGACACAAAGACACAGAGCACCACGGCCACAGCCTTCTCATGGCTCGGGCTGCAACAGGGTGTTGGGGGCTTCCTCGCGGGGACAGCTGCACCGGTTTCCTCCTGGTTTCCTGTTTCCCGTCACAAGGAGCCGAGGTCCACAGTGCCCAGCTCCTTCCTCCTCCAAAGTAGTCTGGCCCCTTCTTGCCCTAAATGGCTACGCTGGGGGCTCTGTTTGTGTGAACTTTTTCAAGAGAGAACTGGAAAGCCGACCACAGGGGCTAGGACGAGGAAGCGACATCAGCGTCTGTGTTACAACTTAGTGTTTTTCAGAGAAGAGAGGAACGCAGCTGAGAGCCGGGCCTGCGGACGCTGTGCTGTCCCAGGAACACACGACCGGGCAAGGACCGTGAACAGGAGACGCTGGACATAGCCCCGTCCACCCGCAAAGCTACTCCCACCAGGACGAGCAGAGGGCCTGGCGCGCCTGCCACCTTACCACGCGCCCACGTCCCCACGGCTGTCGGTGGTGTAGTCGCGCAGACAGCCCAGCAGCGTGCGGTAAATCTGAGAGACGTTCGCTTCACATACAACCTCGTCTGGGGCCCCTCCTGCTCTCACGCCAACCGTCTGGCAAACCCTGAAATTAAAAACGTGTGAAATATGGCAAGTGTCTGAGGCCCCATCTTTCCCAACAGGAAATGCTCGGAACAGGACAACCTCAGACGTAGATGCAGAATTCCAGAGCTTCTTCCTTGCTGGCACACGGTGAATGACACATTTCCCCCAAAATCACATTTCCTAACGTTTGCACCTGTGCCCCGTGCCCCCCCCCCCACCCTCCATCCTGACAAGTAGAAAGGAGTAGCGTCACGCAGAGCAGGAGAGGATCTGGAAGAGAGAGGAGAGCACGTCCTGGCGTGTGTGCACATGTGGCCGGCACCACAGACCGCTCCACACAGCACTTCCAGACTCCAGCTAAGGCTCACGCCCCAGTTGCGAGCTGGCCTGGTGTTCCTAAAGCACAGAAGGTTAACATTCACCAAAGCGACAACCAGCGAGAAAATAAAAAGTTACAACGTTGCTTCAAAGTAGATTCACCGGGTGATAGTGGGCTCTCTGGAGCCCTCAGTGTTTGGAAGCTGGCGCAGGGGAGAGCAGAGACTTGGGGGCCCGCCCGGGGACCCACCTCGAGATCGCCTTCAAGGCATCCCGCCTGGATTCAGCAAAGCTCACATCCTCGGGACGAATGAGGGTCACAGCTCCCAGGCCTGCCAGCACCTGAAAGATGGTAACCAGCTACCGACAGAATGTGCCCCGGGCAGACCACCTCCGCGGGGCACCCCCAGTGCCACCTTTCCATCCCATGGCCCAGGGCTGGACATTGTGACCAATGATCAGTTTTCTCAGTATCTCGATCCACTACTTCTCCAAGGGCCGTTAGGTCCTGAGAGCCGGGTAGCTGAGTTTTAGGAGGTCCGTGCAGTGCCTCCGACCCCAAGGCATCTGGGACAGGAGGAAGGGGACACAGCACACGTCTAAGGGCAAGTGTGTTTCCACAGACACAGCAACAGCTTCCTTCCATCAGACTAGCACTCAGCCCCTCCAAGTCCCTCCGGTCACGTGAGACCATCCACCAGGCACCCTGAAGAGTAGCACCCTGCTGCCGTCCTCACGGCCACTCGCCTGGACGGGTGTGGATTTGCGGTGGGATCCTGCCTGGCCCCTCCCCCAGCGGGCCCACCTCGCAGGGCTCGGGGCACCTCACCTGCTGCAGCCGGCCGCTCAGGAGGAAGCACGGGAGGGCGCCCAGAGCCAGCGAGAAGCCGCAGCGGGTCAGCTCCTCTGGGCTCTGCAGGTCAGCGAGATACTGCCGGGTCAGCTCCTCTGAAAGGAAGTGACAACAGGGCCGCTGCCTTCCTTCCTGCACAACACGTGCTGCTTAAGACCTCAGAAATGTGCGAGGCAGCGGTGAGAAAAATGGACGAGCCCCGCCAGCTTCTGGAGCAGATGTACCTTAGCAGTAGCTCAGATCAAAACAGACTTGAGACTTTTTATTAGGCGATTTTAATACATGATTTCACTCTTAGGGGAATAAATCCAGGAGGGGTCAGGAATGCATGATGCATGATGGCGCCTGGGTGGCTCAGGCAGTTAAGCATCTGACTTTGGGTAAGGTCATGATCTCATGGTTTGTGGGTTCGAGCCCTATGTCAGGCTCTGTGCTGCTTTGGATACTCTGCCCCTCCCCTGCTTATGCTTTCTCTCTCTCTCAAAATAAAAACAAAATCTTTAAAAAAAATAAAATAAACTCTTAAAAAAAAAATAGAACCAGTACAGTCCTATTCACTCTGAAAATGAATGCTCACAGTGGATGTGATGCCCCCCTCACGAGAGAGACAGGCCCCGCGGTCGGTGAGTTGGTAGGGGCAGAAGCCACCAGTGTGGCTGGGTGACAGCACCGCGTGAGCAGACAGACTCTCCTCAGACAAGAGGGCCGCAGTCAGGGACAGAAGAGGGGACAGGGACACAGGACGCAAAGCAGACTCGGGTGACAGTGGGGGGGGGGGGGGGGGGGGCGGGCTGGCGTGCACCAACACAGCTCTGCACACCCCAATCCATCTGACCACCATGACAGATTCCTGTCCTCACTGCTTAGACTTCGACAAACACGACCATCGAGACACGTGCACGGAAACCTCAAGGGCCTGCGTCAGGACGGAGGAGTGCCACCGGAACCGCCAGGGCGTGACCACGGCCGCCTGGCAGCGCCGGCTGGGATCTCCACACCCGGAAGGTTACTCCGGAGCACCGCCCACTCCTCCCGTGTGCACAACAAGGCCATACCGTGAATCGTGACATTATCGTCCCATTTTTTTAAATTAGACTAAATATAAAATGGTACTCTTTATGTGAAACTGTGGTCAAGGGAAAAATGTCATAAACTTGGAAAGCCGGTCAGAAGATCCCATTACAGAATATTTTCTTATTTTTGAAAAAAATCACAGAAAGTAGATTTAGACTATCGCACGCATGATTTTTACCCATTTAACGTAACTTAGAAGAGTGCTTCCTGTACTGCTCAAGAGACGGTCCAGCCACTTCGGTAAAACTGTGTAAGCAATGCCGCACGCAGGGCACCACGGCAGGCCAACGTGAGCGTCTCCACGCCTCCACACAGCCCAGATCCCTAAGGCACCCGTGATGTGACAGACAAACCACCACGAGGGGGTTCCGGGAAACCCTCCAGACAAGAGAGGAAGGGGCCGAGGAACAGGCACCAAGGAAAACAAACAAAATGGAACCGAAACGGGAGGTCCCGTGGGAGGACAGAGCAGGAAGGCGCTCCATCCACACACAAAGGGAACCTCCAAGCCCAGAATGGGGAAAGTTTGCTTTAAAATGTCATTCAAGCAAACGCTGCTGACTTAAGTGTGGGTTCTGTGCGTGAGCATCACGCTCGTTGGTGCTGGGTGGGGGGAATACCCACATGCCAGGCACACACCCATCTAGAGCCAGACCAACGCCTCCAGATGCCCCATGAACCCCATGGGTCCACGAGAGACCCCCCCCCCCCCCGCAGCGGCCATCACCATCTCTGCCCTCCCCAGCTCCAGCCCCAACCCCGGCTCCCCAAACCCATCCACCCTGCAGCAGGGGACAGCGCTCCACGCCCTGCACGCCCACGCTTCCTGCTGGAAGCCCCTGTGGCCTACTCACCCTGCCTAGCGGGATCTGCCTCCCCAGCCTCCCGGGCGTAGTACTCGCGGCAGAGTGCAGCCAGGGCCGAGACGGCTGCTTCCTGAAACAGAGCAGAACGTGAGTACCCAGTGCCCCCCGTACCTCCCGCCCCTCCCCCAGTGCCCCCAGTAAGTCTGAAACAACCAGAAACTGAGTCAAGTACCCCTTTCTAGCCCATCTGCTGGTCGTCGCCAGATACAATTAGAACTTAAATGTTTCCTGCAACTAACAGCCCGAATGGGATCGTGATTTCTTCCATACAGTGCAAGTGTCTTCGGATACAAACAGTTAATAATAAAATGGGGCACTTTTTCTTTCCCAGCAGAATTAAGGGCAAAGCGTGCGTTACACACACAGGAGTAGTGTACAAGCATCGTTTGGAGAGGCGCCGTGGGGCCAGGGTGGAGGGGGAGTGAGTGGGAGTCAACGGCAGCCACGGGCCCCGGGGCCCCCGGCACACCTCCGCTCCCCACAGGAGGAACCTGAGCTCAAGGTAAGCCTCTCAGGGTCAGACAGACAGCAAAGGGTGAATGCTGGATTCCTATTTTCTTTCCTGCTGCTCCCCCACATCAGGGAGCTGAGTCCAACAGAGCAGCCCTGGAGAGACACGCCGGAGGCCACACAGGAAGGGCCACTGGCACAGGGATGGACCACACAAGGCAGCACCACACCGAGGGGTCATCTGTGCAAACTGCCACAATCACCGCTGGTGTGACTCCATTGTGGGAACAGTCTTCAAAGGAAATTTTGAGGCCCTGACTGTGAAACATTCGAATTCTGCTAGTAAAACTGTATGTGGATTCTACAGAATGATAAAGTTCCTTTAAAATAAAAGGGTCAGGAGCTCCTGGGTGACTCAGTAAGTTGAGCATCCGACTTCAGCTCAGGTCATGATCTCACAGCTCGTGAGTTCGAGCCCTCGGTCGGGCTCAGTGCTGACAGCTCGGAGCCTGGAGCCTGCTTCGGATTCTGTGTCTCCCTCTCTCTCTCTCTCTCTGCCCCTCCCGCGCTCATGCTCTGTCTCTCTCTCAAAAATAAACATAAAAAAGTAAAAAAGGATACATAGGAGGCTAGAGCATTAATCATACAGGAGACCAATACGGACTTCCATTTCTCCACCCTCAATACCAAAGCCCGTCCACACCCCACTCTAGAACTTCTGTGACAGCTCTGCCAGCCCAAAGTCACCTGTCCCAGGACAGGGCAGCAGCACATGGGCCACCGGACACACACACCCTGTCCTCACTCAAGACAACCAATGCGTGCAGGCAGGGACCCTGGACCGAGCTTCCCACATGCACCCGGGCGTCCCAGCAGAGTCTAACCTTACCACCCCGCAACCCAACAGGACACAGAGCGCAACTGAGCAAGTAATTAGTACGCATAAACAGAAGGAATGTGCAGAAGGTGAATCTAATTAAGCCAGAAATGCTAATAAAAAATTAAATATTCTGGTCATCGTTGGCTACGTTAGTTTTCCTGATTATAAATTATACAGACAGTACCATCTAGAATTCCAAACACAACTATGGCATTTATCAATTATCACGTTAGTGTATAAAAGGGACTCACAACCCACACCGTCCTTTGAAACAAACACTAGGAAAAAAATTAATGTCACTTTCCATACAATGGAACAGCCACAGAAATCTTGCTTACCATACCTTGATCTGTTGTCTAGAAGGAGTTGAAATAAGATGGAGATTTCTCAAAGTGTCATCTATCAGCCACTGCCAACCATCTGGCAAACAAAGACAATCATTTTACCCAATTAGGAACATTTAGATGAAATTAAAAACAACAGATCTACCTCATAAAGTGGATGGTAACCCTTCAAGATGAATCTGGAGAAAATCTGAGGTAAACATTACCCAGGCTGCACAAAATTCCAAGGGCCCTCTCCATTCAGAGGGAGAGAGCCTTCCTTTGGCTGCAGAAATGTTAACTGTTACCATGGGAAATTTTTGCTTTTTTAATACTGCAAGGTGGTGGCTTCCAGCACCTCTCTCTCAAGCAATGCAACCCCCAAACCCACACGGATAATTACCTAAACATTCAACTCAACTAGACCCCACACTGAGCGAGGAATGCTAAATTTATCCAACCTTCTTTGCGGGGCAGCACAGGGCAAGGAACCCGTGAGACTGCAAAGAAAAAAGGCAGCCTGGGAGGTGACCCCAAAGCCCCTTCCTTACTGCCCCTCTGTGGCCAGATGCCACAGAACACGGAGGACGCCAGGCCTGCACAGCGGCCCGGCCACTGCTCCACCACAGCTGGCCCCCAACACCCCTGCCCGCACCCGGTCAAGGTGAGGAGCTGAGAAGGCCCGGTACTGCCGAGTCCCGGCTCAGGGGAAGGAGGCCCACTGATCTCTCAGAAGACAAGGGAGAGATTCTCCCTCTTTCTGAGGGGACAGCGTGCGGGGGTTCTCATTTCTTACAATGGGTCCTCACAGCGATTTCGAAAATGGGCATTCTGAGATCATGAAACATCCTAGCCGGCTCACTTCTACCTTTTAATGTGGAATAGTTCTGGCCGAAAGTGCTACCATGTGAGTCAATGAAGAAGAAAAGCACTTACCAATGATGGCGTCACCTCTAAAAGGCATCTTAGAAAGGGACAAGTTCTCAATCAGAACGCACACTAGGAAGAAAAAGGACAGATACAACGTCATTTCTCCAGAAATGCCCATCGCAGTGCCCGCCTGGCCCTGAATGCCCAGACGCTCTGGACACATCAGTGCTGGCGTCCGGCTGGCCCGGGGGGGGCCTGGTGCCTCCTCACCTGTACGGCCTCGGAGAACCTGCTCCAGACGTGGTCAGGCCTGCACAAGGCACTGCAGCCGACAAGCCCACAGCTTACAGGCCTGACCCCAACCCAAAACCCCAGGGCCAACTCTCAGTTCAGAGGACGCATGTGCTAACGGGGCCATCGATAACCTACGAGTTACCAGGAGCTGTGGCATCTGAGACGCAGCTCCCACAGGAGGAAGGGGGCCCCAAGGACGGAGCAAGCACTCCTGTCACAGGTGAGCACTCCCAGTCCACCTAGGGCAGGACACGTGAGCACCAGGGGTCCACTGAGGGGTGAGGACATGACAGCATATGGGGGGGGGGGGGGGAGTCCACTGAGGGGTGAGGACAGCTGAGCCCGTGAGTTCCCAGACAGACCATGGTGTTAAAAGCTTGAGTAAATCCCTAACCTCTGTGAATGATTAGCATCAGTTTCTTAAATAAAGAAATGATGACTACACCCACGGGCAGAAATCTG
Source organism: Panthera leo (assembly GCF_018350215.1). Classification (NCBI taxonomy): domain Eukaryota; kingdom Metazoa; phylum Chordata; class Mammalia; order Carnivora; family Felidae; genus Panthera; species Panthera leo. The sequence goes on along the minus strand of NC_056692.1, from coordinate 61,086,657 downwards.
GTCCAATATAATCAACAGGTTAAAGAGACCACCCACTGCACAGAAAACGACCAGAAGTACGGGATCAAATCCACGAGCTACGAGCGTCCACCTGGCGGCCCTCCTGCGGGCTGCCCTCTCCCACTGCACAACTTCTGACAGGCCCAACCTCCTGGCAAGCCGCGCACCCCAGCACGCCACACGCCCCCAACACGAGCACCCTGACTCCTCTCCTCAGTGGCCCACATGAGAGAGGGTGACCCTGCACCCCCCATGTCAGGCACACCTCACTCGATCCAGCTCCAGTGGTTTTTTTCTCGATGGCATAAATAATCTGTAGGTGCTAAAAAATCCCAACACCACAGAAAGAAGTCAGAGAAGACACTGCCACTGGCATTCCGGCCATCACCCCTGGGTGCCTGACAGGACCACAGCCGCCCTCACGCTTCTACAGACGCAGGAAGGAATAGCACTGCTGCCACACACACACTCCCTTTCCGGGGGTCTCTCTACACCCCCCACCCCACCTCCCACCTTGACCCCAGGCACCCGGCCCGCACTGGAATGTGACAGCAGTCGGGCAGCCCGGCTGGACTCGGGACAGGGCCGCCTGACCCTGCTGCTGACGACAACGGCTCCCGCCCGGTGCACAGCGTGCTGGGGGGGGCCTGCCACCCTCACTCGGGGACACAAGGCCCACACGGTCGTGCCACATACCGCCAGCCAGAGCAGCCACACGGGGTGCCCCAGACCAAAGGTGAGCCTGTCCCCCTCCTCACAGCTCCTGACTCCCACTACCCGTGACCAGGAACGAGGTCCCACCCAGCTACGGGGGCTCCCTGGCCACCAGCACAGACTCCAGCCACCACCCTGCTTTTCTCTCTAACGAGGCAACCAACGGCCGGAGACCTCACACCACTGTGAGCAGACGTGTGGTGCTCTGTACTCGGGACACGAAATTAGTCGTTCAGGATCTCTCCCGACGGGCTGAGTGCTCCCTCCGGTTCTCGGCCACTGCACACGAGGTCGCCACACACGCCTGTGGACACGGACTGCCCACCTGCCCTCACACAGCTCTGCGTGCGGAGCCCCCGTGGTGGCACCCGGGTCGCAGGAACGTACACACTTCTAATGGCAAGAGACACCGCCCGAGGGCAGAGCGGAAAGCCTGTGACAGCTCACACTCCGGGGGCTAGCGCCCCCTGGAAAAAGAATTCCGCTGTCCTCTAGGCACCTGTCAGCAGCATGGGGGCCGCCACAGGTGCGCTCACGGGGAGGGTCCGTGTATCTGCTCCGGCAATTTTGAAGAGATCTTTCACTGTAGTCCAGGTACTTTCTCTGTGTTGCCCGTCCAACGGTTTTCACAACTTACGTAGACAAGCGCATGATTTCCTACTGTTTCCAGTTGTGGAGCTACTGCTCATCCTGTGGGGCGTCTACGTGCCAGAAGCCAACATCAGAACACAGGACAAGCCCGTGCCCCAGTGAGGACCACCTGAGGGAGTATGTCTGGGTCTGCTTCCCAGGCTCGTGGCAACAGAAGCACAACACGTGAGGCTCTGCAAGCTCTTTCTCTGTGCTTCTGTGTAGCTTTGAAATTTGCCAGGTTAAGTTTTTTAGTGACCGATGCTATCCCTACAATGTCTCCTAAAATTTCCTGGAAGTTTTTTAAGTTGTGTTTTTTGTATTTAAGTTTTCGATCAGAAATTTCGTTTTGGATATGCATGAGGTGGGGATACGATTTTCATTTCTCCCACACGGCCATCCATGACCTCCTCACTCCTCAGTAAGCCACCTTCCCCACCAACGCTGGAGGTACCTGTGTGTCATGTGTCAAATCCCATAGGTGTTATTACATCAGAGTCTGTTTCTGGATCCTGTCTTCTGTTCTACCATTCTGCCTGCCTGCTCCTGAGAAAATGCCACTCTGCTTCGAATCGTTTTACATAGTATGTTTTCGGACTAGTAAATCCGAGTCCTCAATATTTAAAAAAATAATTTTCTTAAAGATTTGCCCTACACGGGAACTTTAAATGCATTCTTTTAAGTTAAAAACAAAAACAGAAAAGAGCTTTATAATTTGCTGTGAGTCTACAATTATTTCAAAATAAAACTTTAAAAGAAAGGTTACAGGCCAGGTCACTCAGACCAACCCACCAGCTAAGACAACATTTTTAAAAAGCTGGACAAAAGTAGAAACAAACTCTACGTGCTTGAAGTCACTGGGGAGCTTCCAGGGGAGCACAGACGGGGGCCACACCCCTGGCCCGAGCGGCTTCTGCCAGAGGAGGCTCACCCTCAAAGCCCAGGAAGATGGCCAAAGCATCCACGAGCCTCCAAGGGCCACTGGGACAGAGTGTTGAGTCCAGAGCGACTGAGGGGAAACTGAGAAATCTTCACACGGCCTTGAATCCAAAGGACCACACCCCAGACACAAAACACAGGTATGCTGGCTTCAGCCAGCACGGAACCTCTCAAGGCCCGAAAGGGTTGGAGGTGCCCCAGACTGCTCGCACCCCTCGCCTCCAGCCAGAAGCTGATGTAAAGACCCTCTGGGGTAGGAAACAAAGTACCTCTCTAACTTCTCAGACCCAATATCCAGGCCTACACAAGCTCTGGACAATGGTGTTATTAGACATCGATTCTAAATGCTTATTTTGCTCAGGGGCACCTGGGTGGCTCAGTCGGTTAAGGTTCCGACTTCAGCTCAGGTCACAATCTCATGGTTCTGGAGTTCGAGCCCCATGTCAGGCTCTCTGCTGTCAGCATAGAGCCTGCTTGAGATTCTCTTTCTCCCTCTCCCTGCCCCTCCCCTGCACACACACACGCTCACGCTCTCTCTCTCTCTCTCTCAAAATAAGTAAAATAAACTTTAAAAAATAAATGTTTATTTTGTTCAAAAAGGTAAATTATTAAAAACTATGACAATGATATAGAAACTATTAAAAAATAAACTCTGAAACACAAAAACACAAGAATTAAAAATCCAACGGATGAGTTTAATAATAAATAAACTGAAGAGAGAATCTGTGACATGGAATATGGGGCAAATATCCAAACTGAAAAGGACAGAAAAGCAGGATACGGACAAGACGTGCAGAGTGGAGAAGTAGGTCTACCCTGCGGAGTCTAGAGCCCCAGAAGCAGCGGGAGAAAGAGTAGAAGAGCAAAATTTGAAGACATGATGGCTGAGTTTTTCCAAAAGTGACCCCAAACAAGCCACCGACACTATAGATTATGGAACCTGTTACCCCCGCTCTAGGTTTGCTGTGTGAGCCATGAAAACCAGACACAAAGACACAACCTCAAAGAGGCCAGAGAAAATAGACTGCCAGGAAACTTCTCCACAAAACAGGAAAAGAAGCTGACAGAATAATACAATGTTGTCTTTAAAGTGCAGATAAATATGTGCATAAATAAATGAGGACCATCAGTTCTATACCCAGCAAAGATACCCTTTAGGAATGAAGGTGTAGAAAACGTAGAAAGACACTTGCAGACAAATCAGAGTTTATTGCCAGCAGACACACATCACGGAAAACACTAAAGAGCATTTGGTGTTCAGGCAAAGGAAAGGATCCCCTTGGAAGTTCAGAAACGCAAAGGAATAAAGAGATTTTTTTTTAAGGCAGGTACAAGGATATGTTTAAATGAATTTTAACTGGATAAAACAGTCCTCTTCTATGTGACTTAAATCCACAAGAGATTGGGAGACATTAGGAGAGTAGTATGTGGGTCCTCACCTCCCACACTAGGAAGCAAATTAATAATATGTGTTCAAGAAAATGCTGGGGCCTGGGGCACCTGGGGGGCTCAGTTGGTTAAGCATCCGGCTTCAGATCAGGTAACGATCTCACAGTCTGTGAGTCTGAGCCCCATGTCAGGATCTGTGCTGACAGCATGGAGCCTGCTTAGGACTCTCTCACTCTCTCTCTCTCAAAAATAAACGTTTTTTTTAAAAGAGAAAATGCTAGGGCTCACTTCCTCCTGGTGACTAAGTGACGATCTTCCATATGCCTTGGCTGGCCTCACCATCCTCTGTCCTGTACTGACCTGGCAGCAGCACCCACTGACCAAACAGGCTGGAAGCCAGGGGCCCTCTGAGCAGCAACACCCCCCAAGGCGCCCCTTCTAGGCAGCCTCCCGGCACAGACAGCAGGGGGAGACAGGGAGGGGAGGATGGAGGGCCCCCCCCCCAGCACCCCTGCAACAAACCACAGAGCACAGCTATCCCCCAGGGCAAAGCCCTCAAGAATCTGGGGTGCTATGAAAACACTAAAATAGCAGTTGCTTTTTTTTCATCTTTGGACAAAACAAAGCAGTTTTTCTACATGGTAATTACTCTGGCACAGGGGAGCCATGGGTGCTGAAGGAGGAGGAGGAGGATGCGGGGAAAGGCCACCTCTCCTCAAGTCTTTCCAAGTAACACCACCGGGACACAAGTGAGCCAGGCGGGGACTCCCTGCTCCCCCGTCTATCACGGCTGGGCCGACCTGGGGGGCAGGCCTGGCACCACACGCTGCCCAGGACATGCATGCCACACGGCGTGGACTCTGGGGTGCACCACGCCAGCAAGCAAGCAAGCAAGCAAGGGCTTGAGGGTACAAAGAACACGCAGCACTGGAGAATGAAGCAAACGCCCTTAGGACTTAGTCTCACACAAGCCTGGGGCTCAGACCTACCTGCTTGTCTCATGAGTTCTCCTCCTAGACCCCTGAAAATCAATGAAAACATTCAGAGTTAACATCTTTTACCACACAGAACACGAAATATCCTAAGTAACACGTGAAACTTCAGGCTGCAAACACCAGTAAGAGGCTGCTGAGCCACATTTGTTACCGCCAGGAAACGGCTCTTACAGTGAGAAATGGAAAACGTGCTATAACCACCGCCTTCCAGATGGGGTCATTCTGATTCTTGGGCTCCACCGGGCACTATAATCCTCACAAGCATTAACCACACTATACGGTCACACAGAACAAGTTCCAAATACTGCTCGGCTCTTAGTCTGTAAGAACAAGGGATGCCAGGAAGCTACCAGCATCCAGCCCAAGGAAGCCATCTGCTGATGTTCCCTCGGGGAAGAAGCACTGCCGGTTCCGGACACCCAATGCCTGACGCTGACCTTGGGAAAAGAGGTGGGTGTGAGCGTAAGAGCACTCCATGAGAAGACTACAGGGCAGTTTAGGAGACTCCTGCTTCTGGCCCAGACAGTAACAAGACTCGCCCTCTTGCCTTAAACAATTAGGCAACTGGATGAACTCTAGGAAAGGAAAGCTCTGACACTGAGCACAGAGTCTGTGGGGGGAGGGAAGCAGGCAAAGCCTAGGACACTCCCAGGTTCAGGATGACGGCCAAGCCGAGGAGCCTCCCGTCAGCAGAGTCAAGGAGGTGGAGGCAGAGGGTGGGGGCCCAGAGCCCTGAGGGGGCATCCTCAAACGGGAGGGGGGGGGGGAGGGGGGTGTCATGAGCCACACGTGCAAGAAAAGGAACTACCTGAGCCCAAGAGGAAAGAAATGCTTGCAAGAAGGCAAGATACTCACGGGAGCCTGCACAGCAGGAGGGGCCTTGGCAGCAAGAGTGGCAGAACCTGGTCGTGCACAAGGCCCATCCGTGAGCTGGTTCTGGACCCACCACAGGCCCTTCAGTGTCGGCCAGAAAGGAGCCAACTAATGGTGACCAGTCACAGACCCACCAGAAGGCAGTGAGCGGCCAGCAGCCACACCCTGTACCCAGCGACAAAATCTCACACCTCTGGCATCTACACAAGAATCAGCTGGAAAACACGACCCACAAACACCAAGAAGGACTCGGCAGCGCACGAGGCCGTTTTGGTGGCTACTGGGGTCACATGCACCACGGAGGCAGAGGGAGACATAAGCTCAAGGAGGACACTGAAGGCATAAGACGCAAATGGAACCTAAAAGGTAAAATACCCAACCTGAGAAGAGCTGCACTCAACACCATCGATGGCAGTGGGAACAAAAACCAAAATAATTTTTTTGAGAAAGGTTTAAAAAGTTCCTGCTACAAAGAAATGCTCAGACTAAGGGAATCTTGTAAAAATGACAGCAGTCCGCTCAAACAAGCTCCCGTGGGCCAAATCTGGGACGATCTGAGCAGAGAATGAAAACAATGCCCGTGGGTTTCGGCACGCTGGTGAGAGCGTGGGTGCCAGCAGCAGCAACATGAGGATGAAAAGAAAAGCTGGTTTTCCACACAAGTCCTGGACAGCAAGCATAGGAGCAAGAGTGGATCAGACCAGCATGCTTTGGCAACCATGTGACTGACTCAGGCAAGGGAGCAGGCGCTAGAAAACGGGGGTCCACACGTCATGAAACTGCCAGCCCCCAGGTCACTCACCCGCGGCGTGTGAGGGGCGTGCGGCACATGTGACCTTCTGGAGGTCTCCCCTGAACCCAGAGGTTAACTTGGTGTTCCCGCTAGTGGGCAACCACACTGGCATGCCTCCTTTGTGGGCAACACGAGTGTCTAGGCCAGCCACACCAGCCACACGGTGAGTGAGCCAGACCCAGCCACGAGGGAACAGCCTGTAAACCCACAATGTGGAACGTTACCCGTGACAAAACAAAACAAAACAAAGGGCGGTGTCATGCAAACAAAAAGGGAAGAGGCCGGATAGTATCAGAACACAGCGCAGGGCCCTGGTGGTGGCCACTGCGTTTCCCACTCAGGTTCAAGCCCCGGCGGGAACCCTCAGGCCCAGGAGCGACGCGGGGCAATGTGACCTCACCGCTGTGGTCACTGGCCAGGGCCTCTGGCTGAGGCGTGTACTTGAGTCACACATGGTGAGTAAACACTGCAGGCACACAGGCCTCTCCCACCCAGGGGGCTGCCGTGGCGGTAGGAGGCCACGTGCTTTTTCTCTGTGCACTGACCTCACTGAAGGGTGTCATTTTCTATTTGTTCTGGAGACTCATCGCTAAAAGCAAAATTTAAAACAAGGCACAGGTGTACGCTTAGAACCTGTAAGATGCGAACGGACACCATCATCAGCCACTGGCTACCGGCAGAGCTGTGCGCGGCACTCCCTTGTGCCGTGCGTCGGCCTCAACGCCGCGGCTTAGCCTTCTGGGGGCTCATGCATTTCACCAGAAAGAACTGGGCATGCTCTCTACTCGAGGCTCGAGGGCCAGCGTTCTCTTTGCTGTGAGAACAGGTGGAAAGCCAGCTGTGACAGGTGTGGACAGCGGAGGTGTAACAGTCGAGAGCCCAAGGGGAGCAGCCCAGGTGCTGACCCCTACGCGCCTGTTATCATGGAAAGCCTGAACCTGGAGCAGTCATGTCCACAGCAGGACACACGGCCAGGCTGCCCCCTTCCCTGGGATCAGGCCACACTGTGCAGCTGCAGCCCATCAAGGTATACACAAGGCTCCACCAGGTCCTGCTGGTGAAATGTCCACTAACCCGTACTGGGGAAGGGCGCAGAACCCGTGAGTCACTCAGGAGGCGCATCATCTGCAGGGCAACACAAAGATCCTGCCCCAACCAGAGTAGAAGGACACCTACAGGGGACAACACTACGGAACCGTCCTGGGACCGCAGATGCATCTCTCCACCAACCATGGGGCCCACGGAGCCAAGGAAGGTCCCGGCACAGACCCAGCCACATCCCACAGGCGCTCATGGGACACGGATGAGCCCCACTCACATTTATGCACTGGCTCAAGCACAGGGCTGTCTGTGGGGGAAGAGGGGTCTGTTAATGGGAACAGTCCATGGACTGTCATGGACAGAGCTGCCCAGAAAAGGGGATTCTGAAGTAAGAAAGAGGCACAGAAGATCAACCTTAAAGTAATTTAGGACAGCTGCCAAATCAGCTGAGGGCAATGCCAGCCAACTGTGGGAAGGTCACCTGAGTAGTTCTGAAAGAAGTTTCTCTGCACAGGAAGCTCTGGAAGGGGGGCCCCCAGCCAGGGGTCAGAGCAGGCCCCGCATTCTCAGGAAGAGGGAAACATGTCAAGGACAAAGGAGAACAGCCCATACTCACTACTCCACACGGTTATGTTAAAAAGCCACTAAGAAAAATGCAGACAAGCCTCAGTCCGGGGGAAACTCTGGGAGAGCAGGTGTATAAAGAGCTCACATCTAGAATAGTAGAGTGCTGACAGCTCAGGGAGCAGACAGATCGCAGAATGTTTTTAACAAGCCAAAGACTCGAACGGTCAGTTTACGGAAGACGACAAAAGACAACCAGTCAGCACAGGAGAAGATGCCACAGTCACCAGTCCACAGGGAAACGCAACTCTCGCGGGGGTAGCTCCCGACCGGCTACTGCTGGAGACAAAGGGGCACAGCCCTTGGGATGAGTCTGTCGGGCCTTAAAAACACACCCGCGCTGTCCTGCCCAGCAACAGCCTCCCAGGTGCGTACCCAAGAAAGGTGGGAACACACGGCTACACCAGGACCTGAGCGCCAATGTTCACAGCAGGTTTACTCTGAGTAGAAAAGCTGGAAGAGCCCAAATGCCCACACCGGACGGGCAGATCAACACAGCAAGCACGTGTGCACCACTGAGCCGCACACGGTAACACAAGGCAACACCACGGCACACACTGCAACACAGACAACTCTCTGCAACTTCACACTAAGTGAAGGAAGCCAGACCTTCAAGCAAGGACATCATGGTGAGACCCCGTCTGCGCAGGTGGGGAGACAGACAAGACCGGCCAGCTGCTCGGCATTGTGGCTGCAGCCACGTGGCAGTCTGCAGCACCCAGCGCCCATAGGACCACACATTTCTTTATAGGACACGAAAACCTCACCAAAGCTTACCAGGACCAGCCATGTCCTGTGACTGTGACGCCCTTCAAATCAAGTAAACATAGGGCAGGCATTGAGGGGGCAACTCGCAGAAGACCCGACAGGCCACCCCAACCTTTACTGATAAGGAATCTTCTCTATAAGACAGGAGAACGTAGGGTAGGTGACACTTACCTGTACAACTGACGATCGTAAAGCTAAAAGAAGTAAAAGGTATTAAAATTAATTGATTTTTAAAATCACGCAGCAGATGTACAACGCTACTGGGCACCGGATGGGAAGGACGAGGACACGCAGCAAGCATTTCTCAGGCTGGTGTCCCCGGAGAGCTGACCCAGGTCCTGAGCACAGAGCCCACTCTACTCCCAGCGAGCACCTGGTGACAGCCCGCTTTCCTGTGTCCCCCTTATGAGAGAGGCATCCCACCTCACACTGTCACGCTTGCACCAGACGGCACTGAGCTAGGCAAATGCCGTCTCTGTTTCCCACAAAAACTCGAGGGAGCAGACACTACGGGTTCCTGCACTCGCAGAGGACCCTGGCTCAGAGGCCCCGAGTCTCCACGCCGCACCCCTCCCAGCACCGCCTCGCGGTGCTTCACCACCCCAAGTAGACTGAAGGGATTTGCCAAAATCATAGTCAATGGCTTACACCGGGAGGGAGTCTGATACCAAGACAGTATATTGTTCTATAAAGAGAGAACCCGGAATGAATACCAAACTCTATTCTGAACAACAAACGCTAAACCTGTCTACGTCCTCGTGAGTGACTCTGATGTTATCCAGTAGCATTAAGGCCTTAGTTCATACTTTACCTCTTTTGAATCACAGAACCTTGAAGATCTCAAAGCCCCACAAAAACAGACACACCTTCCCCCAGAGACGTCACACACAGGAGTGTCATTTCAGACTCGAGTCCCACTGTGGAGACACAGCTGGGAATCAAAGCCTTCGTGCTTATTCTATGTGTCGTCTCGGTGAGCACAGGCCACGTCCAGGAAGGCATGGAACGCGCCTGAATGGCTAGACACCCAGGCACAGGTTCAGCTGGGCAGCACAGGAGGACGAGGCCCAGATAGGAGAGGCCATGTCACCTGCACGGGCCTGATTAGCGGCCTCCTGTGCCGCCTGAGGTGCTGGCCACGCAGGAGGAGAGCGCATGCATGAGCCCCAGCAGGCCCCTCCCACCCCAGACCAACCCCCAGGTGCTGGCCACCAGGGAGGCCAAAGGAAGAGAGCTGCTTCCAACCAAGGGGCCCCAGCACTGATCTTCCTAGTCATCAGACTCTGGGCTTCAAACAGGGCTGAGGAGGGTGGAGACAGCTCAAAAGGGCAGCAGACGCTTGCGGGCACCAGGAAACCTGGAGAAAGGGACGCTCCGATGGGCTGCCCACAGACCTGCTGGTGAATGTGCTTCAGGCCCCGCACTGCCGCGTCGTCCAGGTAGTCTGTGATGGGCCTGCGTGGGTTCAAACACAACAGCTGAGATCCTGAGCACAACAAGCACTAGGGCAGCCCAGGGCTCAGAAAGGCCTGCATCGTGTTCAGGTGCCCCAGCGCCTCCCTCCCCGAACACCTGCAGGGGCTACCCGCCTACAGCAGTGTCCACCTCAAGGAGGGCGGGCATCAGGACCTTCCCGAGCAGCAGCTTGCCGACGATGGAGGTGGGCCTGGGACGGGGACGCAGCCAGGCCTGCCGCAGAGCAGCCAGGACGCCCATCGGAGACTTGGCCCACCAAAGCTGAGGTGAGGGCTCCGGGGCCAGACGAGAACTCACACGGCAGGCTCACTGCTGCCCTGGAAAGGATTGCGGGCACTCGGCCAGCATCCAAGAACCCGACTGTAGGCGGGCTTCCCGCCACTCCCTAACCGCGAGGGGGACTCTGTGCCTAGACCGACTGTACGAACAGGCGCTGAACACTGAAGCCTGCTCTCTTCCGCGAGTCTGGGACGTTAGTCCACACCAGGCAGTGGCCACCCACATCCCACCCCCAAGAAAACCCCGCGCACTGGTCTCCCTGACCTGACCTGCCCTGGTGGACACCTCACCACGCCGTCACACCCCATGCATCCCCTGCGGCCGCACGGGGCAGGGCTCCAGCTCGCACCTGGTCTCTGCTCGACCACAGAGAGCACTGCCATAGACACCGAGTCCTCGGCCTGGCCCACAGGTGCCATTTCACCCCGACGTGGATGTCAGGAAGGCTGTGTGACATTGTGTATCTGAGCCATGGCGCACAGTGGGGCGAATAGGACCCAAACCCCGGTGCTTGCCGCCAGCACCTGCCCCGGCGGACCCCAGGGGATCACGCAGAGCGAGCCGATGGGATTACAACAGTGTCCAGGAACCAGATTACAGACACTGCAGTTGTTGGGAGTTTTTACTTGTGTGCAAGAAAGAAAAGCAGAAATCCACGTAGCAGCCCTGCCAACTCACAAAGCGTGGCATGCGGGGAGCTCCCCCACTGACCCGACTCCACGTGCTCTCCCGTTCTGTTAGAACCGGCCAACTGGAGACGTCCTCGGGGGGAAACGTCTACATTTACACTCTCTGATATTTTTTTTTTTTAATTTTTTTTTAATGTTTATTTATTTTTGAGACAGAGAGAGACAGAGCATGAACGGGGGAGGGTCAGAGAGAGGGAGACACAGAATCCAAAACAGGCTCCAGGCTCCGAGCTGTCAGCACAGAGCCCGACGCGGGGCTCGAACTCACGGACCGTGAGATCGTGACCTGAGCCGAAGTCGGCCGCTTAACCGACTGAGCCACCCAGGCGCCCCTACACTCTCTGATATTTTAAACGATGAAAAGTGAGGTGAGCAAAGACCACTAAGCATATGGCCTACTGGGCGCCATCTCTGACAACGCATCTGCTCCTGTCACCGCCTCAAGACCCCCAGAGCAATGAGGAAACAAAGAAAACAGCTACTGAACACCCAGGCGCTTGCCGGCTCCCACTAGAGACAGACACAGCTCATCAGAGAGAAGACACGACAGACTTCGTCAGATAAAACATGGGAGGACCCAAAGATTCAGTGACACTGTCACAAATAAACACAGGTGGAGGTGGATGGGGTTCCAGGCTCGCGACCACAGTGGTTCCATGGGACCGCAGTGCTTCCCCTACCTGTCCTCCTGCACCGCGAGTCTGTACAGGCCACGGGTGACCTCCGCACAGGCGAGCACAGCCCCGTGCCGTGTATGCAGATCCAGACTCTGTGTCATCGACAGCAGACGCGGGAGAACTGCAAAGGACAGGGGCAGGAGGACACGTCAATGAGCGCGCATTAGGAGGACGTGTTGAACTCACAGACAGGATCCAAAGGGGGAGATGTACCCATGGAAAGTTACCTTTGTAAGGGCCACTGGAGCAATATGCCAAACCCTCCTAGACGCCCAGAGAAGTGAGGAGGGACGGGGCGGGGGGGCCTCCCAATCCCCGGGTCCCCCAGACACAGAGCAGGGACGCATGTGAAAAGAGAGAACCAGGTCTCTCCCGTGGCTAAGTGGCCGGCAGTGGCTCCGCCTGGGCACATGCAGGACAGAGGCCAAGCGGCCCGAGCCTACAGTCGTGCACAACCCCACTCAGGCGGGAGCCCTGCCTCCCCTGCCCAGAGCAAAGGAAGCGTCTATGCCTTCGGTGCTCTGGGGACAGAAAGCAGTGTCCCAAGACCCCTAGAGCCTGGTGGAGTGCAGACAAGGGGCCACGTCCACACCAGCCTGGGAAATCACATGCCCCTGAGCCTCAGCTTCCCTGACGCACAAACGCACGGCTGTGGAGGCTGGAAAAGCAAACAGCATCCAAGCCAGAGGCATCCCACATAGGCGCTCAGACGAGGCAGCTGGCAGCAGTCAGGGTTCAAGAGTCAGGGAAATCCCTCACCCTGTTAATGCTCTTTGACTGGGAAGAAAGGACAAGGCTGAGCACCCCTTCATTCAGGCCATGAGGATTATCGATTACAGGTAAATAACAGACTCCTGACAGCACATTTACCCCACGGACTGTGAAGCTGAAAGCCCCTCAGGAACTAACAGCCCCAAAGCTCCATCTTAAGCCCCAGGGCCTGTGAGAGGCACGCAGAAGTCAAGTCGCTAACTCCAAATGAAAAGCCACAATTCAACCACTAGTTACCCCAACAAAAGTCAGCAGGAAGAAGCATGATTTAAAGAAATTTGCACATGGCTCCCCACACTGAAACCAAATGTTATTTTTATTCTGGAATATGGGTTCTTTCCTTAATGGTAACAGGTGTAGTCCCTTTGGACCTGGCTGCTCTACTCTGCAGCTACACCACCCGCAGGGGGCCTAAGCTCAGGCCTCTCCCAGAGGTCGGGAAACAGCACAGCACGCTATTCCCACAGCCAGGAGCTGCCATCCGAAATACGTAAGATATATAACACAATCCATCGGTTCCCTGCAGTAATGGGCCTTGCACCCAGGGCACACAGACTGCCATGCACACAGCACCCGTCCTCAGAGAGGCCACGGCAGCTGGTTCTGTTCTGTCCCCTGATTAAGCACAGCCCAGTCCCTCACTCACACACTTCTCAGCAAGAAAGAAACACAACGTCGTTCTCAGCCCTCCACACCCTACAGTGGCCTGTCCTCAGCTCCTGCCTGCTGTGTGCACCTGCGCATCTGCCACGCACACACACGTTCTTGTGTGGCACCAGCAGGGGGGTCTGAGCCTACCTACCGTGAGTGGCGCTGTACTCAGGCGCTCGCTGGGCCAGGTTGTGCAGAGCTTTCGCAGACAGCTCTCTGATGACTCTGGGGGACACGACGGAGAAAACGGTTAGTTCCTTCCTTGTGATGATTCCAGCTTTATCCAACTCATGGAGAGGGGACAGACAATACAGAAGTGTCAACTACCCATTTCGTCAAAACCACCAATAAAAATAAACACAAATGAACAAAAAAGACCCCCTGACTGTAACAAATGAGGACTGGAGACTTTACCAAATGAACCCAAGCCTGCATGGGGCCACAGCCACCCAGCTCGTGGCTGCCCTAGTACCTTAACATTCATGTTCCATTAAACACCAAAAATAACCTTTTTTTTTTATTTTTTTAAAAACGTTTCACTATTTTATTTTTGAGACAGAGAGAGACAGAGCATGAGCGAGGAAGGAGCAGAGAGAGAGAGGGAGACACAGAATCCGAAGCAGGCTCCAGGATCTGAGCTGTTAGCACAGAGCCCGACACAGGGCTCGAACCCACGCACTGTGAGATCATGACCTGAGCCGAAGTCGGACACTTAACCAACTGAGCCACCCAGGCGCCCCAAACACTAAAAGTAACCTTAACAGTAGCCCCGCAAGGTCCTGAAAGCCTCGCTCCAAATTCTTTGGAGGCAGATGCTATCCCTACCCCCCACTGATGAAAAAGTATAGAATCAGTCACTCTTTACAACCTAGTGCAGCTCTGTCTACGGGCCCTGTCCCCGTGCTTTATTTAGTAAAACCACCTTTTTGCACTAAAACCATCTCGAGAATTCTTTCTTAGCCATTCGCTCTCGAACCCCACTTCATCATTTCACCAACAGGACTGAAAGAAGAAATGAGCGTCCTGACAACAGCTCAGGAGTTGAGTCTGAAACCACAGGTAACACATTTGCAATTCTGGCTTTAAATACCCGAGGACTAACAGGTTAATTAACCAATTTCCCCCAGGCTCAGTGCACAGGATTTGTGCTCTGTGAGAGGTATTGCAGCTAGGCCTCAAGTGTCAGAAACCCACACAACTCAGGAAGATCGCCTGCAAGGGACCCAGGAGAGAGGCCACACCTACTCCAGCGGCACACAGACGCACCCGTCTCCCGTCTCCCGAGGACGGCCCCACCTCACCAGGAGAGCGGCAGACACCAAGGCTGCTTCCCCGCACGTGGCCGTGGTCCTCGGGGCAGAGGTTGGACCACATTCCCCGGCAGATCAGAAAGAGCTTTCTGCAAGTAACACCCACACTAAAAGAGGGTTCTAGACATACAACGGTCACCTGCCATCCTTCAGCTCTACGGTCTGTACCGCCGTACCAAGCCTTCTCGTGACAAAATCAATCTCGTCTTCCCAGGGGCAGTAACAGCTGTGGGGAGCATGGGCTCTCTTGTTTTCTGGACTGCGCTGGGAGCCCTCCCTCCGAAGAGACACTTAACTGCCTGTGAAATGCTAAGATGCCTAGAAATGGCTACGCAGTCAGGAAAGAGCCGCAAAAGCCTGCTCGCCTCCAGGAGGCAGCCGAGACGGCCACACGGAGCGGCATCAGGCAGGAGGGGCCGTCCAGGGAGCGCTTGGGGAAGGGCTCCTCACATCCACAGGAGGCAGCCTGCCCTCCGTCACACAGCAATACGGCAGCGTCCCCACGGGGGCCTTGACACACCTGACACAAGTGACGGAGGCCTCCGGAGGGAAAACTGGACACAGACCATTAACCAACACGTCAGGCATGAAGACCGAACTCCTATCACTCCTCAGAAGTTATCTTAAAATACAAACTCTACAATGAGAAAATGTACTAAAGGCCTACCTCAATTTAACTTCCTCTCTGGAAGAAAATAGTTCTTATTTGACAGATGATCTGGTACAATGCACCACGAAATTACACAAACACAAAGACACAAAACTTACCCATCCCAGTGGTTGATCTTCATGGTCACCAGGTGGTCTATCATTGGCTGAGTGTACTCAGGAAAGCCGGCAATAAACGTGCTGAAAAGAGAGATCAGAGGGGTGAGGCGGGAAGGGGTGGGAGCCCCCATGCACGCGTGTGGGAAGCCGTGCAGCCACTTCAACAATTTGGCAGTTTCTTTTCAAGTTAAATGTACAGAAATCCCCTTGCCAAGTATTTGCCCAGGGGAAGCAAGGCTACACGTCCACACAAAGATGTCCAAACAAAGGTTCACGGCAGCTGTACTCATCACAGCCAACACCTCAGAACAGCCTAGATGTCTAGACCGGGTGAGCTAATAGTGAGCTGCAGAAGAACCACGAGACAGAAGACACCAGCAAGAGAGAGGAGCAAGCTACTGGCACACACACACACGTAACGACATGAGCGTCCGTCCTTCCTGATCCCGCTCGTGAGACCTTCTACAAAAGGCATCAGCAGCCCAGTGACAGGCAGAGGGGCACTGGGCCGAGGCGGCTCACCCTCCACGACTTGACGGAGGCACCAGTCACCCAGGCACCTGCACTGTCAGCTCTCACTGGGAAGTACACTTCATCCATGGATAGCAGATGGGGTGTAAGTTATGCCTCACAAATAAAAGTTACATCTAGTGAAAACACCGTAGGAGAATTAAAAACAAGAATCTCCAAGTGGGACAGGCCTCTCTAGTTCTGACTCAAAACCCAGCAGCCATGAAGACTGGTACATTCAAAAGCAAAACCAAAAAGCAAAAGTGTCTGCCGAGAAAAACATACCATAAACAAAGTCAAAAGATAAAAATGGACTCAGAAAAAATACCAGCAACTGTTATCACAAACATGAGACTTCTTTAAAATAAACTTCTTTCAAATCCATAAGAAAACACCATCACCTGGTAGGAAAATCCTCAGACCATTTACAGAGAAGAAAATTGACACAGCCCACGTTCAGCCTCCTTCCATGGGAGACAGAAAGAAAACTTCCGTCCATCTGTCAGACTGCCCAAGTCAGGGGCAGGGGGTGGGGGAGTGTAGCTGTTGTTGGAAGGATCTAGAAGGATCTAGAAACATTGCTGTGAGCACCATTCTGATGCAGCTTCTATGGACCACGACGGGCATCATCCAGGAAACTTGAAACATAAAGATCCAGCAACTCCACTTGTCTCAATTCATTCAGATATAATCACACAGGTGAGAGATCCCGAGCACAGAGATGCTCACTTCACATCGTTTCTAACAGTGAAAGACTAGACAGAAGCCAGTGGCCAGGAGGGGACAGCATGCAGTTTACACCCTACGTGCGCGTACGGGACGCTCCCGTGACACAGGACGAGGAGACGATGCGTGGTGTACGTGCAGCACGTCGGCCCGAGGCGTGCATAACCTGCTGTGCGGGACGGTAAACCCAGACGCTGCCCGATTCCTCACAGCCGCACGTCACCTTCTGACCAGTGCTCCGCTGACGAGCACGAAAGCTGTGCCGCTGTTCAGCGTGCACAGAAGGAAGTCCACACACCCACGTGTGTGACACAAACGGAACCTCTCTAGGAGACACCAGAGACTGATGGGGCCGCAGGGATGGAACTAGGATGCCGCAAGAACAGTCACCTGCACCTTATGAACTGTAGGCCACGCCCTTGCATCACCTACTCCAAAATGCACTTTACACGTCATGCCTCTGGGACCCCCGATCAATTATGCATACTGTCTAAATCTGCCACGCCATCCACACAACCCCGCCATGGACATAGCCATCGGCCACGTGCTACATGGTGGCTGAGAGACAAAGTGGATGGCACAGCGGGCCTAGAGGGGGAAATACGTAGATGCTAGCTGTGTAGGCACGTGTGTGCACATGTGCGAGGTGAACACAGGTGCCGTGTGGACATGTGTGTGCTACAAGGTGCCAGACTGGAGAGGGTGGGGTCAGGAACATGTTTGCTCTGGATGTGAAAGAAAGAAAAGTGAGGGCTTCTCCAGAGGTGAGAGGGATTGAGAGACCCTCTAACGGTGAGAAAACAGATAATGTCAGGAGGAAAAACAGAAAAATCAGGACAGTGGAAAAGCGGTCAGAGAAAGGAGCCAAGATGCAACCCCTGGACCCCCATCACCAAAGGGGCCCCTGGGACTGCCAGACAGGCCAACATCCATGATCAGTGGCCTCACGGGAAGAAACAGACAGAGGCTGGCCACCTAAGTTCTGGCCGAGCCCCGGGACCAGGTAATGGCTGAGCGTGGGGAGCACACACGACTGGAGCCACCCCCCGGTGCCCAGCACTCCCTGAGCACCCGGGGTCTGCAGGGGGGGCATCGGTAGAGGGTGGACAGCAGGGGCTTGGCCGGTGTCGGGACAGTAAGAGCTGGGCCAAAGGGGTGGCTGAGGGGATCGGCAGGACGAGGAGCATTTGAGGACTATTAGGGACACAGAAGTGACAGAAGTAGGTCACCAAGCGGATGCGGGGAAGGACACAGGAGGAGAAGCACAGCTGTGTGGGTGGCGTGCCGTCCACTGAGCTAGGAAGCAGAGAAGGAGATGGTTTGCTCTGAGGGCTCCTTAGTGTGAAGAACTTGTATGACAGGAATGTGCAAATTACTGGAAAGCAAAATATGACAAAATGTATCTCAAGAAGGATGCACAGAACCACAGATGTCAGAAATCTGCTAGGGAAACTTCCAGCAGCAAAACACACACAACAGGAAGTGCTAGCAACCGCTGGTTGTGTCCCGACAGAAACAGCCCTGTGTTCACACATCAACATCAAAGGGGCTCGAGTGGCCACCCGCCAGTGAGTAGGGGACAAGGGACAGCAGAACTCCATACATGGTGAAGCCAGATGCAAAAGTGAACACACCACATGACTCCATTTGCACCGATTCCAGAAAAGGCAGGCTGGGTGGGCACAGGAGGCAACTCAGAGCTGCCAGGACCGGGGCGCCAGCAACTTCCTAGAGTGATGGAGACACACCCTGCGTCGACTGCAGAGGGGACCATCACCAGCCAAAACCCACATTTTACGGAGGTGAGTATTCCTATATGGAAATTGTATGTAATGAAATAGGTGTACAAAAATAAATGTGACTTTAAAAAAAAAAAAAAAAAAGGTTTATCTCAGGAATACACAGGATACTAGAAGAACAAGTCACAGGTAGGAAAACATTTGTAGATTATTTATCTGAAAAAGGACTTGTATCCAGGGTATACAAAGAATTCTCAAATTCTCAGTAGGAAGGAAACCCGATAAATAGGCAAAAGATTTGTCAAATAAGCCCCTGAAAGACCCTCAAAGTCATCAGGAAAACACAGATTGATAAGCTGTTGCTCTGGCACATGCACGAAGACGGCTGCAATGAGGAAGCCGGGCCACACTGAGGGCGGCTGCAGGGTGGGGGGCATGTGAAAAGGGGCCACCACCTCAGAAAGCTGGCAGTTTCTTAGAAAGTTAGGGTCCAGCTGTTCCACACCTAGGCATTCAACCCAAAGCAGCAAAAGCACTCGTCCACAGACAGGCGGGCACACAGGCGTCCACTGCTGCTTCATCTGTAGCAGCCCCAAACCGGAGGCCCCCCCCCCCCACCGCGATGTCCCTCAGCGGGAGCAGATGTGGTATGTCCATGCGACGGAACACGGGTCGGTAACAAAGGAATGACCGAGTCGCCAGTACCCGAGTAAAGGAGGCAGCACAAACTCCATCCCCATCACTTAAGAAAATGCAAACCAACCCAGTGACGAGCAGACCTACGTGGGGAA
Organism: Panthera leo; assembly: GCF_018350215.1. Taxonomy (NCBI): domain Eukaryota; kingdom Metazoa; phylum Chordata; class Mammalia; order Carnivora; family Felidae; genus Panthera; species Panthera leo. Next base: position 61,067,504 of record NC_056692.1, on the reverse strand, counting down.
GGAGCCCAGGGAAACTCTGGGTGTGGCGACAGAGTCAGAGTGTACGTGCGAGGCGTGCAGTGTCCTTGTGCCTCGACACTTTAACAAAGCTGCCGAAGTAAAAATAAAGGGGGGGGTTGTGCTTGCTGCTGTGCCCCATCTGACGATCTTCACTGCCACCTTCAACTTCCTTCCATTCCTCACCTCCAGGAGAATCAATTTCTGAGGGGTCCTGACTGACCCCATCCTGTGAGTGACCTGTCAAACTGCGCTCCAGGACTCAAGACGATGAGAACCCTCCCTGTGGCTCGAAGCCCCCCACTACACCCACACTGGGCCCTACTGACCCCTCACCATCCCTACCGGGCTGTCCCCCTGACACCAGGCCCTCTGCCACACACCCCATACCCCTCCCCGACACCACCCAGGCCGACAGCAGGACGCTGTCCTCACTGACTGCTTCTCATCCAAACACACGTTTGAGTATCAGACGCACCATTAAAGAACACGCCCTGATCAGGATTAAGTTTTGCCAAACATCTCTATGACATGCAGACAACTATAATTAAAACATGTAAGTCTCAGACCAGCTTAGAAACCTTAACAACAAGAAAAATATGCCAAGGCTAAAAACTGATTATTTTATCCAGGAAGCTCAGGGAAAAGTGGTAAATTCTCTACATAAAATATATATTCAAATATTAACAAGGAAAACGGAACAAAAGCAGGAAAGAATTGATAGGGTGCCAAAGACCATCAAATGTTGAGAAAAGATGAAAACGATGCTAAAAAATATAGTGTGTTTGCTCAAAGACTTATTTTTTTCAAATGTTTATTTCTAAGAGAGAGAGAGAGAGAGAGAGAGAGAGAATCTGAAGGAGGCCCCAGGCTCCAAGCTGTCAGCACAGAGCCCAACACGGGGCTCAAACTCCCAAACCACAAGATCATGACCTGAGCCCAAGTCAGATGCTCAACGGACTGCGCCACCAGGCACCCCTGGTCAAAGACTCTCTTTGAGAAAGAGGCCAAATGCTACATTTTTAAAAGAACATCTGTGCATGCAGGTCATGGAGAAATGGAACTTCTGCATGGTCTGTACAGCAAGGGTGCTCAAGAGCCCACCCTTAGGGTGCAGAGTGGTCAACTCGTGTTCAAGGCAACAAACCACTGACAAGCCAGGCCCTTCCCGTGCAGGCGCTGCATTGAGGAACCAAGACAAGTGAGGTGCTTCACAGCACAGAGACCACAGGTGCAAGTCTGCGTGGGGATGTTAAATATTCACTCCTTGACCTGATCTCTCAAACACCTTTCTACTCACATCTCATAAACAACCCAGATATACCTTTACCTTGGGAAACACATTTTGCTGGAAAGAAAAAACAGAAACAAACAAGAAACAAGCCTGATTTATTCTCTTTGAATTGGGTCCAAGCCAAAATCTAGTATAAGTGAGTTTATTTCCCCCAGCTATATTCACAGAGGTGAACGCTTTTTGGGTGTCTGGACTATATAATCCCACCCTCCCCCAGTCTCCCCCTCCCCAAGTGAATTAGATTAGGGATGGGCAGAGTCAGGCTAAACCAATCAGGACAAGTCTTGGGAATCTGGATTTGAGACTAAGCAACAGGTCTCAGGAGAAACAGTCCCTTCTAACCCAAGATTTCATCCTGAGAAACTCAGTGTGTCTGTGGCAGCCGGCAGAAAACGTGTTCCACGAAGGCAACACAGAGGCAGCACACGCACACAATGGGGCAGCCAGGAGGAAAGAATGGCCAGGGACAGGGCTCGCTCCAACTGTCATCCTTGAAACTGTTAGCACCCCTTTAAAAAGCAAATAAAACCTCTCACAGGCAGATCCCGCACCCCTCCCAGGCCACCCAGGCCCGCCACTGTCCCTTTGGATTAGTTTGCACTTTCTAGAGTTTTATATAAATAGAATCCCACCCCAGGCACCCGGTCCGATCAACAGGGAAACAAAAGTTTTGGGAGCACTTCCAACCCATACACAAATTACATCACTCTTAGCGAAACTTCCAGGATGGGGAAGGAAAAATGTGACGTCTAAATCAAAGGGAGTATTATATTTGTGATGAACATTAATAACTTACCTTATAACCAGGAAGCAGTTAGCTCTGTTGCCAACAGCAAAGTAGTCGGCTGCAGTCAAAATATCGATCCCGTGAGGGAAAGTGCCCTACAGATCAGGCGGGAGAAGGGGACAGAAATGACGTGAGTGAGGAGGTGCTCTTCCAGGAGGCCAACCGTCATATTCACACACACTCATGCTTAGGTAGAGAGGGTACACTGGGGACAGACGGCAGAAAGCTAACCGTCTCGGGCTAGGCGCTGTGCTAATGCTTTGTGAACCACTCAAAAATATTTAATTTTTTCTCAAACAACTCAAACATTTTCAACTTTAAAATGTTTAAGACCTTCTCTGAACCGCACACCACAAAAATCATCAGGTTTCAACAGTCCAGGCACACCTCATTTAATGCGCTTTACGGCTACCACGTTTTTTACAAATGGAAGGTGTGTGGCCACCCTGTGCCGAAGGTCTGCCAGCACCGTCTGCTCACTTTGGGTCTGTGTGTTACACTCTGGCAGTTCTCACAAACACATCACTAAAAACCTCATCCCAGTTCGGGGAGTTTCCATGTCGGCAAGGCCACACCCTCTTTCTCCGACGTTCCCACCAAACAGCAGGACACTGCTGTGTGCAGAGCTGGGGCGCCCTGGGCCCACACCAGACTCTGCTCCTTTTGAAGTCTGTGGCTCCCCCACCCCTGTGCTATGGGCACGCTGCTTTCTCGGTGGACGTGGAGAGGGAGAGGGAACCCCCTCCCTGGAGTACTGGCTCCTGGCTGATCCCCTAAACTTATACCATGATTAAGGCCTTTCCTCTCCCTTACGGTCCACCCAACCCGAGTGTCCCCACAGAAAAAGACATGGCAACGGCCATGCTCCAGACCACCCTGTGTCTGGGCCGGGGCTCTGCCCACGGCAGGCTGGAAGCCAGGCGCAGGGAGAAGCCACTCTCTCCTGGGTGCTGACATTGGGGTGCCCAGAGCCCCCCCAGTTCAGCTTCCAGCAGGCTCCTTGACTACAGCGGTCCTCCCACCCACCCCTGACACTTCGCCAGGCAGAGAGCCTTCTGGAGCTCTCCCTACCTGCTGCCCCAACACACCAAAGCGTACCCCTCAGCCGGCCAGCTCTCCCTAGGGAACCGCTTCCTTCTAAGTTTCCAGGGCCCCAGGTGGATGTGCATTAAGTGACTCCCTAGCACACTGGTCTCAGCCGCCTTCAAGCCGGGGAGGAAAGGGAGAGGCCCTGAGGTGGCAGAGATGCTCGAGAGTGAAGCACAAACCAGCTGCGAAAGCGAGACCGCGCTGCCTCCCTGGGTGGATTCCAAGGAGAACTTCCCACCTAGAACCAAACGTCACCTCCCCTGTGGAAGCAGAAGGGTCAGCCCCCACCCTGGTCCCCTGGCGGCCCCAGAGAACACTGACTAAACCAGATACCGCGGACCCAGGGTGCAGAACCCAGGGCCCCCTGGTTCTGCAACAAGGATCCTCATGGACGTGGGGGCACCTGCGAGGGCGCTTTCCTCTCAGACATCTGACAGTGAGCCTTGGAATGCTTGTCTTTTCCCTGAGGCTTCCCTCCCCGAAGAAGGACTGCCTTTCTAGCTCCTGAGCGAGCCTTCTGCATGGGGCTCCCCTCAGGCCCTGCAGCCTGACTCCCGCCCCCCCAAGTCCCGGATGTCTGTCTCTGTCTGTCCCCCCAACACCATCCACTGATGCCCTCACCTACAATACATTCCTCCTTCAGCCCACACCCCCTCCTGGGGCTTTGACCAGAGTTCAGTTCAGTGTCTCCTGCAACAGGACCCACCTCCTGCCCATTCTCCCCCAGGCCAGCACACGTCCCAGGGTGGCCATTGGCACACGCAGCGTGAATGACTCAATGATAAGGCCACACCACCCATCCGAGGCTGACCAGTCACGAGAGGTTCAGGACCAGGGGGCACAATGGTGCTGGTTTACACAGAGAGAGGCCACAGGGTCAATGGCTTCCAGAAGCTGGCTCCTACCACACGCGGGATGGGCAGTGATCACATGTCTGTCCCTGAGAAGCCTGGTTCCTCCACCCAGATGCCTCTCACATTCACAGGCAACTGCTGAAATCAGGTGGCAGTGCATAGGCACTGATCTCTGATCACTGATGTCTGTGTATGTGTGAAATTACTTACACATTCGAGGTTCCCATAAGACACACTACTATTTAAAACTTGCGTCAACTCTGCTCTGGATAACCTCATGAGCGGGTCTGTGACCAGACATCACTGAGTTAAATATTAGCTTATTTTAGGTAAATTCTTTACCCACATCCAGCAACACAAGAAGCTACCCGGTTTGCAGCTCCAATGTTCCTACTGCTAAATCTACAGGCAGTTTTAGGAATTAAGACCTCACAAAGTAACCATACCTGTCTTCCCACATTCTCCTGGAAAGCGGCCTAAGGAAAAGAAGAACAAACAGAGCAGGTGAGTTAGTTTGCGTTTATCAGGAGAGAAACTCAAAACAAACGCGGTACAGCACAAATGACCCATGGCTTTATTTTTTTTCAGTAAAAGTCCTCATTGTTGGCGGATCAGAGCCTCAAGGGTACTTGTCATTCTGTCTCTAAGTCCCAGTGCTTTTTTAAACCATCATTCAGGAATTCAAGCTTATAAAATCAGACACATCCTGAAAAACGACTTTTAGGCGTGAATGCCAGCTTCTCACTGATGCCTACTTCAAGGCCCTAGATAGGGGTGTGAGGACAGAGTCAAATCAGTCGGTTAAATCAAAGCCCAACACACAATCCTCCTCCTGGGAACTCTGTGACAGAAGCTGGCAATGGTGAACAGAAATGGCTCACCTCCCCCCTCCGCACCCCACCCAACCACCCCTGCTACAGATAAGCCCAGCCTCGAACACAGGCCCAGAGGTCAAAATACTTAAACAGAATGAAGTGTCTTTACGTGCTTTCTTTAAAATGCCTGTTCGCGTCCCTGGTGGCTCCCCCTCCCGTACCTCCACCTGCTCTGCAGAGGTGTGACAGCCAGGCCGTCTGAGTAGTGACAACAGCAAGGCCTGTGCCTCCCTGTCCACCACCCAGCGGGTACCCCCGACTGTGCTCTCCCCAGAGTTCCCTGCCAGAGCAGGATTCAAGTGGGGAGCAACCGTCAGCACGTGACAGGTCGGAGGACAGAAGTTAGGGTGGCCCTGGGAGGGCACACATGCAGGTGTGCAGAAAGGAACTCGAGAGACCGCAGCACAGAGACCCAAGTCTGCCCCAAACCAGCACCTCTGGCAGGTCTCCCAGAAATCCAGAACCGGTCGTCTCCAGGCCCTCCTGCAGCTTTTACACTGCGAGGAGGGAGACTCGGTG